>NC_091016.1:86327996-86642996 GCF_041296385.1 Aphelocoma coerulescens | reverse complement strand
ACCGCCAACCAGGCAAGGGAGGGGATTGTCCCACTGTGCTCTGCACTGGGGTGGCCTCACCTTGAGTGCTGGGGGCTGTTTTGGGTGCCACAATATGAGAAAAACATTAGACTATTAGAGAGTGTCCAAAGGCGGGCAACAAAGATGATGAAGGGCCTTGAGGGGAAGCCAGCTGAGGTAGCTTTGTTTGTGCAGCGTGGAGCAAAGGAAACTGAGGAGAAACCTCATTGCAGTCTACAACTTCCAGATGAGGACAAGAGGAGGGGCAGACACTGATCTCTTCTCTGTGGTGACCAGTGACAGGACCTGAGGGAATAGCCTGAAGTTGTGTCAGGGGAGGTTTAGGTTGGATATTAGAGGGTGGCTGGGCACTGGAACAGGGTCCCCAGGGCAGTGGTCACAGCAGTGAGGCTGACAGGGCTCAAGCAGCATTTGGACAACACTCTCAGGTACAGAGTGTGGCTCTTGGGGATGAGGATGTGCAGGGCCAGGAGTTGGACTCAGTGATCTCTGTGTCCCTTCCAATCCGTCTTATTCTGTGATTTTGCCGATACAGGTTTAACGGTCTTGTTCTAGTTTTTAAATAAACATTAGGTCAATTTATCAGAGGTGGAACTGATATTCAAGAGCCACCTAAACACAGTCCTGTGCCATGTGCTCTGGGATGACCCTGCTTGAGCAGGGAGATTGGACTAGATGTCACACTGTGGTCCCTTCCAACCTGACCCAGTCTGTGATTATGTGATAGAGAATTCTCAGCTTTGTCTGGAGTTCTATGCTGAGGTTGTAATTTGGTCCAGGATCCTACTTCAGCTTGGAAATATGAACTAGACATGCATTCAGTTTTAGGTTTTAGTGTCATTTACAAACTTGTCATGGCCAATGAACAAAAACTAATTAGAAGTACCCTGTAATGGTTAAAGTTTACTTCAGTTCTGGGCACAGTTCATTTAGAAGTCTTCTTGTCCTCAAGGAAAGCAGTTAAAGAGGAACAAATGTTTCAAATTAGGTTTCAAGTACAGGACTGTAAATTAAATTTAAAATGTTGCAGAAGATCTAAAATTAAAAATAGTTTACTTTTCTAGGTTTGGAATGAATATTGACTTTCTTTTGTTTTTTCTCCTTGAGCTGCATTTCTGAGTTTGACCTACAGTTCACATACTAAAAGCAGAGTGTGACAGATCTGCAATGCAAATCCTTACTTCTCATATGCCAGTAAGAGGGAAAAAAAGCATGCCAAGAAGTGTGAACTTCCACTCTTTGTGGTACATGCATTTGATAATTAAAATTATTCCTAAAATATCTCTGCTTTGCAGAAACATTTTCTTTCATAGTTTAAATACAAGATTAATTTTAAACTCACATTAGAAAGAAAATTGATGTTCTGTGTCTAACCTGAAATACAAAACGGCAGGCACCATCACATCAAAAAATGGAATTTCTCAGCATTAGTAAGGGAATAATGAAAATTCTAGAAAACACACTATCATGTTCAGCTGTAGAGAAAATCCTTGTTACAATAATTCACTCTGTGGTTGAGACCATAAATTAAGGACTCCCTTAAACTCTGTAGGACAGTCACTAAGGCAGAGTCATATATCTAATAAAAACACTGTAAGACTAAAAGGTCAGGTTTAAAAAAAGGTCAGTAAAAATTATTTTAATAAATTTCACATCTTCTAAATATATGCAAATAATTTTCTAAACATTTAAGGTTAATATCAAATATGTCTTTTATACACGACTCAAGAAAATTTCAAGGCGGATGTAAACATTCAATAAAAATACTCCAACTTTATCACTTCCCTGAAGTAACTTGAAAGATCTGTTATTTATGTCTTTTATTCACATTCTCTTTTATTCTCTGTGTAGAAACACAGATCAGTCTCCTGTCATGGGTCTTTGTTGTTTGGGGGAGAAACTGTGGCATCACATAGAAAATCCTGTGTATTGGAAGCACAAAACCCCCTGATTCGCTAATTGTGGTGTTGTTTTAACTGAAAAAAAAAAAAAAAGAGGCAAGTATCTTCAAGAAAAAATAATTATAACTTCTTCAATAGCTCTGTTAGAGATCTTGGATATCTAATGTATGTTTTATTACGCTATTACTAAGTTGCTGATCAGTTTTGTAACATAGTTTAATACTATATAAGGTTTCTTTTCTTCATGGGAAATTGAGCTAGAGAGGTCTTGAGGCTAAGCCACAAAGGATCTATAATGGGACATTGTTGCCTAAATATAGATTAAATTTCTAACTTCCCCTGTTGACTGAGAAGCTTGCCAGAACATCTTTGAAACGAGACGTTAACAAGTGTACATTGCTTAAGATCCTATGTCCCAACTGGTTTAAGCTCTTATATACAGGAGATTGGACTCTGGATAGCAGAGACTCCTTAACCTTGTAAATTCTGTCTTTGCAATTCTTTGTACTGAGTATCATATAAACATTGCCTGAAAGTACTGGCTGATTTAGTGGTGTTTGATTTAGTAATTTCAAGTAGTGTGGACTTACTTAGATGCTTTTTAAAAGTCTTCCACAAATAACATTTAGAGTCCTTTAAATGCCAGTTCATTTGCATTCAAAGGTCATTGCTCCCTGAAATCATGGTAGCACTCCTGTATGGGACATTTCAGTGTGGAGAGTCATTTTTACATAAGGAGAAATAACAGGATAGCAGGAGTGTAGGAGAAGATAATGGTAAATGAAACCTTTCACCTTTGGAGCAGTGGTGAAGACTGTGACCCTACTCAGCATGACATGAATATTTGCAAGTGTTTGGAGGTGTCACTGTCTTGAGGTGTGTCCCTGCACTTGTTTGTCATTGTTTTTAAAGGTTCCAGAAGTGACTGCACCCCCAGCTGAGCCATAGTGTCTGACCAAGGGCATACTCTTGGGGCATTACAATGTTGATTAAAGCAGATTAATTTAAGTCAAATTGAATGTTACTGTGGATTCAAACCGCCTGGTTTTATTCAACATCTTAACGGCAAAAGAGGGCTCACCAGCAGGGAACTAAAGGGTTCACTGGGCCTAAAACAGGTGTTAAGCCCCACTTGGCACTGATCTGATCAATCCTAGGTCACAGTGCAAGAGAAGTGCAGGAAAATCTAAGCCTAAGATTATTGCAGTCAAGGAGATGGGTTTTTCTAGTCACCTGTGTGTTCTAGGGTAAGTTTCCAGCCTCCACCATTTTTTCACTGGAGTTGCTTGTTGCTTTCCTGCTGTACTCAGCCTGTGTTGCCTTAGTGGGGTTATTAATGTAGGGACTGAGTCCTGCTCAATAAAAAACAGAAAAAGGAAACTCTGGTCAATGACTGGGGCACTGTAAATGTCTCGACATATCATATTTGTACATAACTGGTTTGTTGTTTGTGTTTTTTGTAATAGTATACACCGTAGCTCTAGAAGTCTTGGTAAAGATGGTGCTTAATGCCTTGTTTACCTTAAGCTCCCAAATGCCTTGGCATATCTTTGCCCTGTCCCTCCTTAAAAAAAAAAAAAAAAAAAAAAAAGAAACATATGATTCAACACTTCTAAATTCAAAAACATTTCAGGGAAACAGTTAGACAATCATTAAAGGAATCCTTTGTAGCATGCACTGTCTCATTCAAAGTACAGAGGTAAAAACTTTCAGGCATAACAGAAGACTATAAGATGAACTTCTAATATTGAGTTTTCTAGTACCAATAAAAGCAGCAATAGTAGATAAACCACATCAAAATTTACTGAGGGAGAAAAGAAATAGTGTCATATTAGAAAGCCACATCCATGGCTTAGATCACAAAACAACCCAAATAATTTAATATTTTCATAAAGTTATGTATTGATTCCTAAATAATGCAGAGCAAAGACTTAAATCGATAGTTCTGACAAGGAAGAAAAAAATCAGCAACGACAAAGAGACCAGATGCATAAAGTTGCTGAAACAATGATACTCTGAAGCAGAGCATCAAGAGCATTATAGTTATGGCTAAAGCAGTAAGGAGTAAATACAGTCTTGTGTCTAGTCCCCATTCTCTTTGTTATCACCAGCAATAATATTAAAAAATGTTCAAAGAATATAGAAAATGGAAATAAAAGAACCAGTGTTTGGTATGAAAGATATGTAGTTGTCTCATCCCTCCATATCTTTCCCAGTGAGAGTTCAAACCCATACCATAAAGGATTGAATAGTCTCCAGGGGAAATGATAACTCATGAGTAACACCATAATTTCAATAAAACTTAGTGCACAGACAGCTTTGAATAACAACTTAAAGGAACCAAATTTGTCCAGGAAGGCTCTGAAGAACCACCATCTGCATTTCTTTGGGAAATTACTTGAAGGGAAAAGAAACTTAAAAGATGAATCATATGTTGGCTCAATCATTTAGCTGAAACAAAGTAATCTGAAAAAGTGGGAAGTAAAGTCTCTGAATATAAGGTGGAGAGTTATTTACTCTTGCCCACAGGAATCTTTGGAAGTGTTCAAGGCCATGTTGGATGGGGCTCTGAGAAACCTGGTTGGAGTGGGTTGACGGTGACTGGATGCCAGGCACCCAGTGCCCTCTCACTCTGCTCCACAGCTGGACAAAGGACAGAAAATATAAGGAAGGGTTCATGAGCTAAGGACCCACCTGTTCCAGTGTGGATCTCCTCCATAGGCTGTATGTGGATCTCTGAAGCTCTGTAGTCCTCTATGGGCTGCAGGGGCACAGCAGCTTCACCATGGTCTGCACTGCGGGCTGCAGGGGAATCTCAGCTACAGAACCTGGAGCACCTCCTGCCCCTCCTTCTCCACTGACCTTAGCATCTGCATAATTGTTCCTCTCACATATTCTCACTCTGCTTTTCTCCGGCTGCAATCACTACTGTGCAATAACTTTCTTTTTCTTCTTAAATACATTATCACAGGGGCATTACCACCATTTCTAATTGGCCCAGCCTTGACCAGCAGCAGGTCCATTGTTGAAGCTGTCAAGCATTGGCTCTGCTGGACATGGAGGAAGCTTCCAGCAGCTTCTCACAGAAGCCATCCCTGTAGCCCTCCCCACCACTACCAAAACTTGGTCATGAAAAGTCCATACACTGGTCCCTGCACATGGCAAGGGGTTTGGAACTTGATGATCTTTAAGGTCCCTTCCAACCGAAACCATTCTATGATGATTCTGGAAACTAAAGTGTATCAAGTATTTGTACACCTCATGGAGGAAAATGCACTTGCTTGAAGAATGCAGAAATGAGTATTAATTGAATGATGGGCACCAATTTGCACTTCAACTCTAGAGCTCTTTTGCATGTTCTTTCTAAATATATTTATGTGTTTGATATATGATAGTGTGTTCACACAAATTACTATTCCTATGCCAGTATTTCCAACTAAGAGATTTTTCAATCTGTATTCACCTATAATATTTCTTATAGTAATCTACATTTCATGTGTACAAAGAGTATAAATAACTAGAATAATGCAAGATATTAAAGTTAGAGTCAAACTGCTATTTGAAATTCAAAGTATACCAGTTGCTTTCATAAAGAAATTACATATTTATGATTATATGAAATACAAATAATAATGCATAATTTATTTATCTAATACTATTACATGAGAATTCTCCATTGAGAATTCAAAAGTCATTTTCTTGATTAAATTTCAGCCTCCAAAAAATTCTCCCTGGAAAAAAGTGAATTTTGAATAACAAAACCTGGTGAACATTAGAAAAGGATTAAAAGGCAGAAAGTTTTCATACTTATTGTTATAAAATTACTCTCTTGGTACAAATGACCATTGAAAAAGAACATTTAAATTACACAAATTTATAATGTATTTTCCCTTCTGATGCCGTTCCCACTAAGATCATTATTTAGTGAAAAGCCTTTAGTCTATTTTTTTTTATGTTTTCAAATCTGAAGCAACATAAGGGATAAAGGAGAAGAAATCTTATACTTAAAGAGTAACTACTCGAAAGATTTCTCTCAGTAGTTCTCCTGGTTGCATATTCTCAAGATTTTTAAGAAGGTATAATATAGCATAATTTGCATATTGTACAAATTAACCCAAAAATGCCTTTGATTTTGAAACAATTTAAATAATTTTAAAAATCTTTCTTGAAGAATTTACAAGGTATAAGCTGCATCAACTTTCTAGGACTAACACTTGACATATAGTACATAGTAAGATATTAAAAATAATTATTTTAATTTCCTTCCTTTTTCTTTTTTTTTTTAAATTGTCTTTAAAATGAATACATCTTCTCATCAAATATAAATTGAAGTACAAATGCATGACAAGTGACAGAAAACACCTATTTCTCATTAGAATTTAAATGTTGAAGAAAACGTTAATAATCTTGTGAATTGCAATATATGAAGCCCTTTTGTCTTGCTCTTGCCTTCCACAAGTAAAAATTAAATATAAAACAATCTTCACCATAAAGAATGAGGCAAAGAATAATTTAATACTCACATAAAAAGCTGATCCTCCTTTTTACTTCTCTTGTCTGAAATTGCACAGGGTTAGTATCACTGCAGATAAAATGTGAGATCTTTACAAAGACCCAAAATTATGAAATACTGAGCAAAAGCACTTCATGAATTATGAATCTGAAAAAAATGAGAACCATGCATGTCAAAACATTCAGAGTACTCTAAAAAAGCACCAAAAGATAATACTACTATAACACAAGAAACTGATTTTGTGTAATGGGAAAATGACCCTTACTATCTGGACAAAATAATAAAAATTCTGTAATAAAAATGATTCAGTAATAGAAATAGTCTGTGGTACAAATTCAGGCAAAACAGAACACAGATTCATAAAGGTTCAGCAACAGATGGTATGTAAATGTATATCATTATTTCCATGGATTTGACCCAGTTTTATTTTTATCATCTGATAAGAAGCCATTCATTAATAAATTTTCTGGACCTGGAACTAATAAGAAGATTCACTTTATAATTGCATAGCTACTAGAAGGCAAAAGTTGCTGTAGTGTACAACAGGACAGGGTAGGCTGGGATTTTTTTATCCTCTTACATTAGCAAAGAGATAGCTTTTCTGATTTTCTGGTGTCAGGGCAAAAAGTAGGGAGAACCTGGAATGAACTGTGAACTATGGGCCAATTAAAACAGGAACATTTAAAATGTCCATAGTAGAAATCATGCTTTTTTTTTAATAGCTAAGAAAAAAATTTGCTGACCACGGCATTACCAGGCAGCCAGCCTCAATTGCTGTGCTTGCAGCAACAGTAAAATATACATTTTGTAGTGGTGTTTATATCTCCTTTGTCCCAGTTCATACATCTTTCTTGTGCTAAAGCTCAGCACTCTCTTGATAAGCCAGGCAGTCAGGATGTGCAGCTGTGTGACTGAAGCATCTCCTTGCCTTCATTTTGTGCTCCATTTTAATGGAATGATCGGAAGGAAAAAAAGTGAAAAGCTCTCACTGTTTTCTAACCTTTCCTAAGAGATGACCTTTCCATTAGATATGGTATAGTGACCTACACTGTTGGAGGCCTTTTAAAGATGGTTGGTTTGCCATTTCCGAAATGGATTTGTTTGTCTGGAAACCAAATCATTAGCTGTCTGCCAGTCAGTCCTTTGCTGCTCCTATCAAAAGCTTTGAGGCTCTTTACGTGTTGGAAGTTAGCCAGCAATATTTTATCCTGTGTACAAGTTCCGTTTCAGAGCTCAGACCTGAATTCTTTACAGCAAGATTACTGATATCTCAACTACTCAGTCTTTGTGGGAGTGAGGCTCTGGTCCATTCCAGGAAAGGAAGCAAAGGGTGATCTCAAGTGAGATTAACCATCTTAGCTCAGGAGAAACTTGACTTTTATGATATGACCATTATTACTTAAAAATGTCTATTTTTAACTGTTTGAGGCTAAATTCTTTACATTATCTTTCTTACGAATTACCAGATTTTACATGTGTCCAGAAATATATAGGTGTCTTTGAAGAAAATGTTCTGACCTGTTGTTTTGTCTTCTTTTTATCTTGTTTTGTTAAACCTTGTTTTACAAGGGCTGTCAAGCACTGGAATGGGCTGCCCATGGCAGCAGTGTAGTCACCATCCATGGAGGTATTTAAAAGATGTGTAGATGTGGCACTTGGGGACATGGTTTAGTGGTGGACTTGGCAGTGGTGGGTTAATGGTTGGATTCAATGATCTTAAAGGTCCTTTTCAACATAAATGATTCTATGTTTCTATTTTCTTTTCTCTCTTTTGTTGAAGAAAAAATATGTTTCATATTCTTATTCCTTATCCTGCATTCTTAACAGTGCAAAACATAAATGTTATTATTCATGTACAGAAAGCTGGAAAAAATCCTAAAACTTACAATTTAGCTTCAAAAAATACTAAATGAGCACACATAGGCCATACTGAACAAAACAAGCCTCCAATAAGTTAGCTAATCCCAAACTTGTGACAAAGGATGGTAAAGGCTAGCCACATTACCCAGGGAAAAAAAAAAAAAGAAAAGGAATGATAACTTGTCTAGGTTCTGTTTTGTTTCATGGCCTCCAGACAGAAAACATGCCTCCTGCCCTCTACAACACTGTAGTTGGTGACTGGCACAGAGTACCTGCATTAGGTTAAAGTCAGTAAAAAGTTTACATCTGCGGTGTAATACTCTGATGATATTTAATGCCTATGTTCATATATATATATATATATATACAATATATATATATATATATACTTATCAATGTAAGTAATTGTACATATCAACTGCCAAGTCTGTGACTTTACATAAGCAGAAGAGTGGCCCAGAGAACATCAATAGTGCTATGGTGCTTTTAAGAGTGATCAGTGGCTCACTGTTCCTTGCCAATCTCAAACAAGCATCAGGTAAAGGTAGCAAATAGCAAGTTCAGATTGAAGAAAAGCAAGTATTCCTTGATAGTCTGTAGTTAAGCTGTTAAGCTCCTTGGCTCAGGATGTGGGAGTACTACAAGTCTGCAGGAACTCATGTGTTAACTGGAGAAACTAAAAAAGGTTGAAAGGACTGTGTAATTCAAAAATATGACCATTGTTTCAGGATATAACTGAGATTTCAGTTCTAAGAGGCAGGGAGGATATTGTGAAGAACTATCACTATTTACTTGGGGAGGTTAAATATGTTTATATACACACACCTAATTTGTTTCTGGCCTCCATGTTTCACCACTGCTGGCAGAATACTCAAATATTTCTTTTGTCTTACCCATTATAGACAGTCATATGTTTTTATAACTTTTAGTTTATTCTTAACAAAAAATAGTTTATTGTGGGCAAAAGCAATGGATGGCATTCCACACGTTGGCACATAAGTGTTTGTGGCCAATAGTGTATCGCCAGGGTGTAAATCAATTGTTTAAATCCATGTTTTTCATGTTCTAAAGTATTTTCCCTTTTAGGAAAACTAGAATTAATTTGCCTCGTTTATTGTCAGTGTGACAGTGCTCAGAGCTTCAACTTTTGTTTCAGTGAAGTGCAATAATGCTTTCATTGTGAGCTGGAACAATTCCCAGCTTTGTATATTCTTAAATAGCAAAACTATGTTAATAGAATTTCATATGATGAAAGTCCAGAAGTGAAAAAAAAAAAAAGAGAACACAAAACCCCCCACCTTTTGGGTACACCTTTCCTTATTTAATTTCTTCATTTAAAAAAATATAGTTTGAACAGAAATTTTAATGATTTGTTTGAATACGACCATCTAAGATACTTTAAGAAAAAAAACCCTGGAAAAAATTGAAATCAGCACAGATGACAGTAAAAAAAACCCCCTTTTATTCTTTCCTTGAAAGAAACTTATCAACTATTTTCTAGTGAACCACAATGTGATAACTCCTGATAAGTTCTGATTATATTTCACAACTGCTTTTTCTGTGGTCCACCTTGATTGGAATATGAATATTAGTGGTCTGGGGTTTTTTATAAGTTCCACAGATGTCTGCATGACAGGGAGGCAGATGAATATTTTTGATAACAAGATTTTTGCTTTATTTGTTTGGGGTCAAATCTTGCTTGCCAAGCTGAAACTATGCCCATGCAAGAGTTTTGTCTGTATCAAACTTTAACACATTCTAGCATAATTCCTCTTCTTAGCAATATCTACTCTAGAAAGATACAGCCCTCCAGTGACTGTGACATTCCTAAGCCATCAACAGTAGCATGAATCATAAGATACATGGCTGTCAGTGCTAATTCCACATTTGTGAAGTTACATGATTAAGGATCACTATACTCTCCTACCTCCTTATCCCAGCGACTAGCAACTTTAAAAATCTAGTGCAAGAACATCTATCTCATGAACTTGAGTTTACAGAGAGTTCTATTCAGTGTGTTAGTGAATTCTTTAGTATGCTTCTTCATATATTGGTTTATACCTCACACTTGCAAGGGACTTAAAGACCACAGTTGCCTTAAACACTTTCAAGGCCAGAGAAGGAACTTGCCATAAGATCAGCCCCACAGTGCAAACATGAGATAAGCACAGAAGAGAGGAATTTGCAGCAGGAAGTTGCTAATTCCAGGCCTAAAGAAGGTGAGTTTTGGTTAGCACATCCTGGCTAATGCATCCAGACAAAAATTCCCAATGTGGCAGACTGGAAAAGGAAACAAATTCTTAAACACGTATTGCTCCAAGTTATGGGAACACCTGCAACAAACCCATGGATACCCAGGACTTGAACTATAAAACTGCTACCCCCAGAAGAATGACTCCAGGGCCCCCACCACTGAGAAGACCAGGGTGAAGAAAGTTCTGCTGTCTGGATCCATGGATGGTGGTATCTTTCTACTTATTCGTTCTCTTCTTATGCTGTTGCTTCCTCTCTCCCCGCTCTTTCCTATTTCTATCTCTTACATTTATTATTAAATAAAATCCATACTATTGCCTTTGGCATATGATCTCATTTGCAGCTGAATTCAGGCAGAAGCATCTCTTAATAATCAGATCTTAACAACACTGCCTTGTACAACTGTCAACACAATATTAGAAAAAGTTTGAGACACCTACTAATGTATTAAATTTGTTAATTACTTTCTGATACTAAAATGACCAAATCTAAGAGGTAGGAACTTCAGATCACACAAAACTGCAAAAGCACTGGATTCACAAGCTCTGTGGGATGTCTTCAAGTAGTGTAAAAGGTTTACAATGTTCATAGTAAATTATGCTCAAGATTAGATACAAAACTGATTGTCTGACTCTTGAAGTACCAGTGGGTATTCAGGCATGAAAATACATGCATTCTTGCATACAGTACATGGTTTAAAATAATCAGGTATTTTATCCATGGAAACTTCTAGTATCACAGGGTTTTGATTGAGTTTGATGAAACTTTGGGGGTCTTTTTTTAGTAAGAAATGCCCAAAATTTCTTTGGAGTTAGAACCTGAAGCATCCTGTGTAAAAAAAAGAAAGGAAATCAAACCGCAGTAAAATGTTTAAAATGTGTTCTACCTTTTTGGAAACATGAATCTTCACACCTAAAAGAAGGTGAAAAAAAACTTGTGTGGATCAAAGTATGTAATCCATAGGTGTAGTGTATGTCAGTAAATGACCTGCAGGTATGTGCCTGGTTCTGCCATTACTCTGCCAGATGTGGTGTACATCAAAGCTGATGCAAAGATTAACATTAATGGATAGATTAACACTAATGGACAGAGAAGTAGGCCACAAAAGAAAGAGAAATTATTCAGCATTTTGTTGCCTTAGGACGAGTTCCTTGCTGCATACACTTGCTATCTAGAGTTTCTTTTTCCCTTATTACGTTTTGCTTTATCCAGCTTAAAAGCTTCATTTTTAACTTTGTTTGAAGTAGTTTTTTTAGTTTCCTCAAAATTAAAGTAGTTCATATTAAAGCACTGATGATTCTTTCCCACAAATATATTTTTTGTACAAATGGGCTGTGTGAACCCTCCTTCCAGAAGTATTCACCATGGCTTTCACATAGGTAAGCATAACTATATACAGATTCAGAATTTTGTTTTGTGTTCACTTTGGGATTAAAGAAATAATTTATGAGAGTAATCTTATTACATTAAAAAGTAAATCTTTTGGGAAGAGTTGATAATAATCTCTAAGGTCCACTCTAACGAATTGTTCTCCAGGCTTGATTTCTGCCTGTTTCATTTTCATAGATTCTTTTTTTTTTCTATACTTCCCTCCTACCTTCCCTGTTACACACATAAAAATGTTGAGTTCCCTCCTTATACACAATGTATTCTATATTTATTATTTTAGCTACTTTCAATCTAATATATAACTGAGCTGTGAATATAAATGTTGCCAATAGTTGGATAATTTAAGTATAATTATATCTGGTTATAATAATAAAGACAGAAATTATATATTTTTTTTTTTTCAGAATTAATTATTTAATGTATCTAACCTTTCTACCAGTTGTCACGGATATCTTATTGCAACACTCTAAATCAAAATCAAGCTTTAAGAGTATGCTTTCAATCATACTCTCAATCATGTTTTTTGAAATATTAACGCTACTTTAAAAGTAGCAAATTGTCTTTTTGTCATACTTTGGGTGTGCTGTAAGACAAATGATAAATAATAATAATGTATTGAAATGCATTCTGAGGGCCAATTGAGACTCGTTCCTGGGAAATAACTTCAGCTGCTAAATTTTTGTTTGTTTTGGTGATAAAGACATTGGCAAATGAAAACGTGGACTTAAAGCACAAAATTGTTTCTCTGGGTCATTGAACAGCTAAAAGTTCAAAAATTTTTCTACACATTCAAGCAAGCCCCAGTAGAAATTATGTTTTAAAACTGTAGAGATTTAGGGAAGCTGGAGTACAGTCTTTCAAATAACTGGTGATGAAAACCCTTTTGAAAAGGACAAACAAATGTTTCATTTCTCTGCTATTTTTCTTATTATCTTTTATTTTGGCACACAAAATTCTTTAGTCTAAGAAAGCATTTGGAATCAGAAAGAGTGGGAAGAGACTGCAACACAAACACCGAGTTTCTGATTATTATGACAGTTCAAGAATGAATACTGTATTCAGTTCAATGCCATGTCAAGAAAATTAGCAAATAGCAAATAGCATTGTACACAGCTGAAGATTAAAACTGTATTTAAAAAAGAAAAAACTAAAGAAAACACCACTGTGAGTCTTTTCTCATTTCTAGGATACCTATCTCAGTATCCTATCAAAAACCCAAAGCTTCATTTTCCATTCCAGACATAGTTCTGTATAAATATAAAATCTTGAATTCATCTGAAACTTTATTAAATTTGAGGATAAAAATAATACATTAAAAAATCCAAAAAATTCTTTATGCTCTCAAGAATGGCAAACTGTGGAGAAAACTACAACAAACTTTATGATATATAGGGTTCAGATTTGTTTCAACTGCAGTCTTCAGACTTGCTGTTAGTATAAGTAATTAGGGTACTTGTCAAACAATGTATTTCATGACACCCATGTCCCATGAATCAGGTTAATTGTGGTGTTCATAGCAGGCAGGGCAGGATATTACTTATGCTCTTTAAATTGTCCGTTTATCAAACTCTGGTGTTTCACAAAAGAAAGGAGATATATAGGGTCACATCTAAAATATCTGAGACAAGACAGACTGTCTAGTCTATTCCAGAACATTTTAAATAAATCTATTCACTTTTCTCAGTTTGAATTCAGATCTGACCTTCTTTGTTAGCCAGTCATGGCAACCATGAATAGCTAAAAATCTTAAATGTATTGGGAGTATCTGACATCAACTTGTTTTTTCTGCGGTGGAAAATTAGACATCACAGTTGCAGGATTTTAATTAGAGTACAGCAAATAAAAATTTTCATAAGGAAAAAAAAATTGTCCTAAGGGAAACAATGGAATTCGGGAATGAATGAACATTGAACTTACCCTTATCCAAACACAGTGAGGCATGAAAGACCTTTAAGGAAATATGTTTAATGTCTCTATGTAGATGGTAGAGGGCAAAAAAGGGGCTTGATTCATAAAAAATAATAAAAGTACTCTCCCAGGCTCCAAATGAAATACAAATTAGTGTCAAATATCTTGGTTATATTCATAAACAGCATTTGATACGATCTTTTAGTCTTGGATATGTTAATGATCAAGATGCTTATACATGGCATCCTTTCACAGAGTAAGATCAACACTGGTGCTTTCTGTGGGAACTCCTGTATCACAAGGATTTACACAAGCAGACTCTAAATCAAAGAATAAATAGACTTTCCAGAAATATAACACAATTCAGTTAGATGGGAAATTCGTAATTCATCTAGTCCAATCTCCTGCCCAAAGTAGTGATAATTTCTAGGTCAGATCAGGTTGTTCAGACTTGTGCCTGGACAAGTTTCAAATATCTCCAAAAGTGAAGATTTTGTGACCCTACTATAGGGCTCAGCTGTTGCTGAAATTTTGAGTTGTGTTCTATTGTTATGACTGAATAGGAGCCTTTCTTCTGCACAATCTTTCCTTTATATAGTAGATAAATTCAGTGTTATTCTCCTATTTTCTTTTCTAGACTAAACAGAAAAACATTCCCTCCACATCTCCACACATCCTGTGCTATAGACCCTCATTTATCTTAGTGGCCCTCCACTGGACTCCCTCCAATTTTTCCATCATGTCTTTTGCTTTCAGTGGTTCCAAATTGGATGCAGCATTACAGATGTGGCCCCAAAAATGTGAAATAAATGGGTTAAATCACTTTGCTTGTCCTGATAGATAGGAATTTGCTACCTCAGACCACAAAAACATAGAAACATAGAATGGTTTGGGTAGTAAAAGAACCCTGAAGATCTAGTTTCAACTGCTCTGCCTTCAACTAGACCACGTTGCTCAAAGCCTGGCTTTGAACACTTCCAGGGATGATGCATCCACAGCTTCTCTGGTCAACCGGTTCCTGCGCCTCACTGCCCTCTCAGTAAAGAATTTCTTCCTAGTATCTACTCTAAAGCTACTTTTAGCTTAAACCCGTTCCCTCTTGTCCTGCCACTACATGCCCTTGCAAATAGTCTTGCCCCATCTTTCCTATAAGTTCCCTTCAAGCACTGGATGGCCACAGTTAGGTCACTCCAAAGCCTTCTCTTCTCCAGGCTGAACAATCTCAATTCCCTCAGCCTTTCCTCATAGGAGGGATAATCCCTCCCTCTAATCAACTTGCACAAACTCCTCTGGACCTGCTCCAACAGATCAATGTCCTTCCTTTATTGGGGACCGCAGAGCTGGATGCAGCACTCCAGGTGGGCTCTCACCAAAGCAGAATAAGTAGAGGGGCAGAATCCCCTCCCTCAGCCTGCTGGCCACATTGCTTTTGATGCAGCCCAGGATACAATCGGTTTTCTGGGTTACAAACGCACATTGCCAGGTCATGTCCTGCAACAGTACTGTCCCGTGGCCAGCACGTTGTCCTGGTACCGTGCAAACTGCTGCCTGTCCCGAGCGAGGACAGATGGAGTCCTATCGCGGCGTGCGGCAGGGGCAGGCACATCTCCGGCTGGGATTCGCCCCGCTCCCGATGGCTGGTGCACGTGAAGGAGGTAGGAAAAAGCAGAGGGCCCCTCGTGGGGGAAGAGAGTTTATTCCAGGGTGAAGACTCACGAGGAGAGCCAAACCATGCAGCAGGGCGAGGCAGTTTGTACCCTGACAAGCAGGTGTGGAAAACACACAGTAACCATCAGCCAGGGGGTGTTACCGGGGTGGGGAGTAGGGATTACAGCCACTGGAGGAAGGGGTAGGTGGGGAGGAGTAACAAGGACCAATTAGCTGCTCAAGAACATAGAGCTGGCCCTGGGTCTCTCTGGGAAAGCAACCGCATATAGGGAAGGGAGATATGCAGCTAAGAGGTAAGGCAGGGATTTATGTATTTTTCCCAGCCTTATGAATACTCAGGGCTTTTGGGGCTGGCCCTGGGGCTGGTCATAGTTCACTGCAACAATGGCCAGCCTCTCATCCACCAATGCACCCAAGTTCTTCTCAGCAGGGCTGCTCTCAGTCTGTTCATCGAGACTGAGAACACCCAACCCCATAGCAGGGGTTGCCCTGGCCCAGTTACAGTAACTTGTGCTTGGCGTTTTTAAATTGCATGAGATTCCCATGGGCCCACTTCTCAAGCCTGTCTTGTCCTTCTGGATGGCATCCCATCCTTCAGGTGTGGCAGCAGTACCACTGAACTTTGTGTCATCTGCAAATTTTCTGATGGTGTACTCAATTCCACTGTCATTAATTAGGATATTAAATAACATTGGTCCCAATTTGGACCCTTGAGGGACACCACTCATCACTGTTGCCCAGTGCAACTCTGAGCCATTGACCACTACCCTCTGGATGCAACCATTCAACCAATTCCTAATCCACCTAACAGTCCACCTGTCAAATCCATCACTCTCCTATTTGGAGAGAAAGGTATTGGGGGGACGGTGTCAAAGACTATACAGAAATCCAGATAAACGACATTCATAGTCCTTCCCTTATCCACTGATCTAGTCACTCCAGCATAGAAGGCCACTAGGTTTTCAGGTAGGATTCGCCCTTGATGAAGCCCTGCTGGCTATCTCAAATCACCTCCCAGTTGTCCATGTGCCTTGGCACAGCTGCTGGGAGAATCTGTTCCATGATCTTCCCAGGTACAGAGGTGAGGCTGACAGTTCAGTACCTCCCAGGGTCATCCTTTCTTCCCTTTTTACAGACGGGTACTATGGTTCCCTTTTTCCAGTCACCCAGGACTTTTCCCGACTGCAATGACTTCTCAAATATCATGGAGAGTGGTTTGGCAACTACATTAAGCAATTCCTTCAGGACTCTGGGATGTATTTCGTTGGGTTCCATAGACTTGTGCACATTCAGGTTCCTTGGGTGGTCATGAACCTGATCTTTGCTTACAGTGGTGGGGCCTTTACTCTTCCAGTTCTCATCTTGTCCCCATCCACTCAAGAGGTGTGGGAAGAGAGTTCATCATTAAAGAGGCAAAAAATTTGTTAAGTACCTCAGCCTTCTCCTTGCCTGTTGCTACCCATTCACCACTGCTGTTTACCAGAGTGGGTAAACCTTCTTTGGCCTTCCTTTTCAGATTAAACATACCTGTAGAAGCCCTTCCTGTTATTCTTTGTGTCCCTTGCCAGGTTCAGTTCCAGTTTTGCTTTGAACTTCCTCACTCCCTCCCTTTCACAATTGTATTTCTCTATTCTCTTCCCAGTTAACAGTTTGTAGAGAATGTAGAAGGCAGAATTCAACCACGTGGCATAACTAATTTTATTAACAAATACAAATTAACAAATCAGAGACAAGTCATTTTAATAGTTATGAATACATTTGGGGAAAAGAGATTTATTTACTGAAATACCTGTGCATTTTCTACTTTGTCTTGTCAGATTTCCACGTAGTGGCTGAAGACACCAGTGTATTGAGGATTTCCAAATTTTGAACCTAGACGTTGCAACAAAAGTCTCTCTAGAAATTCTGAAGAGCTGGACTTTCTTTGGGAACTAGATATACTAAATGACTGCTTTGGGCTCTTTAAGACACTTTTCTTTTGCTTTTGTAAATTTTTTTCTTTTTTTTCAATTTTTTTTATTTCTGTGGATGATGTGGATCACAGCAAAGAAAGATTTGTCTTCCCCAATATGTGTTCACATTTTTCTGTGGCTATGAACAGAGAGTAGAGCTATCTGAAAACAGAAACCATTGGTGTGGTGCAGATGAGGAGCCTTTTGCTTCTGTATTATGTTTACCTTGACCCAAGAGAGTCATGCTATTTTCTTAACCTTCTGTAGCAGAAAGTCTGTGGAGCAGTAAAAAACCAAAATACATCACAAAGATGCACAAACTGACTTTACCCAGGGGCCCATTTATTAGTTCAATGCATGCAAGATAAAGAAATCTGCTAACAGATTTCACCTACTTTGTTGTTACGTTACCAAAAAAAAAAAAAAAAAATTAATCACATTCCATTCCCACCTTCCCTAGAGTCATTCAACACCAGTTAACTGGCTGGAAAGAACAACATTAGTACCAATCTATTTGATCTGACTCAGTGCTGCTTTGATCAGACAAACTTACAGTGGTGGAAAATTTGCCTTATTCCTTGAAGTTATAGCTATATTGCTAGTTTCAGGAAAAACAATCCTGGCATTCATTAGCCCAAGTCTGGGTTTAGAAACAGGCAGTTTACAAAACCAATGGACGTTTATTCAAGTAAAAGTAACTCTTTTAATGAGTCACATTTAGTGATACCCAAACATATTAGACATGATTACCAATGTTCTAAGCAGGCTATAAACTTACAGGCTTTATGGTAAACCAGTGTCTGAATGGCATATCTCATGCTATCAGATGCACAAAACAGTTTACTGGAGAAACATTTTACCTTTAATTAACTCTTTAATCACATTGCTAATTAGCTTTAAGATATAGCATAGATCGATGCTACCATGTTCATTCATTATCTTCAAGCCATTTTCTCTCTTCATTATTTTCTGAAGAAATAATTTTGTCATCTCTTCTTTTTAGTGTCACATGAACACTATAAACACCTAACTCTTTTGCTGCAGATGGTCACCATTATGCCCATGGAGTCATATTATAGGGAGAGACAGTTACAACCTCTTTCATAATCTAAATTTGGCTACTCCAAAGCCACCAATGCTCAGTTGCACAAGGACCCACTTGATGTGTAATACTTCACCTACAGAATGACCTCCTGTTCTCAGTGCCTTAACTGACTGCCTGTTGAAGTCTGTCTGATACCTAAATCATGGAGGTATTAATATTGTCAGCTGCTACTTGTGCCCTTCATAACTAAGCAGCTACATTTTAACTGCTCAGTAAGGCCTTATTTGAACCCAATGAGAGAAGCAAAGGTCCAGGTGAACTCTAATCCTGGTGGAATAGGCAGCAGACTAGTGCAAAAAATTGTGTGCAACTTCAGCTGTATGGCAGTCTAAAAATAATGTTTTCCAGTGATTGAGCCCACTCTTCAGTTCTTGCTTGAACTCTTGCAGAAAACCAGGGATCATTTTGTACATGATCATACCATACATAAATTCTGTGGTATTCACCTTTTTCTATGTTTTTATGAGAATCATAGCTGCATCAATTGCACTATATATTGCTCATCTTATTTCTTCCAGTGTAACTGAAATAGTATTTGGATTTTATATCAGATACTCTACTGTAACCTCTTTCAAAGCTGCTAAAATCATGTCACTATCATATGTTTTCTGGAAAAAACATGGAATATATAATGTGCCAATTTTAGTTTTCTAGATGGTTCATCCTTAAACAGTCATTCATTTCTTCTGCCTTAATGTAAATCATTACACAAAGATTCAAAAATATATTTAATTTGATTGCTTGCAATAGTTTTATATGAAACACAGTATAATAATGTTGCCCTTACAGTGATAGTCTGTATTGTATGTAAGATCTGTCCAGCTTTCTTTAATGATGATATTACCTGTAGTCAATAGGGTTTTTTTTAATCATTCTGTCAGGACTAGATCTGTAGAGATAAGCAGTACTAGAAAAGTTTTGCAAATTTTGTCAGCAATTGTGAGAGAGCTGAATATCATAAATCCCATTTCTGTGGGAAGCTCTTCTGTGCCTATATGCTTGGAAAATGATACAAATTTAAAAGACAAAATAAATCTTAGTTAAAGTTGAGAAAGTAAACAAACACACAAACAATCAAAAAGCTCACAAAACATTTCCTACTTCAATACTGTTTCTGGAAAGTTCTAGATATTTCCTGCCCAAATAAGATATAAATTTTGAAAAGGAGAGTGTAAATATTTGAGCCTTGGCACTTAGTTTTGGAGACTATAGAGGTCATATTCATTTCTTCTTTAAATGTGTTCCATGTGCAAACAGAAAATTCTGAATTCAGTTTTAATTCTGCCTGGGCTCATCCTTGCACCCTTAAAACCACATATTTCCTAAATCACTGTCTGGAAAGTCATATTGTTCTGTGGCAGGCAATCACTGAACTAGCCTAAAGCCATATTGACAGAGCTTTGAAGATTAAAAGTGTAACATTGTACTGGATGTAAATGGAAGAGGGAAGAAAGTTTAGCATACAGACTACTGTCACACTGAACCTTTGAAAAAAATTGTCCTGTGTATGTTAGAAGTATGGCTAATGCACTAAGAAAAGCCTATGTGTTTCTGTTCTGGGAGCACAGCAAGAGTTGCCCGATACGAGCTTTCAGCTATCTACATCTCAATCACCACAGGAAAGCTCCTCTTCCTCCTTCCTCATGTCTGAAACACAATTATATATCTTTGATGAGGTATATCATACTAAACTGGCACAACTGGGCCACTTCACTTAAGAGTTGAATTCTTGTGGGTCCCTTCCAGCTCAGAATATTCTGTTATTTATAATGAGGTCATTAATGAGATGACATTGTGACAGTTTTATCCAATAGCCATTGTCATTTGGAAGACACCTCATGCTGTGATCCAGAAATGTGTCTGTGCAATAAAAAATTGTAGAATTTAGTAGAGATAATTAAACAAGAAAGAAAACCAATACATGACAAATCAGTAGTAGTTGTTTACTTGTTTTGGATACATTTTGGACGTCTTTTTCAGTCTTGCTAAAAATATTTTTATATACATAAAGTCACGGGATCCCTTTGCCTGGCCACACTAAGCAGCAATTTCCCATAGCAGATGATCATATTCTATATTGATAGGGAGAGAAGGAGGCATTACCTATGGATCCAGAGACCTGCAGACACATTTTGCTAACAATAGCATGTATAGATCCAGGTTTGATCTGACTATTTAGATATTTTTCAGTCCTGCAAAATTAATTTTCTGTAAATGATCCATAATCTGTGAGGGAATCTTTGTTATCAACAGTCAAATAAATTTTCTGAGAAGTGTTCAGAGAATACATTATGGACAGCAGTGCTGGGACAGAAGGAAATTTTTGATCATACTCTGGAAAAATTCTACAATTCACAATCCTGAAGAGGACTCCAGGATGTGAAAGTTGTGAAAGGCTTTAAGTGGACAAACTCATGTGGAGCTTGATATTAAATTATTTGCATTACAAAATTCCTTGTGACACTCAACACAGTTCTTATAAAAATTTTATGTTACTGCGACCATAAAGAAAATTTGCCATTTAAAATTTATGATAGTCAAGTATCACAACTTTGTGATCAAGCCAAAATAAAATCAGCAGATTATGCTGGTAAACAATAATAAAATTTAATTTCTTCTTACAGAGCAAACTGTTTTTTCAGCTCTTTCTTCACCTTAAACATAGTTTATTTACAGAATAGCTGTGTTCCTTTACCTTCCATTTTGAGCTCTCTGGGCATATTATACTCTGATGGACTTGCCTTTAGGGTTTCTTTTCCCTTTCTGGTAAACACACTGCCCTAGGAGATAATTTTATCACTTTCTTTCTAAATTGCAGTAAAAGCCATAAAAAGTTGTTGGCCCTCCTCTAAGGTCCATCAGCAGCTACAAAGGGTTATGCTGACCTAAGCACAGCTTACTGTGCAAATTGTTATTTCAGTGCAAATAGATGCAATAAATAACAACACAAAGGTCATTAATATTATTATAGTTTCAAATGCTGAAAATCTTTTCCAGAATTTCTTTTATGGAGCAATATTATAGCTGTAGGACAATATGCCTTCATTCTGCTGAAAACCTGCAACTTTAAGGGCAAAGAACCTGATTCTGATAGATGCTGAATGTCGTTCAGCCCATGGGGTTTGTGGATGCTGAGCACCTTGCCAAGGGATACCTAGTACTTCATAGGATCAGTCCTTCTGCAGTAAGCTCTTGGAGTTTCTGTCCTATGGGCAATAGAAAAATGTTATAAAGTGTGTTTAGATTAAATATAGCAACCTACTCAGCTGTTAATACTGGCAGTGGTGAGTCAATCTGAAGACAGAGTTGAAAGGATTCTAGCTCTAAAATTCAAAAAGTTTTGGATCAATATAGGTAAATAAGAACACAGTAGGCTTACAGAGAAACAGAAATCTCAGTTTCAAGTCTATGAAAAGTGAAGGAATTGTCTTGTCAAGATTACTGTTTAGTAGGCCCTTCAAAGTCCTCTAGTGTTCAGAAAACTGTTCGTCCTCTTTAGGGGAGATGTGCAAAATAGCAGTGGCTAACATTTTCATTTTCATTATATTTGTTTTCCTTATGCTTGACTGCTCTATACAAAACCATTCCCTATAATACTGGGCAATCTAGCTTGCAATTTTAAAAGCATCATTCACGATAAATAAATGTATCTATCTGTCAGATCTCAGAGCGAAACACAAATGTTCTGTGTTTTCCATGAGAGAAATATACAATTCAAAAACTCCCCAAAGTAATTTTCTCCCAGGGCCATCATATACTCATATTTAATAGGCTTTTTAGTCCAGATGGCCAGTATTAGGAATTCAGCATAGTATATATAGAAATAAATTTACTAGAACAATGATATGAACATTGTATCAAAAGCATAGCATATCTGGTGTTCACATGCCTTTTCTTTTCTTTCTAACTTAACTTCCAAATCTCCTTGACCCAAATGTGCAGAGCTCCCACCCACAAATAACTGGATTCCAGGTGCCTGTTGCATACATGCCTGGCATGTATATGAATTGCAATACACCTGATCCCTTCCTTCTGCTAGTACACGGCTGAAAACAGATAAACAAACAAGCTAAACTCCTAATTTAGTCCATATTATAATAGACTCAGAATAAAGCAGAATTCAAGATGATAACAATACTCATCTCTAAATGTGAATTCCAAGCAAGCTCTTAAATAAAATCCAATGCATCTGATGAAACAGAAAGGAACAGCAAAAAAGCCGACAAAACTGATGAACACTGTGGTGCCCTCCCCCCATACTACTGAATGTAGATGGAGTAATTCACAGCTTTCATTGAGAAAGATGTGTTCTTGGTGTCAGAACTGATTTTGATTACATAGCTTTTGTACCTATGTGTTTTTTCAGAATTTTTACCACCCTACTGACCTAAGCAAGAATTTGGACTCATGAAATAGTAAAGGGATCCCATATCTTTTAGTCACATTAGGAAATGCAAGATATCTATGAATCTATCACTATGACCTAATCTTTATCAGGAATTTGACAAGACCCAACAAAAGGAGCCAGTTTTTGTCCACTTTGTGTCTTTTCTTATTACCAAGTAACTGAATAAGTATTGACAGACTTATTCTCACAGGTGTAAGTACTGCTATGTCTCTTTTGCAGTTCAGAATCTGAACCACAGGCCATGAAATAGGGAAACACATAAGCACATGCTCACCTCAGACATGTCTGAGAAGCTTGGTTTACAAAATGAGAGCAAAGAATACATTTGAGAATTTTCCCAGACCTACATGACTTCCAAAGGTTCCTTCAGATGGTTGTAACAATGTTAAGTGTTAAAAACCTAGAGCTTCTGAATGCTGCTGAAAGGTTTTAACCACAGGTTCCTCTGCAGCAAGTATGTAGAAAGATCTTTATAGGACAAAATCTTTACAATAAAACCGTTAAAATACATTGGGCTATTTGTTTGACAGTTGTTTTGTAACCTTAGACACATAATTTTATTGGCAGCTGAAACCAAATCTAAAGTTATCTGGGAAAGAAAGACAAGAAAAAATCCATTATATAAAATACTCCCCTTTGGTTGGCCATATTTTTGATACAAGCATTATTTTTTCATGTTTCAGTGATGGGAGAAGCAGATTTAAGGGCTTCCTCCAGATGATTTAATCTCTCTTTCTATAAAAGAATTGGATCCTACAGAAGAAAATAAATATTTACCTTTTATTTTAAATAAACATCATAGTAAAAGTAAAATGCACAAGGATTCAAACAGACTTGAAAATTTCCTTTTAACAATATTTGCTTTGATCTGAGGAGTTTAAAAAGTTTTGGATAACTCATTAAAAGCAGATTTTAGTTTGGGTGTGATGACTATATTTTCTCCCGACTACATTATGTACCAACAAAAAATAAATGTTTTAAGGGTCATAATTATTTGTGAAATCTTTGTTCAAAACTGCTTAGCTTAAGATCATTGCATTTAGCAATTAATATCTCAATCCTTTTAAAATGTGCTGAAAAATATCGATGATATTTTATAGATGTCAGAAGTTCACATGTCACTTGGCCATCAAAAATGTAATCGCCAAACAATGTCTATTTGTTATAAAATGTATTTTATGTACATCAAACATGGAACCTGAACTGCCAAACAATTTTTTTGTATCAGGAATCTTACTCCAAACAAAAATCTTCACATTCAAGGAAAATTTTAGGTTTACTTAAAAATATTAAGAAAGATAATATTTTCTGAGGCTTTTCATCAGAAGCATTAGAGACTCAGCTCGAGTTGACCAGTTCCTTCCCAGATTAAAAATGTATTAACGTTAAGAAAAATTAAATCAATAATCTGAATATATCAATATAATCTTATTATTTCTGGTATTGTATCTCCAATCTTTCATGCGTTTTTCCACTTAAATTACTTATTCTCATTTGTGTTAGTGCAGCCTTCTCTGTGCTGCCTGAGGACCAACTTTCCTTAGATTCCCAGGTATGCTAGAGGAAATTTTGAGGTAGGTTGCCAGATTGCAAACACTTTTCCAGGTCTGATCTGGCAAGGGAGTGTAAAAAACAAGGGTCAGAACTTGCAATAAATATATTTTGGTTTTTGCTGTTTAAATTTAATCAAATGTATCAAGCTAACAGTAACTGGAAAGCATAATGCTCACTTACTAAAAAAAAAATAAGTTCAAGTGAACTTCATATGTCACTGCTACAAAATTTACAGGGCTTTATTATATAAAGCAGTCTAATCTATAATGTGCTTGGTTTGATGGAGAATATTAAATGTTGAATTATGAAATGTAATAATAAGCTGTGTTTAAAGACAGTCTGTAAAATGTAATAATTTTATGACAAAAATGAGACTGCTACAAAGAAATTTTACTATTTTTTAATTTTTTTTTCACTCTACATCCATTTACTCTATGATATCATAAATTAGGTAATAACATTACCTTTCTTCTTTTTAAACACCGTGATAATTTTTAGCTGTTTTTAAAATTCATCATGGGCACATCATGAAAAAATGCACTAAAAACAAATAATGACAGGGAGTCTCTTCATTTTTACTGTGAAAGGAGGAGGTAAACACAGGTACAGATAGAACTGAAAGGCATAAAGATGTATGAAATGTAAGGTTTGTTAGAATATCACTAGTGTGAAAAAAAAGAAACTGCACTCTCATGTCCCTGCTCTAATACTGTCCCTGCCTGGCTCCATGGGTCCCGCGTGCCCCCACAGGAGCGCGGGTGGGTTCAGTGTCACAGTCGGTAGCAAAGAGTCGAGAAGGGCCTTTGCCTGTGTTCCATCAGGAGCATTTATTGCTGCTACACTGTCCAAGGGTGCAGAGGCAAACACCAACGTGATCCTGAAACTCACAGTTTTATCTGGGGGTGGGAAAAGGCAGGACTAGGGAACAGAGACCAATGGGGAGCTCTGGGGGAGTGACGAGGGGGTAGAGGCTGACAGCCAGCTGGGGAATCCAAACTGGGATAGATTAACAGAACAGAACAAGCATCCTGGGAGAAGCCTTTCTGTCACCCTAACATAATGTATGTTCACCAGCCAGCACACTGCTCCTCACTGATCCACTCAATAATCCAAGCCAATTGCCAAACCACTGCTAAACACTGCTTGAGGAGAGCATTTTGTTTGTGCCAGGAGCAGTCTAACATGCATATCACGCAGACAATGGACTAATAAGATTTGTGAGCAGGTGATTCAAACTGCCCAAGTAGAAGGGCAAACGTTTGTGTATCTTTAGCCTTTTTCCTTTTTTTAAATTTTTTTTGAGTCCTACCCCTTGACAGTTTCATTGAATGTCTCTAGCTCTTGTACAGCAAACAGGCAGGATTTCATGTCCCAGAATCACTGCTAGTCACCACTGGGTTTTCCTCTAGGCATCTGTGTAAACTGTATTCGTTCAGCTGCTGTTTGGTTAGTGGACTCTGGAGGCTTATGTAGATAAAAGATATACAGAGCTGACATTTTTGGCAGACCCTAATGCTACTTCCGTTTCTTTTGTTCTCTATTGTTCCTTTCCGTGTCATGAAGCGGATGCTTATGATGTCCATGTTGTAAGTAGGAGCTGTAGAAACTCAACTGTTCAACTTCTTGTCAATGTTTAAGTCTCTGTAGGCATCATTATTTATACTTCCAAAGGAATACGTGACATTCTGGAATTCTACAGCATGAGAGCGGTCAAATACAAAATTTTTGAAAGTGCGAAGACCTCCTTTTGGGAACTGGTGTATTACAATAGTCAACTGAGAGATCTTTTCTATCTTCCCCCTGAAAGCACTGAGAGGTTTCCACTGTGTAATAAAAGTAAGGAGAAGAGAAGAAGTTTCAGTTTGCTACAGTAAATGAAAAGCATAAAATAAAAAGTAAAATCATTGTAATCTGAAGCTTTTTAGAAGATACTGTAAACAATAATGAACACTGAAAACATTTATGCTGATACTTAAATGTCTGACAGAGTAATCTTAAGAAGTTATTTGGTCTTGAAACTGACTTGCAGTAAAATGAAGACCTCAATTTAAGGAATATTGAAGAAGTTTTAATATGAATAAATCAAGGGGATTAAACCCAGGGTAACAAACTGGTCAGCAAAAGCATGCTTCCTATTTGATAGAACAGAATATCAAACTTTTTTTCAACCAAATCTAAGTTTTACTCTGACTTCTAAGTATTTCTAAAGCATATATTGTACTGACTTCTTCCTATGTGGTGTTTTATCAGTTTATGCTACCTTTACACCCTGTATGATTCTCATTTACAGTGAGCCGTGTTGTGAAGTATAAAGAGGAGTTACTATTTACTAATTGCAATAGCAAGGTTATTTTAAATTACCAAAATAGAATGCAAAGTGAATAAACAACAACACATTAAAATTGCTTCATTTGTAAGTGGGAACAACCCCTTTATCAAGCAATTATATAAAAGATATACCTAATAATCTTCTATCATCATAAATTATATGAAGCATCTGTGAGGACTGGGAATCAGGGTAACAGAGATACCCATGTCCTTATAATATCTCAAATATGCAATTGATACCTTGAGTAACTGGTAACAAAACATTAGCCAAATATTTCTTTAGAATAAAAAATTTAAAAAAAAATATTTTTACAATGTTCTAGTGATTGGATCAAGAAGTGCAAGGTTGTCTTTAAGCCACTTTGGGGCTTCCTAGGGCTTTCCAAGAATCTGTTGCCTACTCAGACATCAGCAGGTTTGGAATATCTCTATACTCTGTTTTCTACAGTTTTGTAAAATAAAATAATGGCAATCCAGATTCTATGTCCTTGACAAAGACTAGTTTGTTACCTGCCATGAAATTCAGCTCCAGAGATTTTGTGGTAGCTAATGCCCACTGGAGGTACTTTGAGTGACCTGGGTAGCTAAAACAGATCTCAATATAGGTATTAAAAATGCAATACAGAATTTTTTTCATGTGTTAGACTTCTGGTTTGAAAATTTAACATTCTTTAATTTCTGCCTATAATATGCATATTTATGTGTCAAGATTATCTGCTGACTCCTAATGTTATTCTCTGGAAATTTTCTGTTTGCTGATGGATTTTCTCATCATGCTTTTCCTCTATGAACAGATGTAAATTTGGCAAAGACATATATTTACATTCCTGAAGAGCTTATTTGGCAGGTGGCTTTTGTTTTTTACAAGCTGCTCTCTTTCTTAGATGGTAAATATTTTTCCGTCTTCTTTCCCTCTGTGATTCTGTATGTGCTGTATGTGACAGAAACATCTATTTTGTAAATTCAGATTAATATTGTATCCTGTCTGTAGTTATGCAGTTCGCTGTAATTGCTCTGACTGACATTACTGGTTATTAATAGTTTTATCCTTGAAAGCCAGCTAGATTTTTTTTTTTTAAACAGACGTATTGTGCCTTGCTCAACATGTTAAGACTATAATTTTTGGATTATCTGATTCAGAAGATTCTGGCAGTCTGAGATCTTTAAGCCAAGCCATTTTTTACACAAATTCCTTTCCATGGCCTTCCTTCTCTACTGCCTTGTAGCAGGAATAGCAGTGAAGTAGAAGGTCCAAATACACCCCACAGCACCTTGGTGAGACAGTGGAGGTGTGCTCATGACAGGGACCCCCACCCAAGTTTTTTTATCACATCCTTCTTCACTAAATTGTATTTCCTGTTGATGTCAAGAAGCAAACCTGACATCCAATTAAAAGCTTTATAGCAGAAACAGACAAATGTTATTAAAGAATATTTGTTTTCTAATCTATGACCCTATCTATTTGGTTTTTTTTGGTGATACATACAATTACACACAATGTGATAGTTGTCATCATATTGCCAGTTCTTTGGCTATATTTTTCCATCTCTTCCAAAGACTACACAAGGAGATAATATGAATTAAATTATGTCTTTTTGATTCAACAGATTATAAAGAAAGAAGAAAAAATAGATACTATTAGACACTATTTTGAATACAGCTTCAAAATAAACATAAGCCTTTGAATTTGCACAGTGGAAACCATATTCTACACCATAAAAATTTGTTTTGGATAACTGGATAGTCATTATACAGACATACTCTGGAGAGTGCATTTTCTAGGTTTCATGTCTAGTGATCGCCTTAAAAGACTGATGCCATTTTTGTCAGGCAATGATTACTACCATGTACTGTGGCATGCAAAACCAGTTATTTTAATCTATTCATACTGATTTCAGAAAGATAGAGCTGCATTGTTATATCTCGAGGCAAAAATGTATGTCTCTTGAATTGGTTTTGTAAAATTTTTCACTAAAATTAAAGTGACATTTAAAGCATTAGTGACTTTTCATGTCATAATTTATATACACTTACAGTAAAATACAGAAATATGTAGATTCATGTAGTGAAGCAGGTTATATATTTGTATTTTATCTCGGGACTTTGAGTAAAAAACAATTTTGTCGTGAAATATCCAGTCTTTTTTAGTCTTTTGGGACAAATTCAGTGTCAGAACTTTATTTTCTATAGGCTTTTATTAAATCAGCTACAGAAAAGACAAAATGACTCCTATCACAAACACAACTATAAAGCTCCAGATTGGAAAAGACCTGCTCCCTAGAATCCTAGTCATATGTGATGACAGAAATATCCTAAGGGAGAGCAAAGCCCCTAGCATATTTAAGTAACTGGGACTCAAATTAATGTATTTCAGTCTCTCTTTATAATTTGCATTGTTTAGATTTTAAATAAATCAATGTTTCACTTATTTCTAAATATTTTTGAATGGTATTGTATCTAGTGACAGATTAAACCCTGTGCATAGTAAGACTGAGAAATATTCTTCAGTACAATAGCACTACAATACTATGTCCCTGATAAGAGTTTAACATCCATCACTTTCACTGCTTTATATACAATCATGATTGAATTTCAGTCTTGACTCAGTTAATTACAAGTTCCCAATGCAGTTGATGTAGAATTTGTTGAAACACATCCCTAATAAATCAAAATATAAATCCTTATAGCTATGTAAATATGAGAGAGCCCATTCATGGTCCCACAGGAACTGACATAAAGAAAAGTCACTGTAAGGTATGTAATGAATTTGTATCAGTCTAGCCATTACTGCAGAGAAACCACTTTTCTCATTCATTTTCTCACATTAAATGTGAGGTAGAGCAATTTACTTCCTTTGGGTGATGGGTGTCCTACTGTACATTTGCCACAGAGTAAAAGGTTGTATATATATTATAGTGTGTGCATATATATGTATGTGTGTGTGTGTGTATAAATAAAATAGTGTATAACAGATTGACTGGCATAATGTAAATCCACATTTATCGCACTATATCTGTGAGACAGACGGACCTTGAAGTTAAAAGAAGTATCCCTGCTTTGCTCTCTGTAATGCTGTTACAAAGGCTAATATTGTTTTTCAGTCAGTTAGATCCTGATAGTAGCTTTGTGAACTTCTGCCATATTATATAATTTTAGCAAAGTAGAATTAGCCCAAAGTCTTAGGTTACTCTTAAAATATTTTTATTTGTCTCTTCCCACCTGCCTGCTTCACTCCCAAGGAGGTTCTCTGATATGATCATTGACACAGACATGGCAATTAGAAAAGGATCATGGCTGCTCCAGGAGCCAACTCTTGACTATTCTGATGGAGATAGTTGTAGGAATTCAATCTGGTTGAACATCAACCTCATTTTTGATAGCATGTCCTTTGAATTGTCCAGGTTTGCCAGTTTTATAGAACATTTTTTCTTATATATTTCTTACATAAAATTGTATTTAATTGATTGGAATTGTGTTGGTTTCTGGCACAAATTACTTAACTATACCTGAGGTTAAAGCTAAGCAGACTTAGTTGTACTTTCCATTTCAGTGGAAGATAAAATTCAAACCGAAGTCCACAATTTCCTTTAAATCAGGACTGAGCAGTACAATCTTAATCAAGTCAGTAATAACAGATGTCTTGCCTTCCAGGTGAAGACTAGGTTTCACACAGGGTAGCGGTTTTGATCTTTTAGTGTATCTTAAAATTACTTATATTTTCTGGGGGTTTTTTGTCACTTTTTTCTCCTGGATTTGTGTTTTTGTGTCTTTGGGGTACAACTTTGGGAACAACTTCTCTCCTGTGTTTAGGGAAAGCTTACAAGGTTTGTGCACATACCATAGCACTATCAGTTAATGTATCATCCATCTGCCATAGGAAGAAGCACAGAATTGGCTTTGTGCTGGAATTCAGTCAAATCTTGTCTAGCTAACAAGATTCCTAGTTTCACATACTCCCCTGTCTCCTAGCAGAGATGACAAAATTGCTGGAATCCAAACACACAGAAAAATGTCAGCAAAACCAGAGGGATCTAAGAGGGAAAAGGGATCCTAACATGTTTAGTCTAAAACTGATATCTTATTATATTTGAAAAGAGATCAGAAAAAAAGAATGAAAATACAAAAATAAAGGACTATACATACATGAAAAATTAAAAAGATCCAGCAGTAGAATGGAGAAAATAAAACTTTTTCCTTATATAGTCTCTACTTCAACTCAAGTATGATATGAAGTTAATCTCAATGTAATATACAATGAACGCCTGAGATAATAAAAAAAATTTTGTTACTGATACCGTTATGACTAACAAAATTTTCAAACTTATTTTCTTTTTTTCTGCTAAAATATTTGTAAATTGTATCTCTCATAAAGCCTGCATCTTGCCAAGAGACTTTTGCAGGCTTGGATCTTTCTACTTCATTTAATCATTTGGTTGGTTGGTTGGTTTTTTTTAAGTCAGTATATTTCTAAAGTAGAGACTTCCTTGTGTATTTTCATTTCCAGGCTATTTAAACTTATTTCCCCTTTTATGCAAGAATCTAATATATAGATAGAGAATAAATTGTCAAAACTTACTGCCTCCAAGAAGGGCAAAATATTTTAAATATGCCTGTAAAAAGCAACTACTATCCTTTTTTTTTTTTTTACTTTTCAATAAATATTGAGAGAACTGAAATAGGCTACACCAGGCTAAATTAATGGCAGAAAATTTATTTCCTTCACAATTGGTTCCTTCCCTTTATTATGCATTGAGGACTTTCTGTGGTAATTGCTAATACAACATCTTTCCGTGTGATTGCACATTGTCTGCATCTGGGCAAGTGCACGTAGCACACTCCGAGTGCAGAGAGAGACGCCTGTTCTCGTGACTCATCCGAGCGGTGCCGCCTCAATTCCCATGAAGTTGTTCACTGATCACTGCTTAGCCCATGCAAATCAAAGTAAGTCACAACACCAATGCTGCTGCATCTTCATGCCAGAATGCTCTGCTGAGCCTTGGCTTGTTTACTGCTGAATTCCCTTCAAAGAGAAGGCTTGACTATATAAACAATTGAAGACCTTAATATATAATTAATGTGTTTTCTAATTAAATAGTAACCAAGTATGTTGTAATGTTTCAATTAAGAGTATAGAAAGTAATTAATTGTAATCTTAAATACTTAATGTGAGCATGCCAATAAAGAAATGCTACTTCTCTAATTTAAAAATTGGTTTTGGCTCAATTTCAGAATAACTATACATTTTTAGGACAGGTTTTTTTTTCATAGCAGGACATTTTTTTTCAAGACAACAACCTTTTGATCAATATAGATAAAGTCTCTTGGTCTAACTAAATTTACACACATAGAAACCAATATAAAAATTTTACTTAAAAAATACCATGCTAACTGTTTTTTTAAACATCTTTTTTTTTTTTTTTTAAGTGAACGGCGTGAAATCCCCATTTTAATTATTATTTCAAGGATATTTACTCCATATATTAAGTCATATGATTTAGGCATAAGGTCAATGCATTTCATTTCCTCTGGCTAACAAGAGGTAAAATAGTATTAAAGTCCCTGGAATTAAACTATCAATTCCAGTTGGATTTTAGCCTTTGAAGGAGTGTTTTGAGTCTTAGCTCTAAACATTGTATGTCACTGGAGACAACGCAGAGTCACAACAATTTAACAGGAGCAGGGTGGAAGACATATTACAATATTTGGATTTCTTTAAGAGGCACTACTTGAAATTCATTGCTGGCTTTCTTTTCTTCTTCTTCAGTGTTGCCAGTGAGGTATTCCAATGCCCAAGGATGAGTTCAAGTCACACTCTGCATAAAGTCACACACAGAAAGGTAGGATGGATGGCACTGTTTGCAGTCACCATCTGTCTCCATGAAAACAAACCTGACTTTTTCCACTCATTGCACTCAAAGCTAACAAACCTTTCCTGCAATGCAATATAAGACTGGTAAAGTCTTATAAATAGATTCTTTGGTTCACTGTAATGATAGTATTGACTCAAAAATAGAGGGTAAAAGCACATTTTAACAACACTGAGAAAGGAGAAAAAAAAAATCAACATTGGTTCCTGAAATAAGGATAGTATACCATATTTAGGCAGCCTAGTGGAAGTCAGCTTCACTATTACACATCACATTTCCTTTGTGTTTAAAGAAAGTCAACAGAAGTCCAAATTTTGTGAGCTTTGCAATGTCTTAACCCCACAAATTTGACGCTTCTGTGCAAGATTCCTCCAGAAGAATCTAGCCTGATGCTTTTCATCCTGAATGGAAAGAATGCAACAGAAAAGAATAAAAAAATGTTCAGTACTCGGCTTGTTAATCTCTGAAAATACAAAGTTTGAGGACTTGTTTGACCATCTACTTCTTAAATAGACCTCTGAAATGTAATGCAAAAGATTTCTTGAAAGCAAAACATAGACTAGTCCTTCATTTATTCTGTAAAAGAGCTTATGATTTATTTCTGTAAATACAGTATAGGCAGATTGTTTATCTGAGGAATGTCATGCATTATTTCAAGGCGTAAAGTCTAACAGTATTAATTATAAATGTCATTTTAAATTAATAATAGGCCAAATAATAATGACAAACAAGCCAAGTATTTATTATGCTTTTTTATTTCGATGGAGCATAATGTGTTGGTACAGAGGTTACTGCCTTTCGTCATTATTTAACATTGACCAAGGTTATATACATTATGATTGTTATGAAATGAATGCAATTATATCATAGTTTTAGTGCAACCACAGTACCTATGTTTAAAGGATAATTTAAGTGACAGTTTCTTTGCACAATATGCTTTCCTTTTATGTCATTCTTATTTATTATAGAAAAGTCCTTATGTGTAAGAAGTATTCAAATGCACATGGGATTTCTCTTCATATCATATACATCTTATTTTCCAGTGCTTAATACTGAGCTGTGTATCACAAAACATAACCCAGTATGCTTGATTTCCTCTACAAGGTTCCCTTTAACTTTTCGTTGCATGACTGGTTGGAATGTGCAAATTATAACTTGGAGCAGAGTATTCTGAGGGAATAATATTTGCCTTAGGAGCAGTGTGGTCACATTTCCAAGGCAGAAAGCAACATTGAGCTACCTGCCCTGACAGAGTTCATTTGTCACCAGGAGTTATGCTATGGTAGAGCTCAGAGCAGCAGAAGTTTCATTTTAGAAATTGGTGGCACAATTTTTTAACTACACTTAAACAAAGTGATGAAATTCTGTTCTTGGGGTTTTATATTCTTCATCTTCAAGGATAATTAATACGTTTAACATCTAAAAGTAGGAAATCATATTCATATACTTGCTTGAAAACATAAACCAAGATCTGATTAACCAACTTGAAAAGTATCATACAGAAAACCGGTTTCTTAGCTGTCTGTGGCTTGATTTTTTTGTCTTCTGTCAAGTATCTCTTGTAAGCTCCTGTCAAAGACCCATTATTGAATCAAGCAGATGGATGAGTGGCCCTTCACACTGTAATGTTTGTAATAATTTAAGGGTATGATTCCTCTCGCTTAAAGTCAATGACTAGAGCTCTGTGTCAAACCGAAGGTAATCATCTAGGGTCCTTGTGGAGGGCCTAAATCTAAGACCCTCTGAAGGCAAATTGCAAACTCCCAAAAAGAAATTCATCACCACTGCTTTTGATATCTGTTCTGGGATGGGCAGAAACACCCTCTGCAAGAACGTGTCTCTTCATTGTCCACACAGAAAACTAAGAAAAGACATTTTGTTTTTGATGGCTAAATTTGCATAAAAGCAATCTCAGACTTAATCAATTACTAAATATAAATCTATCACTTGAAGAAGGAAGTACTTCACAGTAATGAATACAGAAAGTTTTCACAAGGACATGGGATACAAACAAAACTCATCAGGTCTGAGATCCTTCTCAGTTCTCACATATATGAAATTTGTATTGCACACAAGTCAGTAATATCTCTTTTCCAGATTTTTAAATTACTTTGAGTGTCTGCAATGCAGGGACCAGTACACGGTGTGATTTTTTTTTTTTTTAAAGTAGATTTAGTCATACCAAAATCCTAATGAGAACATACTTGAGTCTTGAGTCTCATAAATATCCTCATATAGTGATCCTTAGATCAACAGAAAAAAATAGAAAATAAAATAATAGAAAAGAAAAAAATAAATAAAGAGCGTCTACATAATGGATGAACTAACTGTTTTAAAATGATCTAAAAGAATACTCATATCTCCTCATATGTGTCCATGTGTCTTTGGATTCCCAGCAATAATAGGAACAGTGAACATCTGGAAGCCATTTGCTAGGAGAATTTTGTGAATTTATCATTATCAATTCATTCAGTATTCCCTGTAAATTCGCTTACGAATCTCTTTAGAGTTTTTAGGGATGTCACTTAACATTCAATTGTTCTTATGGATCTAGCTTGCAGTTCAATTGCAGTACACTTGTTTAAATGGCAACAGTTTGTGCTCAGGTTGTCTCTAGACAGCAAATCTGTTTGCCATTGTTTGGTTGCTCTATTATTTTGCTTTTTGTTTGTTTTAATTGGAGACATTACTGGATTTTAGAGGTGCTGCTGCTTTTTTTTAAACAGCAGTTCCCACAATCTCTAGTCTTTACACCTAAAACATCATTAATGGAGATTTGACATATTATTTTAAAGGAGACCAGGTAAAACGCCCTAGTTTTAGCCACTTTTTCATAAAATTGGAAAAGAATATGAAGACAAGAGGTTAATTTCCAAATTAAGGGGATCACCATGCTTTTTTTTCCTTTAACACCACTACCAGAAGTAATTATGAGTATATTTAATTCTTAGTAGTTTAGCACTTTCAACTATTACTCTCTCTGCAAGGTTTAAACTCACCAAAAAAAAAAAAATCAATGAGTAACATTTTACAGGTTCCCTGAAACCTGGCATATGCTACACATTTTATGCTGTCAGGAAGGCCCTCTTTATACTCAGGTTTTTTTCTTCATAGAAGATAAAATGCTCTTGAAGAAGAAAAAGAAATAACCATTTTTTTCACTTTCTCTATTCTCAGAACACAGAAGACTTAAGGACATTTCTCAAAATTGTTACAGTTCATCCTTTTTTTGTTTGTGTCCTACATTTCGTATACATAGTTCACACTGCACATTCTTTTGTGTGTGAACAACCTACTTCTCTGATCTTACCATTCCTGCTGCATGGTACATAATATGATCACAGTTGTGTTTTATTTCCATATGGAAAAAACTGGGTAAAAGACAGTGTAGGCAGAGAGGACAGGTGAGGTTTTTTTGTCTCCTTAAACCTCTGCACCCAGTTTCTAGTCTGCTCTCACTACAAAATTATTAAGTTCTCAGAATAATCTGGTTTTTGTCTCATTTTTATGGCACACTAACCACTAGGCAGATAATCTTGTGAGTCCCTCAATTTTGTGCTTACAGAACTGTAATTGCTTCTACCCTTACGACCCCACAAATCCACACCTTCAGCATTAGCATATGGCCACTCTCCTGCCCACTCCCGTGGATATTCCAGATAACCTTACAGTTCATCTAAAACTTTTTTTTAATAGACAGTGATTTTAAAGCATTATCTAGTGTCCAATTTATTTTTAATTTCAAGTTACTTAAAAATAAAACTTTATCCACTATGCTGAAGTAACCTGGGTGTCATAAATCGAAAAGCTTGACATTCTGCAGAATATTAAGTACATCATTATTCAGCAGTGCATGCAGTACCTTTGCAAAATGCATCCAGTTTTACGAAGTCTCATATGTTCTTACGGAGAATCTGCAGCAGACTGTCTCTGAAATGATAAGACAGTTTAGCGGCAGTAAGAAATCCTTTGAAAGTAAGTTGGGTTTTTTAAATGTAGTCAGGAAATATTTTAGGAAAGATTTTTTGGGTGTTGTTTTTCATCTACTTCAGACTGAGTCAGTGTGATAAAATATTGGTAATGTGAATATTTATTGCTGTATATATACTAACAATATTTGTACGCTATATGTGAACATACACTGATACACAGTGGAATTGAAATAGTGTTTCATTTGTCTTTACAACAGTCAGACTAAATGCTGGCATAACCATTTTCTCAGGTAATAACAGTAGCAGCAACAATTTAAAAAACAAAGACGTAAAGTGTGTAAACCACATCAATTGTTGTGACTTATAGCCACAAGAGGGAGTGAATCCCAAAGACAGTGATCTGACGGTCCTTCTTCAGTAGCCCAGTTTCCAGGACTCAACTGGAGAACCAAAGTACTCAAACCAGTCATAACAGTACATGTTAGAGAAATGACACTTGAGATGGTCTGATCAGTGTCACTGAGGGGTTTTATATGGTCATCAACACCCATGATTACATTAGAAATGAAATTAGATGATGGCTTCTTTGTTACCAGCTTCCTCTATTTAAAGAACTCTAAGAAATTATTATAATATTTGAAAATTGTTCTCTACAGTGAATTATTCAACCACTAAATCCAAAAAATAAGTGGACTGTCAGATTTGTAAAAGACCCTCTGCAGGGAAGAGCAGACTGCAGCTATCCAATTATCTGCTCCCTTGGTTGCCTAACTGATCTATGAAATCAAATTAAACAGCAATCTGCAGATTTAATATTAATATTTCAATGCTAAAGATCTGGACCAAATCTACTGAAACAATGAGGAATACCTAAATCCTCTTGTGGTTTTCAAATGGAAGACAGTAAATCTTGAATGGTTAAAATCTATAACCAGCTATTCTGTTTTCTAGAATTGAGTGTTATTAAACTGAATTCTCACTTTTTATGCTAATTTCGCAGCCATATTCACTCTATCCCATCTGCATCAATGAACAAGCAATGAAGCATACAGAAAAGGATAGTTAACAGTCCTTCTTGGTTTTCTGCAAGCTGTTTTGAGTTTCCTTGTCTTGTTGGGTTTGCTTTTGGTTTTGCTTTTTCCTTACCTGAAGTTAGTCAATCGTCTGAGGGGATAGATATTGCAACAATGAGGAAACTGAGAACCATATCTGTCCTCTTATTACTCTCTCTTATTTTTACTCTATTCCCTTCTTCCGCCCATTCCCTTTCATGTGTTTTACCAAGGAAAACTACTAAGCATTTTCAGCAGTTACCAGAGTCAAGGTGAAATACTTAGGAGTTCCCTGTTCTGGTTTTCCAGAAACATGGCAGAACAATACATTTCTTTGGAGGACATTTTTACTTCAAAGAGGATGGGCGAGGGCAAGGGCAAGGGCAGGGGCAAGAACAAGGGCAAGGGCAAGGGCAAGAACAAGGGCAAAGAAGAGGACTGATTTAAGAGAATATATGATTAATTATCTCCTTGTTTATGTATATACTAATTTAGTAACTTCCACTCTTTCCTTTGTCAATATTTCCCTATTAGTGAAATAGCAAAATGTCCTTTTTCTCTGTCTTATCATCATTTCTTATCAGTACATGCCAACCACAATTTGAGATTATTAAATTCAAAGAAATTAGGACTTTTTTTCTTTCTGTTACCTGGGATTTCAGGACTCCTCTTCTTTAAGGAGAGATGCCTGGCAACAGTCTTCAATTATGCTTTTACTATCCAGTCTCCAGCTGCTATTACATCACTGGATGTTCCAAGACTAGGCCTAAGTCACCACCATTTCAGCTAACTAAAATTGTTTAAGCTCTGTGACTGACAGGGAACACATCCCATGGAAAGAATGATGTATTCTAGATATAGGTAGACAAAAATATTTATTCCACCACATTCTTAGCTTTTTTAGGGATCTCTTGAAGGATTCTCACAATGATTCTTGCCCAGAAGCTCTCCTATGTCCATTTGAGCTAGATGTACCTGGAGAACTGGTGTCATATTCAGGGTAAAAATCTGCTTCATCTTTAGATACCTCAATTTTTGTGGTTGTGTAAATCTGCTTCATCTTTAGATACCTCAATTTTTGTGGTTGTGTGTATGTTATGGACACAGATGATCATATATGGGTTTTGTCTGGTATTAAAATGGCACAGGGTGTTTAAGACATTTACAAAAGGCTGGTAGATACAATATAAATCTAGGAGAGCCTCAAGCCTTTCTGCAGTAGCATAGAGGTTGTGTGCTCTCTAGGCTTCACTGTTTGAACATGGTAAGATTCTAACATTGCCTCCACTGTTGGCACCTATCTAAAGGCATCCAAGTCTATGTATGTTGGTTTCAAACTGAACTTCACACTTGACATCTGGCTGGAAATTGGGATCCTCTTAGGCATGAACTGTGACCTACTATAAGAGCAGCATACTTGGCTTCTCATGGGATTTATTCTATTCTGAACATATGGAAAACACCCTGAAATGCAAATCATATAGGACAAATTGTAATCTCTAGCAAATCCTCAATGTACTTATATTTAGGACTTTTCTTAAGATATCAGTTTCTAGTACTGTGCCATTCCTCTCCCATCTGTGATGACAAATCTTAGTCTAGGTCTTAAAAACTTTTAAAGTAGCAACAGAAAATTTAGCTGTTACTGGGTACTGGCAGCACAGTTCTGGGTCTTTGGACTCTTTTTTCTTAAAATCAAAAGTAATATATGCCAGATATTGAAAGTACTTAGTCTGCTTCTGATTTAATTCAGTTCCATCATTAAATTCTGGAAGGTAACTACTTAAGGTTTTTGTATGGTATTGGAAACATTGCTACTGGCATTTGGTCCTAATAAACAAGAATTCATGAACTTTTTTTTAACCCTTATACTGTGTTGCTTCTATCTGAGGTCTGCTACCAAATACACACAACTGATGCTTAATCATCTGAACTCTTAATTTAGAAAATATTAGGTTCAGTTCTACTGCTTATTAGTCACACAGATTGATGAAAGTACTTGTCAACATCATTTGTCACTAAAATACAAATTTTAATGAAAGTAATCAAAGCCTTTGCACAAGACCTAATGTTTGCTGGCAGAAAATGCATGTCATCTGAAAGGAAAATTGTTTACAAGACCAGTTTTGACAGATTTATTTGCTTTGATTTTTTGATTGTAAAAGATAATTTTGTTTTCTGCTTGAATATGTTTTCCAATAGGCAAATTAATTAAACCGATTTTTAAAAGTAAAATTATTTATTATATTTAAAAAAAGTTTTAAATATGTTGAAGGAACAAGTGACATTGCATTGTATGGACAGTGATTGAACACTGATTTTCTTTAAGATTTGAACATTTGGTCTCATTTAAGATTACCAAAAAAAAAAAATCTTGATGTTTTTATCCAAAATGGGAAAGACATTTTTCCCAAATCTAATAATGGCATTTATGAAAAAGTTTTCCAGGGCCATAATAATGACATAATGACTGTCTGAGAAGGAGGTAGAGAGGTGAGAGAAATGGATGACAACTCCCCGTTCCTCTTTTATATTGTCCCAGCTACTGTGTTACCTAAAAGATATGGTTTGATTTACCGGGATGCTGATCTCCATCCAAGAAGTAAAACAAACTAATAAATATAACCTGTGCTATTTATAGAAGTAACCTTTCATAGCCTCTTTGTTGAAGGCAGATTTCTGTTTTGTTCTGCACAGGTGCTGCCAGGAAGATGTTTTCAATTGTGATATTAGAATCCAGTTATTTTGATTCTAAATTTGGGTTTACAATGTGCAAAACATTTAAAACTAAAGTTACACTGGGGTTTTTGTTTTGATTTGTTTTGATTTTCGTATTTGAAAATGTCTTTTTGCTATGGTCTTTATTTAGAAATTAAAGTATTAAGCACTGCATGAGTGAAATAGCAAATGGCATGAAGACACAGACATTACTCAGCTCAATTATCACTTTAAATGAGATGCCCATATTCTATGAAGAGGATACACATTTAATTACAGCTTCATATTGGTCTGTATCTACCAATAAAAAGATAATTATCAGGATTTAAAAACCAAGACCCTTCCATACAATTGCTTTAATGATACATAGATTTAGTAACTTTTACTACCGTTTCTCTGGCTTTAGGCTAACACCATGACAAAAAATCCCTTGCTTAATGCTAAGTGGACCACCAACACATCTGTTCCCCTTCTTAATGAGGTTAACTACAAATAAGATTTTAGTACAGAGTTGAGACTCCTTCATGTGGAATGTTGCTGTTTTAGTTGTATAGCATAAACCAGGAAATTATTCTCTGTCACTATGTTTCATTTGGAAAACAACAAAAATCACAAATACTTTATAATAAATTTCTGGAATCTCAGATTCTATTATAAGAAACAAATATGTCTATATGTGTCTAAAGAGAGACTGCAAAAGATTTAAATAAATTTGGAATGCTCATTTTTATTATTAATCACTTATGACAGGAGAACATTTTCATATTCTAACAGATGACTTGGGTAAGTATATGTCAAATTTAAAGTTAAATAAAGGTTTTATGTAGTTTCTGCTAAAGTTAATGGAAAAACTTCCAATTGATTTCAGAGGGGCTTAGGATGCATTCTTGATCATTTGGGCATGAGAGATTTCTTATTTGGATAGTCATATTAAGATCCAGGAGAGATTTTCCAGAACTGAGCTTTGACATAATAACAACGTATCATATCTTTACATTTGCATAAAGTGGCATGTATACGGTGTGTATATATATATTTATATGTACACAGAGTTAAATACTTATGTGTAGTGAGATGATGTGGTAAAAGTATGTTTTTATAATGCCTTTGGAATAAGAAAATTGCTGATGAATCTACACCACTCATGGATTCATAAGTATAAGCATTTTCAGAACAGGAAATATTTGCGGTCACTTAGGATGACCTCCCACTTAAGTCAGGCCATGGATTTCACAGGTGTCAAACAAAAGTTATCAATCCTTTATTTAAGGTGGAAATGGAGAATTCCATACATCCTGCATAAGGTTTTTAATTCATGATGAGAAAATCTATATCTTTTACATTAAAAAAAACCAAAACTCAAAACCAATCCACAAACAAACTAACAAAATCAAACAAACAATAACAACCAAAGACAAACTATCAGTTTCCCACTACATGATTTTATTTTCTTTTAACAGTAAAACTGGTAATCATAAAGAATAAATGTGATAGGGAACCTGTTCTCCCCATAGACACATTGAACATTGTGAATTACCTCATAGACTTATTTGTGATAACTAAAGTGGGTAGTTTGTCTCACTGTAATGTGGTTTATTCACATTTTCAATTGTACTTGTATATGATTCTGTTGAGGTCTTTCCAACTTTTCAGGAGCGTATTTAAAATGTAGCTTATCTCAAGTGGTTATCAATAAAACCCTCCTGACATTTTCAGAGGCTTATTTTTTTCCTGTTGTTGTTTTATTTCTATTTCCCACTGCTGAAAAAGCCATTTAATTCAGTATAATGAGTACTGTTTTCCAGCTTTTGAAAGGAGAGGAAAAATTTTAAAGAATATAAAAATATTTCTTCCTTTTAATAAGAATGTTGAATGTCAAAGGCAGATAACTTTTAGAATAAACATATAGTGAAAAAATACCTCATTCCTCTGTAGAAGAAGATTTCAAGTTGTAATCAAGCTTTTCTTATTTTAGTCAGCCACAATCTATGGTACCTTTAACTTAAAATTTAATGTTCAGGCCCTAGACCGTAGGCAACTCCACTTTTCTTAGCTGAGACTTCTAACATTCCATTCCACTGAGCAGCTGCAATCATCCATCACAAAAATAATAAAATGAAGACAGGATAGGGCTCTAAAACACAGGAGGTGATCAAAGGTACACCACATACGAAATTTACCACAAGAAACTAAAGTGTGTCCCATGCATGTCAACACATATGTTCATATGTACATATGTTCAGCGTAATAGTTGTACTCAGATGCAAATGTTGTCTCTGGGATTTAGAACCTTTTCTAAGCACAAACTTGCATGCTTATGTCCTAATCATCCTATTCATATATAACACAAAGTTTATAACAAAAGTATGACTAATTTTTCTCAAGCGTTATATAAACAAGGAAGCAAACCTGAAGAAAGAAAGAAGGTTTTTTGATACAGACAGAAGTGGGCACGCCTTACATGAAGCATCCAAATCTGTCATTCAGATGGCTGTTGGGGAACCTAAGCAGACTGGATTTCGAAAACCAATAAGAAATGGAAAGTTCTGAATTATTTATTTTTATTTTTCATTTTTAGAATGAAAATTACAATACTACCTTCTAGAAGCACAGATCGGGTTTCATGTCATAAAGCACTCCCTGAGTAAGTTTTTCAACTCAGGGCTAATGATTCCAGTGAATTGCATGTCCTAAGTAAATTAATGCCTACAATTCATACTTGTTGGATTCTGATGTCCCATTATATATCATTCCTCAAAAAGAGAAAAAAAGATGCTAATGTGAAACTCAAAAATGGCAGTGCTAACTTTTTAATCAGTTCCATTTCCTTCTCTCTTATAAAGTCTCAAAAATTTTTATTTAAAATAAAATACTACTTATAGACAGAGATAAATGACATTTTCCAGGAATCACATTTAATTCTGAGCCTTTTAAATTGTGTGTAGAGCTCTATGGAAAAGAAGATATGAGAATATTAAGGTTTAATTCATACCAAACACAAAAAGATATGCCATGCTGAATAAATCAACATTGTTTAGGATACCTGATTTCTTCATATTTTTCTAATTTTTTTTAAATGTTGACTATTTAAAGAATATAAGTTACAGGGAAAGAGTAGCTCATATATTCATTACGCGATTGGTGGCTAAATATTGGTGCCTAACATCAACAGGAGCCACTGAGCTTTAGTAAGAGAATAATCATGCCTGATTATTCAGAATTATAGACCCCTCAAAAGAGCTTATAAAAACATAACAACATTGCATTGCTAAAACAGAAATAACAGAAAAAAGTGAAATTAAGACATTTAAGCAAGACAGTAAATACAGGAACTACTGTCTAGCAAAACAGTAGATTGACCATGACCTAGGGCCAAAACCATGTCTTTCTTTTTAAAAAAACCCTGAACTTGCTGTAATGTGGGTATCAGTTTGGCCACCACTGTGGTGTTCTCAGGCTTTAGAACCTATGTGATGTATGTAAATCCCAGGCTCATGATCTATGAAGATTAAAGATTGTTCTTCAGTGCCAGCAGCACAATTCTGCATAAAACCCAAATATTGTTATTCAGTGTTCTTCAAGAGTTCCTTACCTTCAAAAATTGGAAAATTTTGGAATAGGAATAAATTTTTGTCCACATCCAGCTGGCAGAAGCATTGCAGGGTTTTTATTAAGCATAGTACAAAAATCACTGTACATTCCTCAACTATTTTGCATCAACCTGTTTCCTGGTTGACACCTGGCTTGTGCCAGTCTGTGGCACTTACGACTCCAGGCAGCTGAGGACTGAAATGCTTGGTTCAGCTCAAGTCAAATGGCCCTAAAGACGAGTATGTGGGTGAAAGGTAACAACTTGTGACGTGCCATAGACTAATACAGAGGATTTATTGGGTTCCTAAAGCCTTAAGTACTTTGAAGTATAAAACATTAACTTGTGTCATATGGCTTGTATAGTTGCCTATATGAGTAAATTGACTTATGAGTTAAGTCCTGACAGAGCTGGGACTCCAGAGACTCACAAGACAAAATCCTTAGTCTACCTGAATCCAATGCCAAAGTCTCTACTGAACTGAGTAAACTCAGTTTATTGTTTGAGAACCTCTCTGAGAATTTTCTGGATGGGTACTGATTTCTGATAGTCCCAGCTACAGTCTCTTCCGTGAAGGAGCAGTCAGAACACTCCAGGACCAAGCCTTTCACATAACATTCAATGAACAACACCCTCATTCAAAGAAGAAGTTTGATATCTGTGTGAAAAACTCCTTGTGTGGGTTGAAATCAATGGCATTTTGACTTCCAAAGAATGAAGGTAGTAAAAATATACAGAAATTCCCTCATGTTTTGCATGACTTACCTGTTATAAAAAGCAGTTTTTGACAGTAAACAGTCTTTCATTAAGTCTGGGTAGCGAGCAGAGGTAGATGACAGTCACAGTTCGAGCTGTTGACAATATAATTCTCTCTATTTCCTACATGATCATTAACAGTAACCCAACTACTTTCAGTATGATTAGCATAATTCTTTCCAAATGGGCCAATGCTTAATGAGTAGGAGGGATTTTTAAGGTTAAAATAAAGCTCAGAACCAAGCAGCTTCCATATCACTTTTGTGTCTCCTTCCACAGAACATACAGAGTACTTTTTCTCTCCTCAGTGTAGCAGTTACTGAGACTCCTTGTCTCTTTCTGAGTAATCTCTGCTGACTTTCAGTGAGGACAAGCATTCAACAAGCAGCAGCTTCTGGAAACACAGAAAGAACCAATTGGAGATGATAATAACCTTCAGGCCAGATCTTCAGCCAGGGCACAGTTAAACTGGTTAACACACTGTTTAAGAATCTGGTGATTAGTGTCGGCTTACATGAAATCATTCAACACCAACAGGGAGATTTGGTTGAGACCTCTTCAATGTGTAAGCCACAAGTGCAATATATGCTTTCTAGCAGTTCCTGGATATTTATTTTTAGCAATATCCATTCAGAGTTCTGTGTTGCCTCAACATTGACCACTTTCCATGGGTGGGAAGGTGTTCAGCCATCCCCAGGAAAGCAGGACTCCATAATGCATGGATGTTATTTGGAAGACAAAACACCATCACTATAAATGCTCCCTCCTTCCTTCTTCTTGACCCAGTTTTATATGCTGAGCATGATGCCACATGGTATGGAATGTCCCTTTGGTCACTTGGGGTCAGCTGTCCCAGCTTTGTCCCCTCCCAACTCCCTGTGCACCCTCAGCCTCTTCTCTGGTGGAGTAGGGTGAGGAGCAGAAAGTGCCTTGACCCTGTACAAGCACTGCTCAGCAATAATGAAAACATCCCTGTGTTACCAAGACTGTTTTCAGCACAAAACATTAAAAAACATAGCCCATACTAGCTGCTATGAGGAAAATTAACTCTATCCCAGCCAAAATCATCACATCTCGACACATGAGTGTGAATGGAATACAAGAATACATGTGAATGGAATACAAGAAATTTATTTTAAATTAATAGGGCTATGGGAGGTCATTACCTTGAACTCTGCTGAGAAGTGAACCAGGGTAAGGGTTGAAAAAAGCTGTGCTTCTGATCCTCACATTCAGGTCTCTACACTGGAGAGGTAAATCATCCAGGTATCAAAGTCTTAAATATTTCATAGAGTGAATTGCACATGTTCTCATTCCATTTTATTAGCAATAGGATTTATTGTAATTCAAAATACTAGGACATATGTGCATGGAAAAATACAGAGAATAACCATGAAAGTGACTGGCTCAAAGTCCTTTTGAGACAGAAATGAGTCAAGAATGGGGGTATATTCTGACCTCAGTGCAAACTGAAAGTCAGTGCACACACCTCGTACTGATCCATATTTGCACTGGAGAACACAGAGGAGATAAAAACCTGGAAACAAAGATCACTGCAGTAAGGCCTCACAGATGCAGACACAATCACTCCCCCAGTTACTGGGGGCCCAGCCTTGTAATCATGTGAAATCTATCAGCTGCTCTGTAAGAACCTCATCTGAGTTCTTTGGCCTCTCTCCTTACCTTTAGCAGGAGCAGCTTCTACAGAAGAAAAGCCACATAGTTAAAGAGCACATACAGCTCAGAACAGAGCAATGCCTCTTTTACATATCTTTGTTTCTTAATTTTAAGGAGGACGTAGTTTAAATTTTATAAAAATGGAGGTCTTTCTTTATTTCTTCTTGGTTGAGGTTGCAAATACACACTATAAAAATACACAGCACTTTTGTCTTGTACATGCCTTTAATTGCATGATAAATTTATTTAGTAGGTTCACATGTGTGTTTGGCTAACAAAAATCCAGTTCTCAATGATAAAAACTGAGAAAAGAAATGGAAAAGAAAGGAGAAAGGAGAAAGGAGAAAGGAGAAAGGAGAAAGGAGAAAGGAGAAAGGAGAAAGGAGAAAGGAGAAAGGAGAAAGGAGAAAGAAAGGAGAAAGAAAGGAGAAAGAAAGGAGAAAGGGAAGGGAAGGGAAGGGAAGGGAAGGGAAGGGAAGGGAAGGGAAGGGAAGGGAAGGGAAGGGAAGGGAAGGGAAGGGAAGGGAAGGGAAGGGAAGGGAAGGGAAGGGAAGGGAAGGGAAGGGAAGGGAAGGGAAGGGAAGGGAAGGGAAGACTAATGTTAGTTCCTGAGGGACTTTGCAGAATCTGAAAAATCAGTTATCCATTTTAACTACTTGCCCAGAGTCTGGTAAAAACTACTGGTTTTTATTTATTTTACAATGTTTTTCTTTTATAATTTTTGCCTTTAAGATTGGTATGGAGTGGAACAACATATTTCATTGACATTTTGTCTTAATGAAGGTGTGTTTCAGCTCTTCTGATTTCCCCCTCCTTCCAAAACACCTACACACATATTCACACACTCATTCTGAAAGAGCAAATCTACCTAAATACACAAGTTGCTTTTCATCTCAATAAAGGAGGGAGTAGGACTGAGAGTATTATTTCATAAGAGGAAGAAAAACTTGATTAACATTTAAAATATATCATTATCCTTTTGTTTGTTTCAAGTTTAGGCTAAAATTGTGCACACCAATTGTGACACTCAGGATACTGAGAATCAGAACAGACTTTCCATGGAAATTACAGACACAAAACCAGCGAAGGTTTGGCTGAGTTGTCTACACATAAACATTTGATGTAATTTGAATTAACTGCATGTGGACACCTAAATTTAGGTGTCTTGATTTTGAATTAAATTTTATCTTTGTAGATGTCTACAGGTATGACAGATGCTTATTGTAAATACTTAGGCCATGATTCAATTGTCTGTGATGACTGCACACAGGCATCCAGTGTCATTTGAGATTTCTCAGGGTATCTGAAACATCTACATAAAAGGGGCAGATATGACATAAAACTTGTCAGAGACTAGAGACCTGGAAGAGTAACTGCAGGTATCCCAAATGTTGCTGGATGCCTGTGTGTGGACAACTGGACCAATTCTGCTGCTCCCTTGAGTCTCTCTCTGAAGATAAAGCTGATTGAAGATCAGCTTCACCTCAAGTATGCAACGTATTTAATACCTGAGTCAGTCTCTTAATCTGATTTAGCCAATTAGATACTCCCCATAAGATTTCAAAATATACTAGGCCTGTGAAATCAATGAATGGTGTCACCAGTCACAAAAATTATTAAGTCCTAGATGCAAATCCAAACCTGCATGTGTCCAGTCCAAGATTTTGCTTTGGCTACGGATAAAGCAAACTGAGTCAGGCAGGAGCACTGGATCTGAACTGAAACTTTCCAAATTCTAAAGGTAAGAGATCTTAAGGTTTTGATTCAGGTTGGCTGTCAGTTTGATATCTTTTGTTCTAAAAATCAGTGTGGGTGGGTGGAGGTGTTTGCACAGAGAGGCAAGAACCAAAGGAGAGCAGCACGGCAAACCCAGGGCATGCCTGAACTGAGCAACGCACCGATGCTGTCGCACCCACTGGCAACCTCTCAGCTGTTTGCTGCTGGGAAGATGCACCAACTTGCTTGAAGACAGCACAGAGGTCATTGCACAACACTCCACTGTGTGAGGCAGACATGCAGATATAAATAACTTTTTTGTGCAGCTGATGAAGTCTGTATGCAAGGGATTTTGTGTTTAAATGCGTAAAGTTTTAAAACAGAGAAGCAGTAGGATAAGCATTCTTTCTTCACTTTTTACTAGTCTTTTCTCCATTGTGAGGTGAAGGTGAAAGGATATATACACACTCTGACAACTCAAGAGGAGCTTTTTAAGAAGAAATACACATATTAACAAGAAATCTTCCCCTGCAAATCAACTTTAGAACTGGAAATCTGGAAGTTGTATGGGTCATTACCTTGCCATATATCCTGTAATTTCTTTGCTATGGTGTACATGATTTAAGGAAAATTCTTCCACTGGAGTTTATTAAATGTATTGATGCATCAATTCCTTTGTAAATATGCACACATTTTTGAAATTTGAGATTGGATTTTTGTTCTTGCAAAATTCAAAGACAAACACAAGTGAGATGGGAAAAATCTTCATTGGTTGCAGTTCACGGACCAAAAACTGAGGCCTAAAGGGTTAAATTATTTGCTTAGAATTAACAATATTTTAAACAAAAGCTGAAAATGGGATGTTCAGAGCCACCTTTAAAAACTCATGTATCTCTATTGTTCCACATAAAATATATTTTCCAGAAATAGCTGAAACATTCTCTTTTCAGTAATTAAAGCATAGAAGGAAGCTGCTTCTTTTTATAAAGCACCAAAAGTACCCATGATAAAATCCATATTAGATGTCTTGTATGAACCAGAAGAAATATTTTTATTACTATTATTTTTTTCAATAGCCCACTGAGGAAAGAATAAAAGCATAAAGAAACTGAGGCTGCAGCCAGCTGCATAGGCAGTGCCTTAATCCTATGTAATCTCCCATTCACTAGAGGATTTATACTGATTACACTGACAGAGATGCTGAATGGATATCATACAGTAGAGGAGGAAAAGGTACCAGAGGAACACAATAAAAACCTGAAAGAGTCTTCATATGCCCTGATCTTGAGTTTATACTCCTTCACTGCTTCCACCATGGCTGGATCTTGATAGCAAACTAAGATACTGGAAAGCATTTCCCTGCCTTTGGAATCATATTAATGTCTGGGCATTTGCCCCATTACTTTTCTGAGATGATAACTAGTCTGCTTCTGTCCTGAGACAGCTAGATCACACAACCTGCTTCCAGACACCTTCCAGAAAGTAGCATGGAGTAGGAATAGTCAGTCCCAAAGAGGCAGTTTGCACACACTCTCTGGCAAGCTTAATAGCTTGTGGCTGTGCCACTGGATTTCTGGGCCATAAAAACAATTTATTAATAAAATTATTACCTCTGTGGATTTATTACTAAATTAAATCTGTTAAAGATCCTATTAAAGATTTCTTCTTTTTAAATATAGCTCTAATTTGAGGATTTATCATTTTCTGTGAAGACAGCTTTGGTGGTTCTTGCTTCTTTCTGCCCATGAATCACAATTTTCCTTGTATGTAGCAGCAATTTCAGGAAATCAGGATTTCTTTGTTGTTATTTCTGCCTCTCTTGTAATGTTTATCTTCCTAATGTCTGTGTCGAGCTTTCTTAATATTACACTGTGCTTTAAAAATTGTATTCTTTCATGTCCAATGGTAGGAATCCATCACTCAGTTGTCAATCTGACCATGGCAACTAAAAAGTGCCGCAGACATTTTCTTTACATTTAAAGTATACCATTTCAGGGAAATGTAGTAAGAGAAGTAATCCAGTGGTTGAACGGTAGTGTGAAAATCCAATATCTGTGCAATTTGTCTCCGTTTAAGTAAATAATTCTTATATCATTGGGACTTTTAAGCAGCTACATGCTAATAGACTTGAAATACATGGTGGAAATTCAGACTTCGAGTATTTAGTATTTTAGATACATTTATTTAATTTCTTTATTGTACAATATGCTATAAATGTTTGCCTGAGGATAACAATTATATATTCTAGAGAGAAAGAAAAAAGAGATTGTTGTGTCTGCTACATTTTCTAGAAAATACTTTATTTTGTTGGGCTTTACCCTCAACTAATTATGACTTTGTAATGTATTTAAGGCTCCTCTTAGCTTTGCCTCATCTTGACTGAAAGGAAACCATGAGTTGTTAGAATAAGTGGTCCACGTGAGCTCACAACTGATCATTTTCAGTGAAATAACTGTGAACATTGCATTTGGTATAGTAAATATAGTGTCTGTGCATACTTAATTGTCAAATATTTTGGGGTACAGCTGAAAGGCAGGGAAGGGAAAAACATTTAATGTTCTGAAAACCTTAGTAGACCAAGCAGCCTCTTTTGGGGCCTAAATACAATCAGCCCTCTTGGATTTACTCTTACAATGCTTGGACTGTAATTTTCAGCTGGTTTTTGGCTTAAACCAAAGACTGGTTTGCTATTAAAGCAGGACTCCTTAGTCTAGTCTTTCTCTGGCCTCTGCTAATGGTAATAAATAAACTGAAGTACCAGTTTCATGGGATATCATTAATACTTTCCTGTGGAAAAGGAATACATAAAAACACAGTAGTTCTACATAAAGGGCCCAAGATAGTAGTTTAAAGACTTATTTCTTATATGTAAAGTAATCCTGAGCTCCTTTTTATTTACATACAATAATACAAGTCTGCAACTGTTATCAAATTTTATTTGTCTCACTTTTCTGCATGCTTAAGCTCCATCATTTCTTCATCTGAAAAGAAAATATCTTCTTGGTTACCTTTGCATTCACAAGCTTTGTAGTTTTTAACCTCATCTGGAAACAAGACCTTAAGCCAGTTTAGTAGTGACAAGGATCCTGAGGATTTAGCTGAAAGATTATGGAGAAGGAAAAGAAAGAAAGAAAGAAAGAAAAAAAATCTTAATCGTAGAAGCATTTCAGAAGTAAATACTGAATTTTGACAAGTTCTAGGAGAATATGCACACCCAAGATATCTATGAACCCTATCCATAAGGGTTATATTCTACACATTCTGAAAGCTTTAGCACTGGAAAAATTCCACTTTGATTTAAAATGAAAATATTAGTTGGCCTACAGTAGTGTGAATGACCTAAATCAAATATAATTGTATGCACTTAGAACAGCTTGAATCTAAATTATCTATGCTATAATGCACCAAAAGGCATTGAGGAAAAAAAAAGGCTTGAGTTCTATTTTGTAACATTTTAAATCTGCAATTTGCATGTAAACCATTGCTGTGAATTATATCAGACAAATGAATAATTAAGAAAGAGCAGGATGGAAAAGAATACTTGGTTTCTTGTGATCTCATTTGGGTATTTTTAAATTAGGCTGAAACATTGTCACAGATGACCTTCTGAAATAGCTAGCTGGTGTTTTCCTATACTTTTATTTGCTGTAGTAGTTGTTGTTTCATTGCATAATAGCTCACAAGCATGGTAGGAAAGAGACTGAAGTTATTATCAACACAAACTGAGGTTTTAATTTTAAAATGTTGTCACTAATGAAATAACCTTTTTCTTTTTCTTTTTGTTTTTTTTTTTTTTTTTTTACTCTTTGAGACAGTGGGTCTGTGTGCCTGAAAACTGCTACCCACATTAATATTTGAATAACCAAGGCCCTAGAAGAAACTTTGCGGAGTAATTTAGGTATGACATAGACTATTTACTTTGCACATTTCTAGTGTCTTTCAAAAGTCAGAGGCCCTGGAACTAGGTAAGGATTGCTATAGTTGTATTTTCTGACTTCTTTCCACTGCTTAGCATTCCCTTGCTTTTGTGGTTTGGTTTGGGTTTTTTTAAGTCCTTAGCACACATGTATTTATTTCTATATAACTTCTTCAATCTATGATTAGATACTTCTTTCTTTTTGGCAGGTTTATAAAGTTTTCAAATGTAGGCATGCATATATAACTGCATATACATCTTTACTCGTCTATAGCAATGTTCCTTTCACACACACACAAACCAAAACTCGAAGTAGAGGAACTGAGATCTTTCTCATCACTGGGAAATTTAAAGAATATATTAATCATCTCAGAATTTACTTAAGGGCTGGCAGTCATCCCTAGGCAGAAACGTTCCTTCTTACTTGAAGAAAAATTTGTTAACTTAAAATTAAAAAAACATTGTAATGAGTCAGATAAAAAGTCTAAGTAAAAAACAGGATTTATTTTATATTTAAGAGCTAGCAATTTTGCAATAATGCAATGAGTTACATTTATTGCATTGATGAATTGAATAAAAATGTCCCTTCAGTGGTTAAAATGGAAGTTTAGATGCTTAACAAAAAAATGAATCTCATTGATGTGTAAAGTTGAAGGAACTGACAAGTTATGTTTATTGTTTTAAAAAAAAAAGTGTTTGTTCCTGCAGAGGGTACTGGAATGCATCCAGCAGCTTTCATAATAATAGCAATTGCACAACACATTTGTTATTTAATTGAGGATATTTGATACATGGTATTAAAAACACAAAGCATCATGTTAAAAAAAAAGTATTTTAAAGTATTTTGAAACATAATTATAGCTTTAACCAACATTTGGATTTTTTAAAATGCAAAATCCAAGCTGATGCAGAGCACCCACACACATCTTTTAGTGTTTATTTTAAGTGTTAAAAAGAGGATTGTATAGTGCTTTGTTCCAATGTTAGTTTCATCCTAATTTATTTACAATGTCCTTGTTCTAGTTTCCTTTCCATCCCTTCATAAATATATATGGGGAAATCTGATTAATAGGTGAAAAATATTTTCATTATAATCTAGAAATATTAACAGGCATTTTGTGAGGGTTATGTGACTCTCCCATCTAAAACAGTCAGATTTTGTTGCAATAGCCCTTGGCAAAACTGACGAGAGTGAAGGAGGATGGGCCTATGAGGCAAACGACACGGCTGTGGCAGGTGAAACACTGATATGGAAGCCTGTGCTTGTGTGTAGGGTTGAACAGGAGGAAAGCCAGTTTATGCACACAGGAAGTGAGAAGGACTGAAGCTCCCATACCTCTGCCTGCTCAGTCCACACCCTACAAGAAGAAATTGGTACTCTCCTTTTCTTTTCCATCCCTGGTATATATAATAACATTGCAGGTAATTAACATAAATCAGTTTAAAATACATGAACAGGCAATATGAATGAGGCAGATCTTATCATTTTAGTCTAACTCTTATAAGAATAAATTCTCATTCAGATTAATTTCAGGAGCTCATGAAATCTACAGAAGTCTTACACTATACCAGCACAAACCTTTACCCTTGCTGAAAAAGATTGTATGTAGACATCACCTTGTTTCTTACTGAAAGTGGTTAAGACAAATTATGGGATCCAAAAATGGTAATCAATTGTCTGCTCATGATTACTTTCTCATAGGAGCAATAGATTACAAGTGTCTAACTGTTTGCATGAGGCATTCAAATTATGTAGTGAGACTGAGGCCATACTGAACACCATGGCTACCATACCATCATTCATTAATAATCATTCACTCCGTGGTTGGGAATGACAGCATTGCCAAGAAAAGTAGTTGTGTAAACAGCTTTATTTGTTGGCCTGTAAAGTAATCAGATAACTTCTCAGGATTTTAAAATAATCCATTAATGTAAGTCATTACTTAACAGTTATTTGACTCTATGTAACCACTGCTTAATTTCAGCGCAACACAAAGAGCTGGGAGTTTTGTGCTGCCTCGCTGCCAAATGCCAATCATTGTATATTTTAAATAGTTGTTTGTAAGCACTAGCACCAGTCATAATAAACAGTCTCAGTCACCTCTCTGGACACCTGCCTTTCAGAAACCACGAATCATAATGCCATCTTCACAGAGCCTTCGTATGGTAAAATACTCATATACATGTATCTGTACATACAGATATGTGTATATCTATGTGCAATATTGAAAGCTCTATTTCCATATCTCGGCAATATGGAGAAATGGAGAAGATATTAAGGAAACTTCCAAGTTGGGGAGGGGAGAAAGAGTGGAAAATGGAAAAAAGAAGTTAAAGTGTATGGTAGAAAGATAAACACTAAGTGATGAGAATAGGAAAGGATAAAGTGATAAGTCACAGTACGTATGATTTACTAGGTTATCACCAGTCCTGAAGCCAGGCTTGCACTTCAATCAGCCTGCCTAACTGAGGGAATCACTTGAGACTGATAGCTTTTATTCAGACCAAGCCTGTTCAAAATCTTAGACTTAGTGAAATATCTGTCTGGCATCCCCATTATTGTTTACAAGGAGCATTTTGTTGGGAAGCGACAATGATTTACAAAAAGCTATACTCTTTTTTCTTAGAATTTTCTGAAGGTACTTTACATTCTTTCTTTCAGCAGGCTTCAATATGGAGACCTAGTAGAGAAGGATTATCGTAGTTTAACAAAGTGAAAAACTAATTGAATCATTAATTGACCATTCAGATTCAAATGTCTTCCTCTCATTTGCACTCATGTTTATACTTCTTCTTTACTCCTGCACATCTCTCCTTAGTTTGCCTTGTTTCTAAAACTCTTTAGTTTATGGCTCAGTGCTGAAGGGTTCATGTGAAAATACATATCAAAATGCAAGTGAAAGTCAAGGTTTTCTATTTATTGGTTGTACTTTTTTTTTTCAGTGAAACTTTTGCTCTTAGTAATTAAAAAACACACAAAAAAGTGCTTGAGATTTTACAGCTCTATTAACTTATACAACTTTTTAAATACAGTTCTCAACTTCACATGAATAATAGACATCATTAAACAAAGTGTATGATTAAACACAATATTCATAAGTATCAAACAAATAATGATTTTTATTTTGCAAATTATAAATGTTTTGTTTCACCGCAAATTAAGTTCTTGGTTGTAGTGATAAATTGAAGAACAGTTTTCTCCTTTTCTTCCAAGTCATTCCTTAAAAACAGTAATAAAAATAAAAGAAATTATGTATATGATTAAGGGATCTTAGTGGTGGAGTTCTAGCATGTTTCTGCAAAGAGCTGCTGGAATTTAAGTGTCTGAAAACAATTTTTGTTTCAAGTGTCAGTTCTTCTGCCTGAATATCCTATCAAATCTCCTGCTTTAAATCTCACTGTGGTCAAAGGATATTTTAGATCTGAAAGTAAAAATAAACTGGTTCTTTAATGTGACTATTGTTGAATGAATTAGCAGATGGTTAAACTTCTTGGAAACTATTAACTTCAATTTTATGAATTGTAATAACATAGTTATGAGCCATAGGACATTTACCAGCTTAGGGTTAGCAGCAAACATTAGTGTAAGGTGAATATGTGTTTGAACATACTCACAAAGGCAGACATTATGGTGCAATTCTTCTCAGAAATGCAGTGTGATTTTCTTCTAGGAAATCAACTAGATTGAGTAATCAACTCCTAGTTGATTACTAGGAGTAATCAACATTACTAGGAGAACCAAATATTGATTGCATTTTTGTATTTGTCTGTGTACAGAATGCATTTATATATATTTAAAATTTTGCTTTCTTAATTGTTATTCCTATGTGAAAAAGATGGAAACTATAGACATAAGATCAATGCCAGTGCTCACACACAGGGATGCATATTTTAATCGTGTTGACTCATTTTTATTCTCTTCTGTAACCTTTGAGGCAGATCAAATGCAAGATGTAAGTTTAAAGGTTAAAATGTACCATGCACTCAAACTTCACTTAGAAAAAAAAACAAGCAAACAAAATTTAGGCACGTTTAAGTAAACTTTGAGGCTTTATTTTTTTTTTTTTTTAATAGGAACAACTTTCTATAAAAATGCTCTTTAAAAAAACAACAAAGAACCCCAAACCCCAAGAAATTGATTACAGAGCTAAGAAGAGGGAAAAGCACAACTATGGTATGCACTTGACACTACAGCAGCCCCCTGAAATTCACTCCCCCTCTGCCCAATCCAACCAGTCTCTCTTCAACTCTATTTGTAAACCTACCTAAAAAGTAACCACCTTCACATCGATTACACCTCCTCTGATTGCTTCTGGCCGCTCCCGCCTGCCCGTCGACTCCTCTGACACAATTGGCCACCCTCAATCCTTTAGAGGTCCTGCTGCTGTATTGTAATTTTGTACTACAAGCACCAGTACAGAAGCAAAAGGCTTTATCTTAGCCAAAATTTTGTTTCATTAAAGGTGAAGGGCAGTTTGGTCACTCTTTCAAGTGTGATTATCTCCCTTTAACATAGAACAGGCTAATAATAAGTGTCACAACAAGTGTCACTCAGGCACCTGAGGAGAGCTTGGCTGAGCTGTCCCTACTCATACCCAGCATGATGGGCAGGCAGCTGTGTCATTCATGATCTGCAGATCACAGGCTTATTGTTGATATCAACACTAAGCTGGAACAGGCATTTTTGGTCAGTAAAATCATTAATTATTCCTGGTGGGACAGCAAAGAATGGCTCCCTTGCCCCATCACTTCCTTTCTTCCTCCCTCTGAGGAGCTGTACCAAGTTGTAGACACACACATGTACACACACTGTCTGTGTGTCTCTCTCTCACACTCCCCATGTGGACTCCAGTTTCCCCAACCACTGTTTGAACTTCTTGTGTTTGGTTCAGCAGCACAGGCTGGGTCAATGTAACAGCTATGTTAAAAGCCAATGCCAAAGCCTATTCTCTGGTAAGAACTTGGTCCTTGGTATAGACACTATATCCATGGACATTTTGCTACACTGCATACATTTTCCAGCTACTCATTGTTTCTGTAGTAAGGTAATAATAGATTAAATAATGGGGATTTTTAGAGATCGATATATTACAGGTTCACATCTATGTAACAGTAAAGTTGTATGGAAAATCTGTATCTACCCAGTCCTTCTATCTATCCATCCTCCTCTCCATCACAAATTGCTGCTTTTAAGAACAAAAGATCAGGTATGATGTTTGAAATTTTTACTTACAGAGATTATTTTTTATACTTTTCATTTGGTATTTTTTAAGCCAAACTTATGATCTCTTAAATAAATCATGAAAGATAAGAAGTAAAAAGTCAGATTTTATTTCATGAGCTAATGAATATGACGTGAATGGCAGTTAATAGGTTCTTAACAACTAATTATACAGGAGTTTCAAATTTCTTAAAAAATTCATCAGTATCAGAAGTAGGAAGCTACTCTAACATGAGAAAAATGTCCTTTTGCCACTGAAAAATTAATCCTAAAATAAAATGAAAATTTTTGAAGTCTGAAACAGCTTATTCATAATGCTGTTTAAAAGTTTAAAAGTCCTTGACACTTGATAACCTACAAGGTTTAAGTTTGCTGTGTGGTTTTAAAATGCAGTCCTTCTGGCATTTACATATTGTTGGTTTTTAATCTTCATGTACCACTTAGAGTGGGAAAATAAATTTTAAAGAGGAAATAATCTACATGTTAGTTTAATACAGCAAAACAAGTGGGAATTATGACTAGGCCAATGCATGAAGTTACATGAAAATTGTAAGTAAGCACTGTCCTCCCCGTGCTTCAGGGGTGTCTTCAGGGCAATATTTAATTTTGCCTGACTTGATTCTCATTCACTACATTTTGTGCTTGAGGAAGGGTAAGGGGAGAGAATTTGGGAAGCAGATGGAAATAGCAGTCCAGTTCTGAGTTTCACTTCCTTGCAGTGACTTCCACAATTGCAGTTAAAAACATACAGGTTTAAAGAAAATAAATTAAGTAAAAATTTCCCAGAAAATCAATTTTTTTCTTTTTCTCCAAGATGTCCTTAAGTCAAAAGTCACTTTTTCATTACAGACCATTCTGAAAGAATAAAATCATCATAATATAAAATGTCATCCTAACTGGCAAATTTGGTTTAACCAATGTAACAAGTGTTTTTGAGTTTCTCTTTAACTCATAGATTCATAGAATGGCTTAGATTGGAAGCTGTCTTCCAGTCTAACAGCCATGTTAGAGATCATATAGCTCCAATCTCCTTGCCATGGGCAGGGACACGTTCCACTACATCAGATTGCTCAAAGCCACATCCAGCCTGGCCTTGAACACTCACAGGGACAGGGCCTCCACAACTTCTCTGGCCAACTTGCTCCAGAGCCTCACCACCCTCACAGTAAGTAATTTCTTCCTTATACCTAATCTAAACCTGCTCTCTTTCAGTTTAAAGCTATTGCCTTCATCCTATCACTAAATGCCCTTGTAAAAAGTCTCTCTCCATCTATCTTATAGGTTCCTGTCAGGTGCGTTGGGAGGCTGCAATTAGGTCACCCTGAAGCCTTCTCTTCTCCAAGCTGAACAATCCCAATTCTCTTAGCCTTCCGTCAGAGGAGAGGTAATCCCTCCCTCTAATCAACTTGGTGGCCTCCTTTGGATCTGCTCCAACTGATCAATGTCCTTATATTGGGGACCCCAGAGCTGGATGCAGCACTGCAGGTGGGGTCTCACCAGAGCAGAGCAGAGGGGCAGAATCCCCTCCCTCTCCCTGTTGCCCACGCTGCTTTGGATGCAGCCCAGGACACGTTTGGCTTTCTGGGCTGCGAGCTCACATGGCTGGGTCATGTCCAGCCTCTCATCCCCCAGCACCCCCAAGTCCTTCTCCTCAGGGCTGCTCTCCATCTTTTCATCCCCCAGCCTGTGTTGATACTGGGGTTTGCTCAGACCCAAGTGCAGCCCATTGCACTTGGTCTTTCTTGTTAAATCATATGATTCCCGTGGACCCACTTCTTGAGCTTGTCCAGATCCATCTGGATGGTATCCTGTCCTTCAGGTGTGTCAGTTGCACCACTAAGTTTGGTGACATCTGCAAACTTGCTAAGGGTGCACTCAACCCTTCATCTAGGTCATTAACAACGATAGGAAGTAACACTGGTCCCAACATAGACCTCTGAGAGACACATCTAGAGGAAAAGAAAAAAATTAATTTAGTTGCATCATCTGAGTAGACATCTGTTGCATGGACTCTGAAGTCAAAGAATTTTAAGTGTTTTATTTGCATACTAAATTTTCCTTTTTTCTAGAAAGTCAATTAACTTGAAAAGATGGGAAAAATTATTTTAAAGGAGATGTTTTTCAAATAAATCTTTCCTAAAATCAATTCATCCTTAGTCATGTTACCACACCAATATTGAAATGACTTTCTGAATCTTTCCTTCAAACTGTTCTGAGTAGGGGAAAAAAAGTTATTTAGATCATTCTTATTACCATCATCTAAACCACAGTAACACTTTGAATAGCATCAAACCATTCTTCCTAACTGCATACAAACAAATAACAAGGAAGTTCTCCCCACCACAAAGAACTTGCAATCTCATTATAAGACGATAGACACCAGATGGATGCAACAAACAGATGGAGGAAGAATAAGGTAGCAATGAGATGATTATAATCAGCATGATAAGCAGTGATGCATACCAGCAAACCGGCTGCCTAGCTATTATCTATGTGTGTGCGCACGCATGTAAAATTTACATAAATACCATTCACGTGATACTAACTAATTCAGGACGTCTGTTTATAACAATAAGAAATGCAGGCTCTGTCAGTGAGAGCTTGATGACCCTCAGGTAACATTGGGAAGAATTATTATAGATGATATTAACTAACAACAGGTTAGAGAGTAGTTTCAGTCAGGAACTGGTTTGCTGAACTTTAGCAAAGTGATCATTTCCATGTTACTGGGAAGTATAAGGTGAGGAAGGGATTTTGGTTCAGGAAGATTCATCCTTCAAGGTTTTCTTGCCAAATCAAAGTAGAGAAAATGAGTACTAGAGAGAAACGTGTCTTGGATAGGACATATGCTGCATGAGGAAGCACAGTCTGAAAGGCTTTATTGCTAAACATCTGAGGCCATTTTGTTCACTGTTAGAACAGAATTTCAAGCAGAAAATTCTACTCATAATAGCAGAATTACTTTAGAAGATACTGTAAGATCCCTGGGAAGTATCTGGTTAATGTTTTCTCTCAGAAAAAGGAAAAATTTTAAAAATTTTCTCCTATATTTACGACCTGAATTTCCACCAATATTTAGATAGCAAATACTAGTGGAAAAATATGGCTGTATCTAATTCACTTTGTTGCAAAGGAAGGTGTCTAAAGGTGAAAATATAAATTTAAATGTAAATGTTTATTTAAATGTAAATGTATATGAAGCAGATAATTCTGCATACTCATTTGTTTTCTGTGTGCTACAAAAATAACTGTTGGGAACACTGAGCTGCAGCCACCCCTGGCCACCTGACAGCTTTTTTATCACAGGATGGCTGAGCTTCAGGAAATGTTATGAAAATGAAAAAATTCTGCAAACTGCAGCACATATTTTTGTAATCAATTAAACAGTGAAAAACTACATCTAAAACGCGCTACAGAAATTGTTTGCAAAAGGTGTTCCATGCTCAAGTAAACTTCATTCTTCCCAGTGTGGCATTTAAGGAGTAACTTGAATGGTTTTACTTTTACCTTTTTTAAATACCGATACAAACTGGAAGAATATGCAGTAATGTGGATTTGAAACAGATCTTCAAATGATGACAGTATTGCATTTGCATTTCCAAGAGGGATTGTAATGAATAGAAGAAAGTCTACTTTTAATTTTTTATGCAATTTTAGTTCTGAGTGCTTAAGCAAGTATATATTTCTCATGGGTACTTTAGGACTCTCAGTGTTAATGCTGTTAAAATTCATTCAGTTTCTGAAATTAATTCAGGGTTTTTATTTAAAAAAATAATATGAGGAAATGGATTTCTAATCCATTGCAAACAAATTAAAAGCAAACTTTTACAATAGATTGCTATTAATATTCTGTTATCAATATAATTTATTGCTGAAAATATTGTACTTTTTCTTAAGATATTTTATTCAAAAAATATCCTTTTTCTCCCACAGTCTTTTTCATTTTAGATGTAGATTTAGGTGTATCTGTGGTCTTAATAGTCATAACTACAAAGAAATTATTACATTCAAACAAAGAGACTCTTTAAAGATATGTTACTTTATATTAAAGTGTTCACAGATTAACATGATGAGGACATGTGAACACCTACTAAGAGCCTAGATGTATTAAGAAATTTTTCTATTTTAGAAAAAGGATATATCGTAGCTTTTTTTTACTCATGCACTTGACAGTAACCCAGTCTTCTGCCACTGTTATTTGATTTCACGGAAGTAAATAGATAATTTGCTTACCCTAGTAGCCAATAATCTGAAGGAGGGCAAGATTGAAATTGCAAAAGGTAGCCCAGATCTACCTTAATGCTTTGAAGGGTTCTTTGCCTACGACAGAACTGTATCCATTGGAGTCTTTAAAAATGTCCATAGCACTTCTATGGACATGTAGGTAAATTAAGCAGTTTCTTTAGTGAAGCTTTCAGTGTCTTTGATACAATTGCTAGATTATAATGCTATATGGCTTCAGATCCAGATGTTATTCATAATTCAGGTAATGTTAAAAGATCATTAAAAAATATTAAAAGTTAAGAAGATGTTAAAATGAAAATTTTGTAATGTTTATGCAATTTCACTAAAATTAAAATTGCCTTATTTCTTTGATTTAGTGTATCCAGAATAATGGGTTATATTAGAAAACAGCAACTTGACTTTTATTTGAAAAATTAAAAAACTTCTACTACTTCTTTGCTTTTAAAATTTGTTTTCTTTCCATATTTATGTCCTTTATAATGGTAGATATTATTATGCAAATGTCTCTTCTGCCCTAAACTCAGAGAGAGTAAACTAAGAACTAGTAAAATATTTTTTTTAAAAAGAGAGATAAAAAAAGAAGAACTATAAACAGGAAAATAAAGAAGATAAATGAACAACCCTAAGGATAAAAAAATACTCTGGAAAGACAGGGACAGATATATTCCTGAATATTCAAGTCTATTGAAATCTTTTATATCAGACTATGATTATTTGCAGCTTTTTAATTCCAGCTGCTGCTAGGATTTGAATAGCATTGCTGATACAGATGATTGCCTTCTGTATAAAGGGGATACAGTGCCATAAAGCGCTCCACCATTGCCAGATTATGCTGAAGGAGGAAGAGTATTTCTAGTTGAAGCAACACACCTTTCTACTGTTCAGGGCTATTGCAGGAAGTTGTGGGGTTTTCACCCTTCTCTGCCTATCTAGTTCATACCACCAGGTGAAATAAAACCCAAATAGTTCTAGTACAAGGAACTGAAGTGGAAAGGAACAGTGTCTTTGTTCACAATGTCACTGGAATATATTTATGGATGAAGGTCTCAAGTTCATTTCTTTGTGACTCTGCTGAGAGACAAAGTAGAATCATCAGTGGCCTTTAGGATACACACATAATTTCTAAGGTTATTCAGTTATAAATCCTTCATAGCTTTGCCTATCAGATATTTCTTATGCTAAATTTCATAAATTAATAAAAATATTTCATTTATTCATAAAAGGCTGACATCAGTTGCAATTAATTCAAACTTTACTTTTAAATCTCTTGTAGAATTTTCATCTTTTGTGTATCTGAAAAACAAGATAGAATAACATGAGAAAATTGTCAAGATTTTCTCACACTTATCTTTCACATTTTTAAACTTATTTTACAAATTACTGACGTTTTTAAAATTCACCATGTTTAACCAGTAGAAATCAACTCAATTGGAAATAATACTGTTTCACTGTTTACCTTGCTTATGTGTCTCTGATTGATGTAAATCTGATAAAACCAGATCACTTAAAGTGTCTGTTAATTACCATGGCTACCATACTGCAAAGATGAAAAAGTACCAAATGAAAGGGAGCAATTGCAGATATTCACACATCAATGAAAAATGTATTTCAATATTCAGCCAGAGATACAGGGATTTGGTTTCCAAAGATAGAACTAAAACTTCTTTAAAATGTTAGTCTAATGTTGAACACTTGTTTTAGTACAATAAGCCACATTTGTTGTAAAGTTAGGACCCTAAGAGAGTAAACCATTTAATGGACACCTAGAATGCAATCTAGAACCCCAGTTTTGAGTCCTGTTTATTCAACTATGTTTTCCCTTTCTGTTTCTGTATTATTCCTAATGGCATACTCGCAGTCCATGGTATTCCATGGTGATTTTCCTTTCTATTTTTTTAAATTTGTGAGGATTTTGCTTTTTCTATAATATTTTGAAATATGAATCCAATTTACCTATAAGCAAGCAGCAACATGAGGTTTTTTTGTTATTGTCTGTCAACAGTAAACATATGACTACAATAAAAATGGAAGAACAGTTACACAAACAGCAAAATATAACCCATCTCTTGTCAAGTCTGAATATTGTCAGTGTAAAAGTGCTTGGACATATAACAGTTAAAAGCCTCAAATTACAAATACTGAGTTACGGTTTCAAGCTGACGATATGTTGGAGGGTTGTTGCTGGGTACCTTGGAGTGAAACATGCATCTGATAATGAATTAAGCAGAGAAATTACCAGGTGAGACAAAAAAGCCATGCCTATAATTCTGTCTTTTCTGGACCCTTCTGTAGCTGTAGCCCTCATTGAGATACCATGGGAAACTGAAAACCCCTTCTGAAAATGCAGAGCTCTTCTCAGCTCAGACATTTAAATCATGCCCCTGAGCAGAATCAGCCAACACATACTTCTTACAGAAAAACCGTATGAGAAAAGAAGGGAGTGGCTGACTCACAACTACTGCCAGATAGGTAAATATAGAGAAAATTTTCAGTGAAAGAAGAGAGTTGCAATATTCCATGCTGCTAGGCCCAAGGATTTGAAATCAGCTGCAGAAGGATAATTTAGCATGTGCTACCTAGTTTGCCATACCCTGAACCCTGCCAGCTAAAACTCTCCAGTCAAGGAAGGAAGGGTCACAGTAGAGAGCAGGGAAGACATAGCTCTACATCCCATAATCAGGACTTTTACAATAGAGATGGGAAAACTCTCAGATTTGCCAGAAATAGTCCATCACCAATAAAGCCTGAGCTGAGAAAGCCATGTCTTATCTGCCCATGCCCTGCTTGCAGGTATGGCAAGGGAAAGGCACTAATGGGACTGTCCCTTCCCAGCCTGTCTCAAGGGCTGTCCTACCTTGCTCATGACCCAGGACCCTACTTCAGCCAGCCTGGACTGGCAGCCCCTGGCCCTGAAATGCTGCAGCAGGGCTGGTCTCCAGCTCTCCATAGCCCTTCCCTGCCCAGCCATGGGCTCTGCTGAGCCAATCCCATCTTCAGGCCCTCAGCCCCAGCCATTCTCGGCCCACCCTGACCCCAGGTAGATGCCTGGTGACCATGGCTGGGGCTGTTCTGGTGCCATCAGCTCCCTGCTCCTGGCTGAGGTGGTGGGGCAGGTCCTGGTTGGTGTCCCCTGGGGATCCCCTGTGGGCCCTGATGGGGAGCACATCTGGACTACTTTAAGTGAAACAGCTGTGAAACACAAGCTGGGCTTGGAATGTCTATAAAATTGGCTATTGGTAGCTCTGTCTAATGTCATTTTTGCACTGTTTTGAGAGTGAAAATTGAGAATTTGTAACCCCATGTGGCAAGGACAGAACTGAGTAATTCCTGCATCCCAGAGGATCATGTCAGCTGCTAGATAGGTACACAGAATTCCTACACTGGCATCGGGCTTCCTCCTCTGGACTTACCCTTTTGGTGAATTTGACCATGGCTGCTGCATTTCATATTGCTGGAGTGTATTAGTCCTGCTAGCCCAGAGCCTGTGCTGGGCACAAGGCTGAAGATCTTAGGCAGCTTAAGCAGCTGGTTAACACCTATGTACTCACATCAGATAAGAGGCAAATGCTTCAGGGTCTGATTTGTAGCAGAATCTTAAGTGCCTGAGCAATTTGTGAGGCAAAAATACACTCCCTGAACAGGATAAGCATTGGTTAAGACTTAGAGATCTAAATCTTGTTTTGGATCCTGCCTTCCATTCATACCTTTAAAACATTGAATGATCTGTATCCAGGATAGCTATTCTTCAAGAGAAACATCACTCCTGACAGCTGTAATCCTCATGTCCTGACAAAATCTCCAAAGAGAAAACTCTCCTCTCCTAAAGAGACATGACTTTAACAAAGCTGGTCATGTTAATTACTGTAATTATTCTTCAAAAAGAGTTTACTAGAACAACTTCCCATGGGAAAGAAAAGCCCCTTCTTCAATCTTCTCTGTCTTAACATAAATAAGCAGAGTGATAATATACTTACTAAACAGGAAGTGTGTTCCTACACAGTTTCAGTTTTGAGCGGCAAACGGTGAAACAAAGTTAATTTCTAGCAGTGCTGTTAGAAAAGTTTCTCAGATTTTGAACTAAATCTGCTTAGCTGCCTAGGTAGGTTGCAACTGTAATGACTTGTCTGCACTGAGCAGTGATCTGAATCAAGCGTATCTGGCAAATATATTTGTACATAGCCAAGTACAAGGATGTATAAGAATAACTCTCTGGATGGGTCTGGCAGATTGGTGGAGTTAGGATCACAGAGGGCACTGTGTAACCTTTCAGAAAGTTAATTGTTTCAGCAGCTATTGAATCCTGAGGGCACTTTTGGAAAATTTGTAGGTCCTAGATCATTTCAGCTTTGAATAAGAGGACAGGACTCAGCCCAATCCATGTGGCAGTCAAAGAGAAGCCTGTCAAAGTTATGTATAAGGCACGGAAACACAGAGGATGGAGCAGAGGAAGGAAATAAATCTCTACAGGATTTGTTTCTTGGAGTAAGATCCAAACTGTTATACAAAATGAAACTTCAAGCCTTTTAGTACTTGTTCATTGCTGTTATTGGTACACAGGAAAGGGACTGGAAGGAGAAGAGGAATCAGTAAAGGAAAACACTGCTAGCTGAAATATTTGATTTAAAGATACAAAGGCATATCTATATAAGAATTCTCTTTCATGTACACTCCACGTAGTTTATATTTTTGCTAAAGAAGAAATATTTTCTTCAAGTAATTTTTCCTTAGTCATAACCATGCCTTCTTTTTCACCCTTTTAGAGAGAACGTCAGCAAATAAAAGTTTGTTTCTGAAGATCCTAACATTTTCTTGATTCTTATTAAAACAAATAAGAAAAAAACAAAACACAAAACCCCAACCACATACCGAAAAAAACCATTAGGAGCTGAAATTTTTAAACAATACAGAAGGATTTTGTTATAGTAATAGCCTCGTGTAAATGCAGACTTGTGTGCAAGAAAGCCCATTTAGAGGATGAGTGCTTGGAAGATTTGTGATCAGCTCCATTTACCCTTGAAGCATAGATGATCCTCCACAGAATACATTGACCCCTTCCAGGCTCCAGAAGCTCATTCAGTGGTCTTATGTCTGTTTGGAAGTTCCTTCCCACCAATATAGCTTTGGGGCTGAGGGGGGAAAAGGCAAGGCATCCTTTTCTAAGGCTTCGATACTCTTAGACTTACCACAATTATTTTCCTATTTAGTTTGTTCAGTTGTTGGATAGCTCAGTATGTAAAGCCAAGGATTAAAAAGCAAGAAAGAAAATAAGAGGTGGTCTGAGATAGGCTGAGCTGTAATCTAAACAAGGAGAGAGTGACTGTGCATTATCTTCATGTGAAAGGAGATTCCTGGGATAATGCTTTTGGCTCTTAACTGCAAGAAAAAGACTTTACCAATAGCCACCCATTGTCCTGCTTTTGTCAAGACTGAAATAAGAGAAGACAGGCTTTTCAGGTCCAGTCTGTGAGGATGGCAGGGTGGAATGCGGCTGGATTCCAGCTGAGTGTTTGATGTCTTCATTTTTGAGGCCTCTTCTGAAAAAGAGCTGGCAGGAAAGTGTGGCCTTACATAGAAAAAGGGCAAGTCCTGGAGCAAGTCGCTCCCCTAGTAATGAGTAGACATCCAATTCTATTATAATAATGTTCTTTCATTGCCACAGTGGAGCTAATAGAGTTGTGGTGACTTCACACCTGCTGCTGCAGCCTGGAAAAAAAAGTCACCATGAAATCTCCCAGAAGGCTACTGCTGTCTACAGGAAAGAGTGCAAGTGACAGATAAAGTGTCTGACAATGACATATTGCTTTAGGACTGCCATGAAATTGCTAGAATGCTGTAGTATAATCTCCGACTTCTCTGCCTCTGAATAATATGAAAAAGGCAAAGAAATTATATGTACAATTAAACGTTACCATTTCTTCTCCTGAATATCTGTGGAAGCACTAGTATTCCATCTGAGAAGTTTGAGATTTAAGCTCCTCAAGACCATGTATGCCTATTCAATTCCATACCGCTTTTATTACTGTTAGAAAAGAACTGTTACCATCTTTCAGTTTACATTCACTTTCAAACGACAATTTGTTTTAAAAAATGTCAAGATCAATGGAAATGTTTCCAATGGCACAGGACTGTGTTATTGCTTTTCTCCAGATTCCACTGATAAACACAAGCTTGGTTTTCTTAAACAGCAAGATGCCATCTTTTTGACAGATACAGTATGTAGTTATGTCACAGCATTATGATAAACCTTATAGGGAAGACACAGCAGGGTCAGAGAGTTTCCACATTCCCAGCACAGTTTCCATGAAAGGAATGTTTACATGACCTACAGCGCAAGGTTTAAATATATGCAGCAGTTTTGCTGTTAACTCCCTGAACTTGCTTGCTGAGCAGTCTGTGACCAGCAAAATTCTACTGGACTTGGTGCAGTCTTAGTGTTAACATTTTCCTGTCTTGTCAGCTGTTTTGGACATCTGTTGTGCTCTATAAAATGACTGCACAAGGGTGGTTGGGAGGTTTTGTTTGGTCTGTTTGATGGTCTGAGGAACGTAAATATTAGTCTGTCCTTTTGTTTATATTGGTTGAGGGTAGATGAGTGAAGAGAAGGAAATCTTGGATATCAAGCCAATGAAAATGAGTAAGATTCTTGGTTGACAAGTGCTGTATTTGCTGTATCTGCTTTTTGTGACTCATTTTCAAAGCTGCAACATACATGTAGAGAAAGCACAGATTATGTATGACCTAATGTTTTGTTAACATGGTTTTACGGGACTGATTCAGAGCTCATTGTAGTCATAGAGGGTTTTCATAATCTTTGTTAATATCTTTAGGCTGAGATGGGATTTGCTTTATGCATCAGACGCGTTCTATACACTGGAGAAATTAAACTGTCTAAAATGTCTCGAATATTTACAGAGCACTTTATGTTATTCTCAACAAGGCCTAATTAAAGCAAGGAGGCAGAGCAGATAGGGTGCTAACCAGTGACTGGTTGAAATTTATGCATAGAACATAGGCCAGACCCAGCTGTGTCTGTTCCTTGTGCTACAAAATCTTATTTTTCCCTCAGTTGTTCTAAGAATATTCTATCAGAGTTTATATCCACAACATTTAAAGCAATTTACAGGGGCTTGGTTCTAGACTAGAAAGGCATGGAGATTCATGGAGAAAAGCAGTTATTTCTCAAGTCCCAGTAGCAGACCAAAGAGAATAATTCAAGACTAGGTCTGAAGTGTTAGCTACAGTAGGATCAAGTCCAAATTCACTTATAGTTTAAAACTGATTGAAGCATTAGAAGCCCCATCATCACAAAGATGAATGTGGGCTTCAATACTGCCCATAAATCAGGACTGTAAGCTCAGGATAGCTTCTTTAATGCCATGGTTAAACTGTTAGAGATGCCTGCCCTACCCTGTTTAAAACTAACTTGATTATGCTTATAACATAATACCCTTGCTTTTTGTGACTGACATTCCAACTACTATCCACAAAAGAATGCTGCTTCCTTGGGAACTCTAATTAGTTTGCAAGTTTTGAAGGTCTTTCTGAGCAAAACTCAAAACTCTGGGGAACTGCTCATCACAGCCCTAATTTTGTGTCATTGTTCAAAACTTTCAAAGTTCTTTAAAAGAAAGACTGATTAAGATTGCAAATAACTAACAGGCATACTTGAAGATTAAAACATTATGGCTTTGATTTATTAGAAGTTACTCAGTTGCAGCATTTGACCTTGCTTAGAGGATTTTTTTCTCTTTTTTAAACTGATTGGCCTGCAGTTAAGTTCAAGTATGCTTCTTGCCTTTACAAAGGATGATATTATTTGGGCTGCATTCATAATGTGATGTCTAGTGTCTTAGATGTGTTAAAGAAGGGTTACCTTTTTAAAATATTTTGTTTTCAAATATGAAGTAAATTCTTCCAATTTATTTTTCCTTTGCGTGAGCATGTGACACCTATCTCAAATAAGACAGGGTACATGTATTTCTCCCTTTTCTGCAACGACTGTAATTGAAATGTCTTCAGTAGTTGCAAAGAAACTTCAACTCAGCTATACAAATAAACTGTGTTGATCTTTCTCTCCAAACAGAAATCTAACCAGCATTGTATCTTTAGTTATTGGGAACTCTCTCTTTAGTATTATTACTTCTTTTCAGACTTGAGGTCTTCAACAACTTAAAAAAAAAAAGTTCTATAACTCACTTTTTTAAGCTTTCTGCAAAAAATCAACCATATCTGAAGACAGGAAAATTAAACAAACATTTGTCCATCTGAATGCAAATTCTTAATGAATGTCAATGTATACCTTCTTCCCCACAGCAAAAATTGTAAGGTAGCAACTCAGTCAAGCTGAGATATTGACAAGATGGGCTGAAAGCTCAGGAGTCAGAAATAAGGAAAGGAGGCAAAGGATAAGTCTTAGTCTTAACCATCCTGCATTAATCTTCTTAGCAACAGTAGGGAGGGACTGGGTATGCTTCATGACAAAAATGTCAGAGATGGTCAAAGGAATGCTGCCAAGGAGCGTTCCTACAGACGGTGCAGCACAACAGCAGTGACACCAAGACAACTGCCTGGCCAGTTGCTAAAGGTGAACAGAGAGCACAATGGGAAAATGAACATTTTTGACACTCGCTTTTGAGAGAAAAGCATAAATGGTACACTTGCCCTGCAACATTTCCTACCATACGCCTATCTCAGACCTGCCAAATTACCTGGATTCACCCTGTGCTCACTTAGATTTGTTCATTCAGATCTCTGGTGCTTCAGGGTCTATTAATCCTGGAAACTCACAGGGAATCTCAGGTTTTGATCTCTCCACCCTTTCAGCATGTCCCACAGATGGATATGACAGCTGTTTGCATCTGACAGATTAAATCTGGTAAGTGAACTTGCTGTGTGTGCACTCAGCCAGTCCTTGAACCAGAACCCTGGGGGTATATAGAAAGCAGGTTTACCAAGTGAGTCAAAAGGGAGCCTGCCACTAATAGCTGTGCTAAGCTTCTCTCAGTTTGAAGTCAGTTATTTTCAAGTCTTACAGCAGTTCTTTAGCAAGGGAGATTTTTTTCCTGTGATGAAACAAGAAACAGAGCTGATGTTAATAGAAGAGAGTGCTATACTTTGCCACACTGAAATGATGTGTCTGGTTTATTGCAGCAGGCTCATGCCAGTGAATTATGTCATTATTGCCTAACCATAGACTTGTAACACGACTTTAGAGGAAGAGAAGAGATTGAAGAGTTGCTTTTTTCCTTCTATTTAATTAAATGTACTCATTCGTTATAGAATTTTAAAATATGACAAAGACCTTCTGTCTTTGACACCTGATAAAATCTCATCAAGGCTGGTTGAAGCCCAAACTATTGGTTACTGAGGTGTATCTCCGTACCTTAATAGTAGAAATACTGGCGTTTAATAATTTTTAAAAATAGATCGTAATGTTGATTTCCTGAAATTGTCCCTTCAGACAGGTTTCAGCATCTCTGCCAGAGCTTCAAAGGAAAATATTTCCTCTGACCTAGGAATAAATGTCAATGTTTTGATCTAAGACTCTCAGTGATGAAATTTGTTGGGTTATCCACCCTATTCTCACATTTTACATACACTGAAAATCATCTAAAATATGATTGTGTTATACTCAATTCCAGTCAAAGCCAAGTTTCCTCTTATTTATCTTTGCCCTCACCTCTCTGACTAGGAAGCTACATTTCTGAGAAAAGTAGGGAACTTAACCCAAATGATTTCTCTCTGTTTGTTCTTCTGGTAGCCAATGCAAACTCAGGGCAGGCATACCTGAACTAGGCAGCTGTGGCAGCCATGGAGTTATGAGCCTAGCCTCTCCTTTAAGGACTTGTTCTGCCTCACAAAATCTGCAGGAACTAAATCATGCTTCTAAACAGATTTCTAGTAAATAATAAGGTGGACTTTTGTGACTATTTTGATATTTTCTACTTATTTGCTTAGGAAAATTTCTTAGGGGTTTGAGTTTTGTGTTGTATAATGACAAAAAACTAAACTGGTGAATGGACTAATATTTTTTAGAGGATTTCTTTTACTGATGTAAAAAAATTTAAATAGAAAATGCAGTTCTCTAAGGGTCAATACCCACATACAACTTTGGTAAGGCTGATGTTAGAAAACTGTGTGAGGTTTCAGTGTTCACAACCTTGAAAGGAGGCTAAGAGTTGGAGATGAGGTAGCTAAATCCATAGAAATTATTTGCAGGCTAGAAAAAATATCTTAAAGATGTAAAGGTTTTAATGTTTTTTTTGTTTGTTTGTTTGTTTGTTTTTTAATGGCTTTTAAACTTACTGTTGCCATTATAGATGGAAGATAAAGGGTAGTGAGGATTTTAAAATCTATTACAGAAAACCATAACAAAATTCATGGCTGCAAGAAGAAGCCAGATTTCAGGTGAGAAATAGAGCACTTTTTTAAAACAAGTGGCCCTGATTAAGGAATGGAACAGCCCAGCAAAGAAGTGAATTCTCTGTCTCTCAACATCTTCAAATCAAGACAGGATGCTTTTCTGAAAATTCTGTTTTTCCTAAATGCAAGGCCAGTTTTAGTCAAACAAGGACTGTTGGCATCAGTACTTGGTGAAATTTTATGTCCTTTCAATGAGTAAGGCTAGATAATCCAGCATTCCCTGTGGCCTAGTTTTTATTAACCTCTTATTCACTTAAGTATATGTTCAAGGAAAAGAAAATCAAAAAGATTGAGATTTGCCTACAGAAATAATTCTTTTTTTTCTTTTATTGCGAGTATCATCTTGAACTAGATGAACATATTTTTCTTGGGTCTTTTCGAAAATATGTATGTGCACTTTATTTCAATAGATGTAATAGAATAAAACTGAGTTTTAATTTCGTCAAAACAAAACCAAAATCAGAAAATCCTGAAACTCTTTGCTGAGAGACAGTGTCTTTTATCAGAAATTTCCGGATAATAATTGTCTGTAACAATAAAGGCAAAAAAATACAAGCAAGGTTGGGGGGGATTTTTATATTTTGTGAAATGCTAGGTGCTTGCTCTTATTATTCCACTAGTCTTCCAGTGCAGATGTGCATTCAACATCAGATTATGGTTTGAGCTATAGCTGACTTGCCTGTAGTGGTTTGAAGGTAAACCAGCAGGGGGAAATTGACACCACACAAATATCTTGAGAAAGACTTCGAGTCGGACTTATAATTTAATAGGAAAATTACAAAAAAGGCGATAGTACAGAAACACTGGCTTAAGCCTGCCAAGTCAGAGTACAGCCTGGCCCCTGTCGGCCAGGGGTGGTGTTCGCAGTCCCGTTAAGCAGTGGGTGCTGTGCTTGTTGAAGTGGTGGCTGTGGTCTTGTCGAAAGCAGTGGTCCTGTGGAAGTTTGGGTTCCCCTCTGGGTGTCCAACGGTGGTGGCTGTCCAAGTCCCCAAAGCCCAGGCAGGAATGCTCAGTACATCCCTCAGGGCAGGGACTTTCACAATGGAATGATGTCATCCTGTGAGTCATAGGATATTTTGGGGAGTCCTTGATGGCCCATTGGCAAAGATAACTCCCCCTTAGGCTGGGCGTAGTTATCATGTGAAGAGAACACTACACCCAGCTCACAGCTGTTACAGGTGACCCACCATTACAGTTCATCAGGAATAATGTAGATGGGTGTGAAATATACAGTTTGTCTAACTCCATACTAGTACTCTTTCTCCTGTAACCACAACACTTGCCACATCATTAGGTTTCCAGGATCATGAAGAGGATTCAAGAAGATGAAGACAAGGCATAGATGGCCCAGTTTTTCCAAAGTACATTTTGACATTGGCCTAACCGTGGTTTGTTGGAATCAATTGAATTTGTGCTTTTCATTTCACAGGCAGTATCTTCAGGCTGATGTTGAATGCTTGTAATAATCTTAAGATGCAGCTCTGCAGTATTGCTCTTATTTCTGAGCCGTAGAGTATTAAATGACAACAATGTATTAGAGGGGAAACTATGACTAATTGTAATGAGAGCATTTATTGGAAGGAACAAGAGACTACTGATATGTTGATAAGCACATATGTAAACCTATAACTCCACTCCGCCTCTCTGAGCCTGAAACCTTACTTTAGAAGAGTGTAGAAGAGTGTTTCCTTTTCAGCTGAGTTTTAAGTAGAGAGAGACTGAGAAATTAACACCATTAATTCAAAAACACCTTACTTTTTTTCTTTCCTCTCTATTGTTCTAGTATACGGTGAACAGGGGAGATAATAACATGGAGACTTGTCACCATGAGAAGAAATCCAAATGCTTCTAAAGACAGTAGATAACTGATGATACAAGTCAAGAGATGAACATTCCTCTCAACTGGGTTACAGATAACTCTTATTGAAAGTTTACTATATCACACAGTTCTGGCTTTCACCTGTTTTCTAGATCAGATATCTTTTCCTCTGCTCCTCTATGAATTTTATTATGTCCCAGTAAAATTCAGTTGATTCATCTGTCTTGGTAAATTTAATAAGAAGCAATTATTACCAATGAGTAAAATTTATTCTATGTTGGTGAACATGCTTTTTGTTGCCCTCATCTTGCTAAACAAGTGTTTGCCTTTTATGTCAGTTCTGATGCCAGGTAATACTGATCGTGACTCTGTTATAAAAGTGAGAAATTTAAGAAGAAAATATATCCAAAATCTGTATCAACAACAACAAAAATGCAACAATAAGAAGCAAAAAAAAACCCCTGAGCTACTCGTATCTATTTTTAAAGTGTAATGAAGGGTGACATTTTAACGATTTACAGTTCACTTACACAGGTGAAGATATCCTGATCAACTGTGGTTCAATAGGGCATAAAAGCATAAAAAGAAATTACTTGGCAGAGAAATAGATAATGTGGAATCTATTTAGCAAGAGAAATTAGTTAGGTAAGGTCTTGATCATTGATTATGATTCAACTAAAATCTAGTTTAAATATTTCATCTGAAGGCCAAAATTTTTCTCTCAAGATTTTTCTGTGAAATTAACTTTTTGAAAGTGTCCAAATCACCTATGAGCCTAAATCTCTTTGTTTATGTTACTAAACAACCTACAGGACTCTGAAAATATTATCCAGGGATAGTAAGAGCCTTTTCTGTATTTGTTATCTATTTCAGTTCAGCTTTTTTTTCTTTACTATTTCTATACTGACAGCCAAGTACTGAATTCTATAAGCCTTTTGTGATTGTCAGGGAAAATATAAGAGACATTTAATAGTACTTAGAAATCAATTTTTATATATATGTGGCAGTATGGGAGAACATTTTTTTACAGAAAAGGCAGCATGTTTTAAGTAAAATGAAAATAATAAAATTATGATGAAATGTCTGGAAGGAAGGAGGTTTCCTTTTGAGCAGTGTTTAGATGAGGCTAAGCTCTGAATCACAAATAAAAATATCAGAATTGTTATTCTGTGTTCTTTTTTCACTGGAATCATGGGAAGATGTAAATATTTCAATCTCTTGTCAGCACTTCAGCTCAGCACTTCTCTTGCATCTGCAAACAGAAGGGATAACAATCATTTGCTTACATGCCCTATCAAGAGAAAAAATATCAAACATTTCCCTACATCTGGGGTAAGGGACACAAGGGAGCTATGTATGCTACTTTCTGTTGATGGTGTTGGGCTGGGAATAATGATAAATGATTAATGAAGAGATTAGCTGAGCACCCATCGGGAATGGGGTAAATACATTTGGAGCAGAAAGATAGTGAGGTGACTCCTCAAGGTTCTTTCCAGATTTATCTTCTATTGTTCTGTGATAACACGTAAGTCCATCCTCTCTTGTTGTTTTAGGCTTTTCTCTAAGAGGATGTCTCTATTCAAGGTCACTTCTCTAGAATGATATGCCCCATAATTAATTGCTCTAAAATACTGCTAAGCTGGCTAAAAGTAAAAGTATGCAGGCAAAAATTTCAGCTGCTAAGTAAAGCGCTTCTGCTCACTCCCCCAGAGCTGCTACATCCCACAGGAGCTGAGTAGATGTCTCCCTTTCTTCAACTTTCACCTCTAAAATGTAGTGAGCTCATTCTCAATATTTCAAGTGCCACTGTGGATGAATTCCAACACTGGAAGCACATTTGAACTGGCAAACAGTAAATGGCTGCCATCAGGCACAAGCACTTGTTATATCAAAGCTTTGGCACATTATTTATGGAAGACTTATTCTAATGAGTTCCATCCACACCTACCAGATGTGCAATCCAGGATTATGCCAGCTGTTTACCAGAATGCTTGATGTCCAATAATATCATGAGTATAACATGGCATTCAATTTTAATGTTGCTGAATAAGAAAACTTTTTCTTAATATCTGTGTTGAAAATGAATAAACAATGCTCTCACATATCCCGATTCAAAATGTTAATGGTCCAGCCCCTATGCAAACATGGGCACTTCTGTGCAAGTAGACAACTCCAATTGAATCTGCACACGGGTCTCCAGTGTTCATAACAAATTAGCCTCATACAGAAAACCTGCAGAACACTAATATACCAAAGGAATGATAAGGGAATCTGAATAGCTAAATATCATTCACCGTTGTCTGTTTTTTTAAAGGCATGTGCAGGAACAAAAGCACCATTTCTAATAATACTCTTCACCAGAGATTTCACTAAAATTAGTGGTATATTTGACAAATTCAGGTTTTATCAAACATACATGAGGACAGAAGAAACTGGTTCTGATTTTTTATTGTGTTAGACTTACAGAAATACGATTGAAATAGTATCCTATCATGGATCATTGAAATAATTTAATATTAATCATTCAAATTCTTGGGTAGAAGAATTTAATCTTCAGATTTATAGCTTGTAATACATTGGCTTCATGGTAATTATATTTAAAAATACAATAATTTACTGATGTAAAATAATAACTCATATTTTTAGCAAGGAAAGCAACAAAGACTTCTTAACAGCATTAGGTTTTCTGGAATGATAAATATTTGTGATAACCTGTTTGGTTCTATAACCCATACTTGCCACCTTGGGTTCACAACCTCCTCTCAGACATCATGAGTCATGACAAGTCATGAGTCTTTTCCACAGGCTGCAGGTGAACATTTGCATCTCTATGGTTCTCCACGGGCTGCAGGGGCACCACTGCTTCACCATGGTCTTCACCATAACCTTCACCACAGCCTGCAGGGGAATCTCAGCTCCAGAACCTGGAGCACCACCTCCCCCTCCTCCACTGACCTTGGTGTCTGCAGTGTTGCTCCTCTGACTTGTTCTCAGTCTGCTCTTCTTTGGCTGAAGTTAGATCTGCAAAATATATTTTTTTAACTTCTTCTGAAATATGATGTCACAGAAGCATTACCACCATTTCTAATTGGGTCAGCCTTGACCAGCAGTGGGTCCATCCTGGAGCTGGCTGGCCTTGCCTCTGCCAGATTTGGGGAAACTTCTGGCAGTTTCTCAGAGAAGCCACCCCAGTAACTGCCTCCTGCTACCAAAACCTGGCCATGGAAACCCAATACACTACATAAGCCACTGACATAACAGGTTAGGAAGAAACACAATGTGCTGATAGAAACCCAAATATACACATATGTTAAAAATTCACAACTTTTTAAAAAAAAAGTTTATAGATCTTTATTTAGGTAATGAAAATTACAAACAATTCACCCAATAAGTGTTCCCACAGGAAAAAAGTTATGGCACTAGTTTACTGTACCCCTTTTATAAAAGAGATTTTATTTTTAAACAGCTATGAGGTAGGCCTTTTAAAACTTCCTTTTCCTTCAAATTACTCATCAAATTAGGACTTCCTAGGTCTTAATCTCAGAAAATCGTCACACAATTCTTTTTATTTTTGGTTCAAATAGTGCTATATGTGCAAATATTTCCTCCACAGGTCTTCTTTGATTTGTTAAATTACCTAGTCCTCTGTAGACATATTGCTGATCAGAAAGAGCAACTCTACTACTGATGTGACTGCATTGAAAATTCTAGTTCCTGACATCCCAGCTTGCTATTCCTACAAGTAAAACATCACAAAATGATGTAACAACATAGCCATATGCTGGGGATATGTGTATTGTGGTTGTTCAAAGATAGGGCATGAAGACAGTTATAAAATATTACCTTGTTTATCTTTTCCTGTAGAATAGTAGTAATACTTGTAATCTATTTTTCAAGTCTTCTTTGTTTCCCCTGTGGGGTTGGAAGGGACGTCTGGAGATCATCTAGTCCTATGTCCATGCTCAAGCAGGTTCACGCAGAGCAGGTTGCACCAGATTGTGTCCAGGAGTATTTTGAATATCTCCTGAGAAGGGTGGCCTGTTCCAGTGTACAATCACCCTTACACTAAAGGAGTTCTTCATTGTAATTAGCTGGAACTTGCTCTGTTCCAGTTTCTGCCTGCTGCCTCTCTTGTTGTTTGGCACTAACAAGAAGAGCCTGTCTCCATCCTCTTCAGATACTTGTAGACAGTGATAATGTCCCCACTCAATCATTTCTTCTTGAGGCTGAGCAAGCCCAGCTCCCTCAGCTTTTCCTCATAAGAGAGATGCTCCAGTCCTTATTCATCTTTGCAACCCTTTGCTGGACTCACTCCTGGAGCTCCCTGTCTCTCCTGTACTGGTGAGCCCAGAACTGGACACAGCACTCCAGACCTGGCCTCACCAGGGCTGAGCAGAGGGGTAGAATCACCTCCCTTGACCTGCTGGCAGTGCTCTTCCTGATGCATCTTAGGGTGTCATTGGCCTTCTTGGCTGCAAGGACACACTGCTGGCTCATGGACAACTTGTTGTCTGCCAGGACCTCCAGGTCCTGCTCTTCAGAGCTGTTTTCCAGCAGGTCAGCCCCCATCCTGTACTGGTGCTTGGGATTATTTTTCCCCAGATGTAGGACCCTACATTTTCCTTTGCTGAACTACCTAAAGTTCTTCTCTGTTCAACTCTCCAGTCTGTTCAGGTCTTGATAAATGGCAGCACAGCCTTCATGTGTATCAGCCACTCCTCCCCATTTTTTATCCTCAGCAAACTTCCTGAGGATACATTCTGCCTCTTTACCCAGGTCATTGATGAACAAATTGAACAAAACTTGGCCCAGATTTGACCCATTGGGAGCACAACCACCTCAGTCACCAACTAGACTCTACCAGTGATCACAATCTACCTCATTTTTTCCTCATCTAACAAACAATTCCTGACCTTACCTATGAGGATGTTATGGGAGACAGTGTCAAAAGCCTCCCAGATTTCAAGGTAGATGACATCCACTGCTCTTCTCTCATCTACTCAGCCAGTTATTTCATTGCAGAAGGCTGTCATACTGGTCAAGCATGATTTCCCATTGCTTAAACCAATGCTGACTACTTCTGATGACCTACTTTTCTTTTACATGCTTGGTGATGACCTCCAAAATGATCTTACCAGGCATGAAGGTGGAACTGACCAGCCTGTAGTTTCTTGGGCCCTCCATTCTTGCCCTTTTTGAAGGCTGGAGTGACAGTCTTCATCCAGTCATGGGCACCTCTCCTGTTCTACATGACCTATCAAATATGACATCAAAGCTTTCAGGCTATTGGAGAATGTGTTTTTATTGTTTGGTTTTTAGTTAACATAATTGGCTTTTTAAGAACAGGATAATTAAAATCTGAATAAAAAAACATGGGGGGAGGTTTTTCATCATCTTCCAGGTAGATTTGGAGAATAGAAAAAGAATAAATGAATGAGTGAATGAATGAATTCACAAACATGGTAGCAGGGTTGGAGAAACTCTCCTGTAGAGATGGGCTAAAAGATTTAGGATTGTTCAACCAGGAGAAAAGAAGAATCCACGGAGACCTTATAGCAGTCTTTTAGTGCCTAAAGAGGGCCTAAAAACAAGCCATAAGGGGGCATGTAGTGACAGGACATGGTGGAATGGCTTTAAACTGGAAGAGGGTTAAGTGTAGATTAGATATTAAAAAGAAACTTTTTACTGGGAGGGCAGTGAGACACTGGAACAGACTGGCCAGAGAAGCTGTGGATGCCTCATCCTTGAAGTATTCAAGACCTGGCTGGAAAGGGGCTTTGAGCAACATAATCCTTTGAAGGGGAATTGGAACTACAAGATCTTTAAGGTCCCCTCCTGCCCAAACTATTCTGTGATTCTGTGATTCTGTGATTCTGTGATTCTGTGATTCTAATGGAGATTATGGGGAATGGGCAGAGGAGAAGAGAATCTGATTTGCAAGATATTCCCTATTACTATTACTAATGTTATTCATGTAATGAGTTCCTGGTTATCTTTATCCATTTCAGCATTTTGCCTGGAGAAAACCGAACTCATCCTAAAGACCTGTATATGATCTATGTCCAAACACAAAAGCCTCAAACTCACTTCAGGCTCTCCAGGAATACTGGCAGACAGTCCTTTTTCGCTAATCACACCATATGTAGGTAAAAAGGTGCCAAGAGTCAGACCAGACCAGAAACATCTCCCAGTCAATTATTTGCTTGCACATAATTTTTAGAAGCCAAATTTTAATATACAAATTATTTTGCTATTAGTCCCCATCATCTTTGCTCAGTCTTAACAATGCAAAAACTATCCCTTTCCTAAAACCACGTCCAAACCTATGATATTTAATGGCAACTCATTACTCATTCGTGTTTCATTGGCAAGTACACCTGCTGACAACAGCCAGGCAAAACTGGAGCTTCCTGTACTCATAAACTTTCCAAGAGTCTCTTAGAAAGACGGCATACTCTCTCTTATTGAGATATTACCAATCATATCCAAGAACATAATAAAAAAATATTTAGCATAACAACAAAAAAAAGAAAATATTGTACCTTATGTGACCATAGTTAAAAATTATTTTGCTTTCTTTTTGAAGGGGTTGCAAAAGATCATGCAATTTCATAGACTTAGAAATATTTTTCTTTTGTCACTTCATGGTGGAGACAAAGTTGACTTAATCAGGGAGGTGTATCTTGGTGCATTCAACCTGACACAAAATTGTTGTGATCAATAGAAAAACATCTACCCTTTTGACAGTAAGATACATAGTGTGGACATAAATTTAATGCACTGGGAACCTGAAAGCAGGCTCACAGTTTTATGGCATATCTATACAGATACAAGCAGTGCTTCTAGGAACTGTCACCAGTACCCTGTTTATACACGTTTGTATCTTGTTTTTATCTTCTATTTATAACATCTTCATCCTTGTATATATTTATATATATGTATATATTTATGTGTGTGGTATGTATATAGAGAGGAAGAGAGAGAGAAAGAACATGCTGTAAGCTTACACAGTTACAGTGAAATCTCATAATCTTTTATTAATATCACTTGCATCTTTCATAAATGTAGTCGCATGTAAGATAAAACAGCATCAAAAAAGCAGGCAAGCAGACACATCATGACAATTTTAGAAAAACTTAGAGGAGGATTTGTCTTCCATAAAAATGAAACAATAACTTTATAGAAAATGTGTGTCTGTTGACACATAATATTCCCAGGGAAGTATTTATTGTACAGTCGCTGGGAAACAAACCCTTCATTTGTATATTCATTTGCTCTGTCATGAGAGTGAGCTGCAGTTTACTACAGAAAAGAAACATTGTCTGGCCATTCATATAGATTGCATTATACCTCTTTTGTATGAAATGTTGTCACATAAATATCATAATGCTACAGTTAAAGTATTGCCAATAATTATGAATTGTGTTACCTCTAATGAAGAAGGTTAATCTTTTAGTAGAAGGAATGCACTCAGCCCTCCATGAAATCAGTTTTAAACACAATAAGCAAAGTAACATACCTGAAAGAAACCTCCCAAGCATGGGGGTGGATCAGGACTAAGTTGGTGCTCTTTCTAGACTTAACCAACACCCACTCACAAGTGGGATATTTGTGGTCATTCACAAATTAACATAGATTCTTCTTCACTACTTTTTCCTTTTTTACTCACATGGGGACAAAGAGTTGGACACAATATGTTCTGGTGAGGAGGATTGCAGATTTTTACTACCATCTAAACTCTTATTATCATTCTCATCTCTTTCATTAAATGTGCAGCTAATTAGGGAAATTTGCAACTGATTTAGGAACGTGTCAGTAATTTATTTATTTTTTATTTTTGCCATTGCCAGATACAAAATTTTGAAAAGACAATCCTAAAAGTAATTCAAAAGGAAAAGTATTTCTCCTGTGTGATGAAATTTTAAGCTTTAAAAAATGTCCTTTATCATGCAGGTTGACACTCAGACTGCCTAATTCTCTCTAACCTCATACTCAGATAGAATTTTAATCATTTATGTCTCAGACTGATCCTTTTCACCTGAGATGGTGGCATGAAAATCTGGACACCTTTGGTCTGGAATATAAAGTTCATAATATGCTTAAATCTAAGCTCTAACATATGTTTGAAAGTAGCACCTGCTTCCCACCTAAACCACTTTATGATTCACAGATGGGCTGGGAAGCAACAATTCATTTGGAATTCCCAATATGTAAAATATGATCTTAGCAAGACAATACATTCAGACAGTCTAGAATTTTAATTAAAATCTACAGCTAGATGAAGAATCTTACTGCAGTTAATTCTGATAACTCAAATGCTTACACTGAGGGATATGGATGCAGCTACTAGAGCTTCAGCACTGTGAGGGATGTCAGAGCTATGCATCCTGCAATCAGGAGGGGAATTTAAGCACCAAATAAAAACCTACACAGGATTACCTTGAGCTCCTCTGGGTTGAATTGGTGATTCAGAGAGCAAGAAAGAGTGTGGCTGAACTCTCCCTAAAACTCAAGACATTTTTTCCAGTTTAGGGACACCTGGACTTCAATCCATTTCTAAAGAACATTCATTTATTTTAAAGAATGAGCCATTATGCAAGAAAATTCCTTAAATAGATGTTAAATTTTAAGTCTTTACTTTCCCTCCTTATCCCACTAAAGTGGTCTCTTGAATGCTTTCACAGTCATGTCCAGATTTATACCTTGGCTACAGTGCAGATAAAGTTATTGTAAAAGGATTTCTCCTTGGTTTTCTCCTCTTGTGACTGGATTTTAAAAGGAAATGACAGCCACTTCTGCACTCTCGGTAGTGCTGGTTGCTTAATGTAGGTGTACAGTGGACTAAATTGGAGTAAAAATTGCTTTCTAGATTTTGATTGGGAGATGTAAAGCTTTTCTGGCACATAAAAATAGATCCTATACTGGGAATGCAGAGGCACCTGAGGAATGTTAATTTCAAGTGCTAACAAGTCTATATGCTTTGGCACTCCAGCAATCAGGTATCAGTTGAATGTGTATTTTCAGGATCATAAATCTGTACTAGACACACCATTCCCACTTTATAGCCCTTTGTATGTCTTACCTTGTGAAAATGTTCCTCACAGCCGTAAGGAAAAAATGCATGTCTTTCCCTGACATTTATATCACTGGATTTATATTATATTAGGAATGTTGATTAAAGTGATTTTTTAGTTTGTATTTTAAACTCTTTTTTAGAATTAATTAAACACATTTACCTTTTTTTATTTCAAGTCACATAATTCTTTTATCCTAGATAAATAGCATGCTGTCTTACATATTTATTTACAAGAGGATATTGTTGACCATCTCTGGTTTTGTTATTGAACATTATTGTGTATTCAAATCTGCAAATAGTTGAATTACTTCAAACAAATAGTCCAATTTTGTGTTTAATATACTACTGTGAAAATGTCTTTGATGAAAAGCATTTTGCTTTCTGAAAGAAAAATGCATAATCCCAAATCTTCAATCACTGAAAAATACTACAATTGCATTTAATGCACTTACTTTCAAAACTGAAAAAATGAAAGAGATTCCTTTTGACACATTCTATTCTAAGTTAAAAGACTTATTCCAATTTAGACAGCATAAGCATTCCTTCAGAAAGAAAGGAAGAGTTCAGAGGAAAAGCCCAACATATGCTATTCACCATTGTCTTAATACCATCAAAATAACACCAGAAGCCACTCGAGGATTCTCTGCTGAGCTGCAGAGACTTGTTCACCAATAGCTAGACATTCAAATGGAAGTAAAAAATCCCCTGTAAGACCAGCTAAAAGGCTGTGAATTATTCCTCCTTTCATCTGACAGACTTGACTCGGCCATAGAATGCAGAAATTGATCTGAAAAAAACCAAAAAGCTGCATCCTAACATTGAATGTTACGTATATACAGATATATTATGTGTGTATATATGTGTGTGTATAGTGTATATAATTATATATATGGAACTTGGGTCAGATATCACACAGAGCTGCCTCTCTGCCTGCCTCACCTTAGCTACTGAGCTAGAATAGATTTTGGTGAACTCCAATAGTGCTATGGGCTCGCTTGAAGATCTTGTTTGTGCAAATACAGAGAGAAAAGGATTTATCAAACACAGGATCTGAAAGCACACTGGTACTCAGTGCAGACAAAACTCGCTCTCTGCTGCCAACCAAGTGAGAAGATTTGAAGCCAATATTTCAAGCAAATCAGTCAGCAGACAGTGCCTCCCTCATCAGCCCACATGCCATCATTCTGCCCTTGGCTTTGTTTACTACAGGCTGGGGGTTAGGGAAGCTGGAAATGTACAGCTTCTGCTTTCCAGCCTGGAAGCAGTCAAATGTGGGTAAGTCTGTGGGGAGAAGTGCTATGGTTTCTTATTTCACTGGAAGACATGGTACAGCTACGCACTTTGGACCTTAGATGATAAGTGTGTCACACACATTTGTAAGGATGCCTTCACAACTCACTTGACAAGTTAAAAGCTGCTTGATGCCTGTATATGGGATACCCTTTGTTCATTATTTGTGCCATTGGCCTTAATCCAGTTCCCTGCTGCTAACCTTCTTTTCCCTTCCTGACTGTTGGACAGATATTTTCAGATAATGTCGTCTGATAACATAACATACCAGCTCTTGCAGTTCATTGTAAAGGCTGAGCTTATGAATCCCTGACCATACAAGCAGTAGAAACTGTGATAAGAGCATAGAGTGGATACAGAACATGGAAATATTTACACCTACAATGCTACCTGATTGTTTTTGTGTTATGAAATTGCTTTTTACATGTTTTTGTTCCCCTGTAATTCTCTGGTGAACTTATAATGGAATAAAATTCTTAAGTCCCTTCAGACTTGCAAATATTTGTCAGCTGTGGGTTTTTTTAATGAAATTTAACCAGTCTAAAAGTCTGTGTTATTTGTTGGGGTTTTTTTCCCCACAGTCACATTTTTATAGGAGTTAAGACTTAGGAGCAGTGATAGAGAAAGCTTTTATTTTTTATGAGAGGAGAAGAAATGAATAAATTGAATGAATTAGCTCTGCAAACAGATCTCTGATTACAGTTGTTGCTCTGGGACTATCACTAGTGTTAAGACCAATAAACAATTTGCTAATACCGAGCCAAGTTCTAACTCTCCAGCTGCTAATTTTAAGTAGAAAAATTGTTCTCATTCTTAATATGCTTTTCTTTCACTTATGTGTTTTTCATATCCTTTGCTGAATGAAAAGGTAAAATTGTGCTCCATTTAAGTCTAAATATTTTTTCATACTTTCCTAAGTATTTAGTGCCTAATTTTCACCTTAATTATCTTTTTTTCATATTTGAATAAGAGAAGAAGTGAGAAAAAATCCAGTATTAAGACTTGAGTTCTCTTATATGATCTTAAAGGAAAATACTTTATTTAGGTCTCCCATTTTTTTTTACCATGTGTCCATCTGCTTCTTGACTGGAGCTTGGTCTTGTTTTTTTTTTTTTTTTTTAATATATTTTCAGTTAGTTGGATTTGTACTATGGGGAAAAAGACTAAAAGAAATACATTAACAACAGTCTTCCAATTTTGCTTCTTCAATTTTTCAATGCCTCTCATGAAATCTAAGATATTTTTCAACATGCTGAGCTTGTGACTAACATAAAAACAAGTTTATAAGACTTCATTATCTTTCACCTTTAAAAAATAGGCATAATGACATAAAACATAAAAATAACCAAAAAATTGTAACATTTACTTGCAGTAACTAGATGGTGTTGTTTGTATTTAGAATAAGAAATACCCTTGTACCTAGGTTGTAGACTTTTTAATTATATCTCCACAGGGGTATCAGGAAGACTAGTTAGCTGATAGTTGTAAAGCTCAATGCAGCTGTAAGTTATCTAATTATTCCTAGTCATATAGATGAATTACTAGTTTTTAAAAAGTGCAGAAGATTTATTAACGAGACAGCTATCTATTCTAGCAGAAAGACTGGAGAAGGACAAACCTCTAAATGGAAATGTGTAACCAAGGAAGGCATTGTGGTGGAAAAAGAAAAGACAAAATCACAGAGCTGTTCCTCATTGCATTATCTCCACAGTCTGCACTGCTGCTCCTGTTTGTGGGAACATCACTGTGCATGGTGACTGCTACAAAAATGGAAAATGCAACAAGAGTCCAGGATACTTTCCTGAAGACAAGCATCTAGAACCGTTAGACAATCCATATTTCTGCTTCTATCTGGCTTCCATTCATTGCTGCAGGAATGCACATCTTCCATAGATCCTGTGTTAGATCTGTCAGCTTATGTACAAGTCTCAGTTTTTAGAGAGTAACAGTGTACTACATGTCTAATGCATTTGCATGTGCTGGCAATTGGGACATAAGACCTATGGATTATCATTGCCTGGATGGATACTAGGTATTCCAGTGCTCCTAAAGTGCCTCTGGACACTTGTGTTTAAACAGTACCTAGAAATTTAATGTAAACTTAGCAGAACCATTCATCTCTGCCTAGTGTACTTACAAGATGTCCATTGAGTGTTCTACCCGGGATAGAGAGACTTTGAGATAGACAGCCAGGCTTAGGTGCCTTGGTCTCAAACTGAATCCCTCCCAAGGAGGGTTTTTCTTGACTAAATGGTGGCAGTGCCTGCCCAGCACACAATACTCACACGGATAGAGATTGTCTCATCCTCATTGCTGAATCGCAATAAAAGAAAAGGTGTTATTTATAGAGCTCCCCTATGCAGCTTTCCCTGCTGGCTGCTGGCAGAGTTGTCCTGCACAGCATTTTCTGTTTAGCTGACCACCTAAGGTTTCTGTGCAATCTCCAAATTTGCTGGGTAATAGAGTTCTTGGCTGCCCTGTGTGAATCTTTACCTGGTTGAACACCAGGACACACATGAAGTCAAAGGATCTCATAATGAGTTCCTGGGCACCAGCCATGCTAGCTTAATGGCTCAACGTACTATTATTATTTTTTTTTAATATTGTGTGAAAAGTTGTCAGCTGTGGCAACTTTAGTAAGAGTCAAATTATTCTCAAAAATACTGTTCATATTCTTATAGTATTCTTAGAAGTATTAAAAGTATTTCCAGACGTTCCATTTTCCTCCTGTTGTTTGCTGTTATTTCATGATCTCTTCTGAGCTTTACCTTGTCCATTGGGACTGCTTTCAAGGTACCTTTATGCTTCCACTATTCAGATAATATTTTATAGAAGTCTGGATTCTAATTATTCTCAAGACATGCCGGAGCATGATGGCAATCTTTGGCTGATTCTAAAACTATATATCTAAAACTGCTTGGGAGAATGCAGCTGACAGAATGTTAAAGTCCTATATTATTCACTCATGTCATATATTATAAGGGACTTTCCTGGCCAACCTCAACGTAAAAATAAAATTTAATGTGGACATAGAAATTTGGAAGCAAAGGAACTACATAAAAAAAAAAAAAATTAGGCTAGAGTGGATGTAAAGGGTGAGAAGGGAGAGTCTGGAGGTTTGATAAAAGTTGAGTAGTTAGGAATACCTTTTCACATACCTTAGAGCAAATAATAAAAGACACCATCTGAAGAACACTTAAACATTTTAAAATATAATCCTAACCATCCTACTTTTCTTTGCACAGATATTTTATCTTCTTATATTTTATGCTGCATATCTGTAAATAAGAAGGAAAAAATCTCCTTTATTTTTGAAAATAGATCATAAGAAATCATTTTTTGTGTGCAGTAGAAGATGCAGAAGACATACAGGTGAGGAAGAAAAATCTACCAGAAACAGAAATACAACTAAAGAGTTTTGTGTAGAGGAAGAAATTTAGAAATGTTGGGAAAGTGAAAGAACAGAGGAATTTTTTTTCTTCTCTTTTGCTAAGTAAAAAAACCAAACCACCTCTAATTAACTGGAAGAGAGACACAGCATCTAATAGCCAAAACACCCTAAATTTCAAACCTGCATCTGAAAATAAATTTGCTGTAGCAGTGAGCAATTCACTTTGCCACTCTGAGTTTTCCCATATGTAATTTGGAGAAAAGCATTTATTCACCTCATAAGAGTCGTATAAGGAAAATTAGTAAATGTATGTGTGTAGCTTGCTTTTGAATAATATTTCTATTTTTAAACAGGATTTGGTAATTTTGTTTAATGTATTTTGAAGCCTTTTACTGCCATTGGTGTAAACATGGTTGTGGTGTCAGACATTCTGATCCGAAACCCTCCCACGGGAACTTTTAAATGAGATTTAAATTAACCAAAGGGATCAAACATTGTCCTCTGAATGTAATAATCTCTGCCTTGTAGAATTATGTAAAAGTAATTAAAAAGCTGAATAAAAGGATCCCACATCATGTTTCCCAGTTCATTCTTGCATGTAACATTTCATGCAAATCAGATTATGTTGTTTAACTTAAAAATTACTGGACCAGATTCTCAGCTGAACTGAAATCAGTGGAGTGGAGCTGATTTACACGAGCTGTGGGTCTGATCCATGATATTTATTTAACTTATTCAGATGTTAAAAAAACCATCCAGAACAACAAAAACCAGAAAGAAAGCTTTCTTTCTATATATTTTTTTTTCTTTTTCCCCTTCAGTGTAAGATATAATTGTGGTTCATGGTAAGCAACATTAAACTGATGAGATCCATGCAAGATTACAAAGGAATGGAGTCTGAATTTAGGCATGACTGTGAGTGAAGAATGTGCCTGCTCCCACCACAACCATCGGAGGCAATACGTAGTTCACAGACTCAATTCCTTCTCTGTTTCCTTTTACATGCAAGGAGTTAATACTTATTACTGGTGAGGCTCAACACTGCATACCTAAGCTCCCACTGTGAGTTGGCTCAGTTATTTTGGCTTGGGAAAAGGAGAAGTGAATCACTGCTGTGATTGTTCTTCCATCCCACATAAAGCAACCTGGCCCCACACAAGACCAATCAGATTCAGCAGGAAAAGTGCAGCAGAGATAATGATGGGATCTATCTGCTCAGGAGGATGCAGCAGTAAAGGAATAAGACATAGTAACATCCTCAACTTCACCATGCTCTCATCATATATCATTAATTGAGAACTAGGCCCAGAATTTATATATAAAAATCAGCTGGAAAAAAAGAGAACTTGATCCCGACTTTTCCTCAGCTTCTCTGGGTTTTCTTGTTTTCAGATTCTACTGAAATTGAAGGATCATTTTCATAGACATTTTGGAGGGAAACAACAAAACACAGTTAAAATCCCTTCACGTTCCTAGAATTTTGATTCTATTTCTAATTTTGCTTTCATAGTTACTGTGACTTTAATGATCATAATTTAATGACAAAACCAGAGAGATCCATATTAGGTGGGTTACAGAGATAGCAGAAAATCACACTTTGTTTTCAAGAAAATGAATATGTTAATCATTGGATATATGTATTTTTACCTCAACTAACCACCTCCAGTGGGATATCTTAAATGTCAAAAATCACTTTTATTAAAATGTTCATCATCCAATCATCCATTACTTTTTCTTTTTTTTTTTTTTCCTGTAATGAAAAAGGATGTGTTTTCCTACATTAGTCTCTGTTGTGGTAGCTAATAGCTTGGCACAAGTTCAACAGTAGGTGTGGGCAAATTTTATTCTGTGAAACATCATGTAAGTATTGTTTTTGCTTTGCTTCTGCATAAAGTTAACATGACAATAACATCTTTTTTAAATTGCAGTGAGAAGCGTGTACATTTGTTCATCAAATGGCAGTGAAATGCAGGGGTGGCTTCAAATTCATTAACTGAAGAACTGAATGTATAAAATTTACTCTGAAGCTACTCACTGTTTTGGATCCATTTAAAAGGAACACTTACAGAAGCAGATCCTTCTTGCTCTGGAGCAGTGAAGGCTGATGAAATATATATAAGATGCAGAGATAGGAATTCATAAATTCTAATCCATGTTTTCTTGGGACAAATTGAAGAAGATTAAATAGGTATCTGTCCAAACCTCATTTGAAAAATATATCATTGAAGATTCTGGGGCTTCTTGTGTGTTCCACTTGCTCTGTCATATTTAAATTAAGACAAATAGAAAATCTGTTGTTCCAAATTAATCAACATATCCACATGACTGCTCTACAAAATCTTAACATTTCTTGGTAAAATCTTAACTTCTTGGTAAAACTTTGCTGGAAAGGGGACTTCACCAGACAAGGAAATCAATACATATGGGTACGAATCTTCACATAAATCTGTTGGAGTAGAGAACAATTTGCATGTAGAGAGCACACTGAGTACCATGGAGTTTACAGAGCTAAATGAAACATCTCTGGAATGTATTTGTAAACAAACCAATTTTTTATGACCTGTATGTCAAGTAGTAGCTTTAATGTAATTATACTGATTGTAACCTCATTTCCCTCAAATGTAATTTTTATTGCACTAGAGCATGAACAGGACAGATGCAGAACATTTCTGGACCGTGTCTGGACTGGGAGGTCCAGAGGTTTATCTGAGCTCATGGTGCAGCTCTTGTCATGTCCACACTCACTTTCTATATCGTGGTTGTGGCAAGACAGAAATCTGGATATACAAGGCCTTGGTATGTTCTAAGCAGGTCCTCAAAGAGACAGACAGTCTGATACATCGGGAAAGTCTTCATGATTGTTCCTGTAATGTGGAAATCAACAAAAATCTCAAATCCACCAGATGGGCATAGAATTGTTAGTTGGAATTGTTCAGATTTGCTGTGGAACATCACTTAAGTAACAGTAACATCTTCATGTCTCCAAGTTCAATTCAGAAATAGGAATAACTAATAGCTGTCTCTCAGTTTTATGTTTTCTCTGTATTCAAACTGTTACCATAACATTTTTGTATTCAGAGAAGTGTGCATGTGTTTGTGGGTGTACATGTGCGTGCACAGGGATAGAGAGAAAAATGCTGCAGTACACATTTTTAGAAACTGAAATAGAAAGAAATATTTACTAGTAAAAGAAACCATTTTTATCCAGTTGTAAAAATTGCCTATATACAGGCTGTTGCTACTCTGGCTACATTAGCTAGATCCATGTTAACAAGCTGAACAGGGCAGAGACTAGTGCAGTGGTGTTCAATCATGCATATAGGTTTCTAAAAGGCCTTGTAAAGATTCATCTTTACATGTTTGTGGAACCATATACTCTTCTACTGGTGCTCATCTTTGCTTTAGACAAAAACAGTAGAAAAAATACATCTTTTGAAGATTCTTTATTGTCTTGTTTGTTTTCTAAAGCATTTTTCCATACAGTCATCACACTTAAAAATAGTAAATTACTGTATCCATACCACCTTCTAGAGGTGTCAGATATAAGCATTACAGATACTTTTGCACCCCAGGTCAAATTGAGAATGAGAATTTTTGATCATCTTGGCTAATTATTTGCATACCTGGCCGGCTCTACTGTCAGTAAAAAGAAAAACATTCAAAACCTAAATTACACAAACAGCAAACATCTTATTTTGGGACTAACTTAAATACCACCCTGTTCTTTCCATTGACTCCAAAGTAGATAAGCCAAGCTGAAAGATTTTTGTTCCTGGAAATCTGTCATCATGATGCTTAACTGGAATACCTCTGGAAGACTAAATACCACCTATGACACTTTTTCTTCCTGCATAAGATTTTTTTTGAGTTTTGTTTGAACTTATCCTCACAGACAAAGCACCAATATGCACAAGAAATAGCAGTACATTTATCTGGGTTTTTTTAGTAAAACAAAAATTTTATTCAATACAGAATAATTTGCATTTAACTAGATGTGTTTAAAAATATGTAAATGCCACCAACATCTCTTGTCTTATTTTTGATGCAAAATCTTATTTTTAGGAGAATCATACAGCTCTTATGCCCCTAATTTTGTAGAGTATACAATACTATTTGCTACTAAAAAATAAGAGGTTGAATCGTTGATCCAGCTGTTAAATCATGTCTACAGTGTACATTAAACAGCCAAAAGATATAAAGCAAGAATTTAATTGACCAATACTTGGGTAGTGTGTGACATTATGTAGCTGTTTCAGCTGGCTTTGTAACATCACACAAATCTATAACTTCATACTTCATGAGTCAGAATCAATAAACCTGCCATTACAGACTCCAAAATCAATCTTGCCTTACATGCTTCCCCGCCTTTACTTCTTCCTATTTTCCTTCTACTTCCCAGCAAAACAAAACAAACTGCTGTGAGAATTTATAATCTTTTGAGCTAAGTAAAACAGATGAATTAGGAACATGGATTCTATAGGAAAAATCACTTACCATACTCTTCAGGGCTGAGTGCACACACGCTGATATTCCAATGTAGCCATAGTCTCTCATTCCTCTCCCATTATTTTAGATTACTGTGACTTAAGTTTAACATAATCAGCCTTAAGCAAATTAAGATCTTCAGTTAAATTGAGAAGCCAAGCCCTAATTTATCCTTTAATGACTGCAATTTCTCTGTTCTTCTTTCTGAGAACTCGTTCTACAAACCTGATCTGCAATATTGTGATTATATCCTTTCTGTCCTACTGTACTTTTTACCTCCCCAGTTGAGGGCACCAACACTGTAGGTGTTAAACTTCATCTACTTATGTACTTAACCACACATCCAGGTATCTTAAAGCATCTACCATACAAATATCATGGATGTCCCATAAATTTCATAAGCTTAGTCATTGAAAAAGCAACTTAGGATACTGTTGTTATTTTACTATAGCAGTTGAGTCACAAAGTGACTTTTGACCTTTTAGTACATGCTGGATTATTTGAAATCCTTATCCTGTCAAGAAGGAGGAGCAAGATCCTTCAGATATCCTACAGAGAAAGAGGATGTTCATGGAAGGAGTATCCCTGGTTTTTGAAAGTCCAAGAAATCACTTACCTTCATTTTAAGGTTAGTATTAGTTATTAGAGAAAAAGGGAAAAAAATAAATGTCAATATTATTAACATTTGAATAACCAAAATTATGGAAAAAGTTGCCCCTATGTTCCTTCTCTAGGGAATTTTGTTGCTTATGCAGCAAAAATATATTTATTTTTATGATAAAGTCTTGTCTTGCTATTTAATTGTCTGAAGGAGCCATCTCCAAAGAAGCATATGAATCATATATGAAAATATTTCAACAGGTTTAAGTATGGTAAAAAAAAAAAAAACAAAAAAAAACCAAAAACCTGCTTGAACAGGCTAGGCCAAAATCTCAAAAACACAGAAGTTATATGATCTTTGATTTGCTTCATTATTGTTCACCAAGGCAAGTCTCCTAACAGATCTAAGATTTCATCTTGCAAAATGAATATACAAATACTATATTTTGTACATTGTACACTCCTGGCAGTAATTGAACTCCAACAATCTGAATACTAATCTCTTCTGAGCATAGATTTCCTGTATTTTACTCATCATTTATTTATATTTCCAAATAGCCCAGACACTGTTCAGGATGTGGTTTAATAAGCCTGGCTCATACTGTTAAGCTATTAGTGCTCTTGTAGAGAGCAGCTTTTGGCATGAATTTTGCTGTGTCAACCCACTGGAGCACTTAACAAAGGTTGGTAAATGAGAAGTTTGAGAAGGGAAGAACAGTTAGCAGGTGCCATGCATTTGCTTGCAGAGCTGCACTTGTTACACTGAACATGTAATCTGGCAAAGAAATTGGCTTGAAATGGCAGAGAAAAAAAAAAAAAAAAAAAGATGTGTACAGTTATTTTTCCTGGTATTTCTTTCATAGATTCTGGAATTCTGGCATAATTTTTGCCCACTTTTAGGAAGGGTAGTGCAGTTCCTCCACACAAGATGCCATGTCATTCTTAATTAGCTTTTCTGATCTTTCTGAAAAGGGGATGTGGATTCTTTCCAAAATTAATAATGTGCATCTGTTACTATAACAGTGAGGCAGATTTGTGATCAATAGATCTACACACATATCTGAAGAGAACAGTGGCTCTGAATGAATCTTATCATGTAATTACAAAAATTAGGCCATTCGACAAGTCATCTGTGTCTTTATTTTGATGCTATTTCATTCTGCTATGATATTTTAAATTATCACCCTTCCCTTCCCTTCCCTTCCCTTCCCTTCCCTTCCCTTCCCTTCCCTTCCCTTCCCTTCCCTTCCCTTCCCTTCCCTTCCCTTCCCTTCCCTTCCCTTCCCTTCCTTTCCCAGGGACTTTCTCCAACACAATTTCTTAAGAAGGAAAGACAAACACTGAAAGAGCAGTCATGAATCATAACTTCCTTGAGCTGAACAATTGTCCACAAATAGCAGAGCATTAATGAAATTCTGAAATAATCTCTTCTGTTTGGTAGAAAGATTACCTTGAGAATCACTCCATCTGATAATTTCTGACTTACTTCCCTTCCTCTAATTGTCCACTAGTAGCTGTACTGGGGTTGCTACACAGATTTCTAAAAGTGAATCCAATATTCACAAACGTTTCTGACATGTTTTGGGTTTTTTTATTGTGACAACATCTGAAAACAAGAGGAAGAATTACCCTAGTCAAATTAAATGAAAAATCCCTAATTAATTGCAATAGATCATGGAGGAGAATTTTGACCAACCAAAACCACATTCTCCTTTAATTTCTTTGGATACTCTTCAAATTATAGAACTTTTTTAGTACAGACCAAGTTTATTCTTTTTTTGGTTGTGCTATGAAATAGTGGTAATACAAACACAGAAAAGGAAAAAAGAATGTAAAAGTGTTTCTACATTTTAACAGCAGTATATGCACCAACACTAACTTTAAAAACTGACCAGAAGGTTTGTTCTCCTATATTTAAACTATGGTCTCTATGACGATAAAATTACCTCTGAAGTGCATTGTAGTCCTGCATTTCCCCACTCCTTCTCTTACTTCCCACATTGTCCCCCTTCCCTGCCCTACTCCTGGCCACACCCTCGGGTTCTCTCTATTGGTCCCAGTACCCCAACTCCGTCCATGTACCGCCCCTGCACCCTGAGATCATTCGTCCACGTGCTCTGTCCATCCCCCTCGTCCCACATAAAACTCCCAAGCTCCCTGACCACGTGGCCTCTCTGCCTCTGGGAGTGGGCTTGTCGTCATGTGAATAGAAGTTCCTCTGAGGTCCCCACGCAGGGACCCTTGTCCCCTCCTTTGTCATGACCGTGTTGCGGAGCCCAGCTGGCCGGAGCAGGAGCGCGGGGCCGTGTGGAGGGGCTGCGGGAAGCGGAGCAGCCGCTCTCCCCGAAGCAGCCCCGCTGCGCTCTCCGGGAAGGTTTGCGGCTTGCTAAACCAACACAGGAAACTAATCGCCACAACAGCCTGAGAAACAATTTCAGAGAACTTCACAGGCAACTCACATCATTTAATATGAATCATTCCCTTCCTAGAGAGGAGGGGAAAGTGCTGTCAATAAAATGTTTTCTCCTAATTCTGTAGGAATTAGCTACGTGTTTCATTTGGAAAAGAAACTAAAGAAGCTAGTAGATTTCAGTATTTTTTCTTCACATCAAGATACAAACCATCACCATTTATTATCACCAGACTTCAAAAATTTTAGATTCTTTTCCACTCTGTTGGGAATCTGAAAACAACTCTCCAGTCTTACATACATGTATAGAAAGCAATGAACCAATATGGGCAAGCAATAGATATTTAGTTTCTGAGACCTTCAGGTTTTGTGAAAAAATATTATCATCACCTCCTTTTGGACAGAGGTAATTATGTTTTTCAGTCAATGAATGCCAGATAAACTGCATATGGACATGAATTCTGATGTTCCTTGTGAGTTATTTTGGCCATGGAAAAGTGTAAATTTAGGCTCAAATGAATGGGCTATGTCACTAACAGTGACTTATCTGCTTGCAATAAACAATAGTTATTCAAAGGAGGTGAAGAACAGGTCTACCTGGGGATTCTGAAGCTGTTATGACGAATTAAATAATTGTATTTACCTAGAGATATTTGTCAAATTAGAAAAAAGCAAGCAGACAACCAATACAAAAAGGGTCAATGAGATAACTGAAGTTGAATTGTAAGGGAGTTGTTTGGGTTTTTATACAGGACTACACAGGGAGGCTTCACAGTAAAGTCTAATCTTTATATTCTTTTCTCAGCATGAGAAATCTTCTGTTTTTATGCCAACTCTACTGATACCTTGTGCCTTGATAAAGCCATAACCACTTTCAGTAACAGCAAGCGTTTGGCCTCTGCACATTGGTTTTTTGACCCTTTGTGGTGGCCTGCTTTTAACTTATAACCACGGTTCTTCAAAGCAGCATATCAGTTCTCCTGTGTTTGGGGAAGAATCTTGATGAGAGTGAAGTTTCATCACTTCTCCCTGAGGATCTGGCTTCTTTTCCAAAATGTAAACTATAATGCTTCACATGCTGATCCTGGCAGGACCTTTTCTAAGCAAAATGTGAAGATTTGCAGTATGAAAACTGTTACCTACCTATTGAAATTGCAGTGGGGAAGACATGGAAATTATTTCAGTTGTCACAGAAATCACATAGAGATATTCTCTTTGCCAGTCATAGATTCAGATTTGTAAGCAGGTGAGCAACTGCTGCTGACTTTCTCCAGTCTGCTCTGTAACTAAAGGTCAGCATGTGTTTATGTGCTACACAATACAGCTGACACCTACCAAGGTAACTGTAGTGTCTTATTTTTTTACTTAATACCTACAACTTGTAATTTCCTTCTTCTATTTTTTTTTTTCCAAAACAGTATCCCTGAACAATGTTATGAATAGAGGAATGATCTCCTGTTCTGATTCTTATCTGGGAGGAGTTAATTTTTCTGCTCTTCCCCCACATCATTTTGTCAATGAGCCATTAAAATGGCATGAAAGAGCTTGAAGTTAGAAGTGCTCTAAATTATGTATTTCTAGTGCAGCGCAGCTGCCTGGGAGATATGAGCTTGATTTCACATCCAAGTCTCATATTCCTGCACATTTAAAAAGAAAACCCATGAATAGTAACTGGTAATTAATAACCCTCTCCAAATTGTCATCTCTCCCAATCCCTGAGAGAGATACTGCTTCCCCCATCAGCACAATAGAAAATGCAAGGAAATAGCAATACAGATGCGGATGGTGCTATCTTTTGTGTCATGTTCCTTAATAACATGTTACTGCTTGAAGTCCAAGAAAGCTCTGATCATAAAATGAGTTAATGTGTCCTCCCCCTCACCTTGTTAGGACCCCCCACTGGGTCTGAAGAATTATTACAGAACTTTACATATTTTTCCTCCAAGGAAGCAGCTTTTATGGACCACATATAAGAAGAAGAGACCAGGTCTTGATCTCACTGATCTGTCAGTTCTTAAGTTACTGTATTGGTATTAGCTCCAACGGCTGTGGTATTCTGCAGCTATGCAATTAGGTTATCATGGGAGAAAATGTATTCCAGAATACAAAATAGGCCTGGAATAGACCCAATACTTCCTGTCCCTCCAGAATGGAAAGACCAAAACTGAAAATATGTCAGTGCCTGTCCTGCTTTTCTGAAGAACAGCAAACCCAAAGGAAAGCTTGAATGGATGCTTCTAGTTCACTACCAATCACTTTGTGACTTTGAATAATTATTCTTCATAAATAGATATAAGCATATTTGAACATTGCAACCTGTTGCAGCGGGGATACTGCAACACGCATATATCAAACCAGGAGTCCCGTGAAAAAGAAACAAATATATACGGACGGATTCTTGCTAGATGTTTCAGAGATGTTTATTTCCCCAGCCGCATGGCCGGGCTCTGCTGAGGGACTCTTACAGTCGGGGCCCGAGCTGCTTTGCCCGCGCAGGGGAACACAAACCAACCAATGGGGAACGAGGCTGAGCAGGGGCAGGGAAACCCCGTGCCCCCCCCCCAGGGCCCCTCTCCCAGGGCTACATGGCAGGGGGAGGAGACCCCAACAGCAACCTGATTATTACTTTTGTTTTAAGGAAAAAAAAAACCTTTGTTTTACATAGAGAGGTTGTTACATATATTAGTTTTTTTATATATAAATATTTATTATTGTTTATACAGATCACAGGATGCTCGTTTATGTTATTATTAGGCTCATTCTTACTTCATTGTCCCCTAACATCCAAATTTTGAATAGATTTCTCTGCTGAACACATTTAAGCCATATATTACCGGTTTTCTATGTCTATACAGCAGTCTGCCATTGCACATGGAATTGCAGATTTTGGAATTAGTAAGAGCATCATGAGATAACAGGAAATATTTAATGAAAAACTCGCCTTTCAAGAGCCCACAGTATTTTATGTATTTTGGGGATTAATGGTGATTTGAGTATGAAAATACATAATGGTGTAACATTTTGAAGAATTCTGACTGTGAAAAGAGTATGAATAAAACAGATAATACAAAATTTAGCAATAACATATAGATTTTTGGCAAAAACTGAAGCAAAGAAGGCAAGTGTACCTTTAAGAATATTTATCACTTCTGTCTTGTTTTTCATTACAAGGTCTCAAAGAGCTTTATAAACATCAATTAAATCACACTTGTCTCCTCATCTACTTCAAATGCGTAAACTGAAGTTCAGAGAGATTAAAGAGCTTTCCTATAATAAAATAGTAAATCAGTGGAAGAGCTGAAAACAGAATTTGAGGTTTGGATGAGAAGACCATATTATGCAAAATTTTCATAATACAATAAAAAGTGTCTTAAATATCATGGAGTTTGTTTGTTATGCAGATATAATTGGATCTAATCTAGTGAAAACTACATTTATATTCTAGTGGAAACAAAATTTATCTTTGTGATGGATGTATTCAAATCACATTTGGGACTGTTTTCCAGTAATAACATGCCTGTTTGTGGGTGAAAATAGATTCTTGAAAATTGTTTGTACATCAAAGAAAAAGTGAGAATTTATGGTTTTATATACCAGTATCTATGTATGTGTATACCAATATGTTTATTTTTATATATACATGTAGTAAATAAAATCATGTTTTTAAAGCTACAATGCAGGAAGAACAGTGGGGCTGAGTATGATACCAGACCAGGATAATTTTCATGCAGAATTACACAAAATCAACCCAACAAATTTAATCCAGTTCTAATCCTAACCATGAATCCAGAGACAGAAACCAGTAAATTATATTATTAACTGAAAGCTTATTTCAGTTTTCAGACACATGAGCAGTTGTTTCGTAATATCTATGATTTCTTTTTTAGAACGAGCATTATTTCTACAAGTAATGACAAGTAACAGCCAAAGTTAAGACAATGAGATATATTTAGGATATTTATTGTTTCCTACACTGACAACAGTAAGATCCACTGAAACCTTTGCTGAACTTAAAACAAAGGTTTCAGCACTTCAAAAGGTTTATGATGTTTTTGTTCTTGGAGATTTATTTGACTATATTATATCTGGCACTAGCTGGTGAGCAACTAACAGCATAACACAGTGGTGACTGCATGATGCTGTCTCTCTTCTCACTGTGAGCTGGGCAAAGATTCCTATTTTATATATCCTCAACAATTTGTTCTAGTGGCAGAAAAAAATCTTCTGAACTCATCACATACTGGCAACAACAAAAGTAATATTCATCCAGGAATGTTTCTGTCTTATTAGTTTTGGAAAGTTATCTGTGAAGCTGGATGTGTAAAGCACACATCTCAGTGACTGTGTGGGTTTATCTCATCGAGGCCTCCCAGAGCCAGCTCAGCACCCAAGTGTCACTGGCCTTAGCTGCAGATACCGGGTAAGGATTTCAGTGTGTTATGTTGCAATCTCTCTTACACCTTGTCGTTTCTATCTTTCACACATTTTGCTTGTTTCATAGCTCAGTAAAATTCCAGCTTTCCCAGGCAACTGCCAGCTGCAGCTGCAATGTCGCTGGCACCTTCTCTCTGATCCCACTGCAGTCAGGGAAAAGTTTCTCACTGATTTCATCAAGAACTGGACCAAGAGTTTTGTGTGGAAAAAAGCTAATTCGAGACTATAGTCTGTAATACTCCAAGTAAATTCCTCTGCCATATTCTTGGCCAGATAGCAAGCTTAAAATCAAATTCCTGCTTGCCAAACCCAAACAGCTGAACATAGGCCATTTCTGGTCCACCTGCAAAACTCAGCAAAAGTCAGTAAAATTGCATTAATAGTAGATGAGAAGTAACAGATGTGTTGTTTTTCGTTTTGTTTTTCTTTGCAGTTGGCTGCAAGTCTTTGCCTATTTAATCAATATTACTTTTAGGTTATTTGATAATATTCAGAGGAAAAGTTTGGTTTATTCAGGATTCTCAGGTGAGCCTTTTGCTACACGAGGCAGGAAATATATACACACATATATAATACTTCTGTAACAGTTCTTCCATTTGCAAAGAACAGGGAGGTAACTTTATAAGAAAGTATTGGGAATTTTCATCCTGAAATTTAATCTCCTATTTCTTTCATACATGTGGGTATAGTCTCATCTAACCCTAAACCATCTGCTGTCTTAACCACATCACCTGAAGTTTATCCATAGCCAGGAGAAAGAAAAACAATTAATCTAATTCTAAAACAAGCAAGTCAGGTAAGTGGACTGACTTACTTTCTAATGAACCTTATATGACTCACTTTCTAATGAACCTGTCTTCCTGCATGAATTATAGTATCTAAATAATTCATTTAGGTTAGACATATATATTCTCTGTCCAACTATTAATTTTTTCTTCAAAATTAAATAAGACCTATTTTAATTACAAACTTTAATCAATCTGTGAGTGCATACATTTATGCATCTAAAATGTACATAACATAAAATATATAATACAAACCCACATATATAGATGTGCTAATTCACATAATGCATAGATTTTTACACACACTACTACCATAACTCTTGTCTCTATATATATGTGATCAAGTTCCTTAGATGTCTTTCTATAGCCAGTCATTCTGTTTCCTTAAATATCACTACATAATCAAGTCACATCTCCCTGTGGCCTCCAAGGTATTTCATTAAGAAAATTACATCAATAATTAAGAAATAATGTGGCCAATCTGAATCTGTTTCTTTTTTATTTGATCTTCCTTTAAAAAAAACCCCCAAAACCCAAACCACCACATTGAATGCATTTGTTTGCTTGTCACCACATTATATTAAAAAAAAATCTTAGAAAAATTTGCTTTCAAATATCCACTATTCAATACTTTTAAAAAATAATTAGTTGCTTCTTTTAATAGTGATTTTAATAGCTAAAATGTCATTTTGATGACAGCTGTGTTTTAAGACAGCCATAATAAGGTCTTAAAATTCATCTTTTGTTGAAAAAATTCTCATTAGAGTGGAAGAAACAGATTATTAATAGGAAAATAGAGAGGGACAGTAACTGCACTGTAAGATAGAAGTCATCTTTACTTTCAAATTGATGTTAATTGTGCACCGGAGAAATATAATTCAATTGAAAATTATTTTATTCAGTTATGTATTTTAAGTTTGATTTGAATCTGACAAACCAAAGAGGTGATGGGATGCAACAATTGAAATCTCCTATAAATGTATTTAGATTCAAAGTCTTGCATCCTTTTTGGCTTGCATTTCTCCTCCAGATAAATGCTAACCTTTTAAGAGATTGTTATCATTACCAGTAATTGTTAACAATAATATTGTTAATACTAATTAGCAAAAATGCTGCTACACACAGAGAAAAAATAGGCATAGCTAAAAATACAGGGGAGGTGCTTGTTAGGAAACTGATCAAACAAGCTTAATTATGACCCCCAGATAAAGGGACTGCCATTAAGCCATTAAATTATCACAGATAAAACAGACGCTCAGGCACTGTCTGATGATAAATCACAGCTAAAAACAGCAAGGAAATCAGAGCTTGAACTGCTAATCCTTCTGAGGTTTGTGATGAGCACCAGTTCCCCTACTGTTTTGCATCTATTTATATTGCACTTCGAACCCCCAAATGGCCTCTGCTTATCTGCAGCTGTAGATAATTTATGCCTATTGGTGTGTCACCTCACAGCAGAGGCTGTTATCAGGAAAGAGGAGTTTAGGAAATCTGATCCCTTGAAATGCTAATCCTTTGGAGATTACTGCACATAAACGAGTTTTCTGCCATGATTTACTTTTGTTTATTAGTAACAGAGATTAGCACTTTAGGCTTGCCATTTCAGACAACTGCTTAGTTTGGGAATAGAGTGATCACTTAATGTGCAGGACTTGCACATATGAAGTTGTCCTGAGTCTAGCAGTCAAAGGCAAGATAGTAATTTTCCTTTATATGTCATCTCTTAAAAAGGTTTGTAAATATTTTTAGCACATACAAGGCTGATCTTAAGTGCTTCATTCCTTAGACCCTAATCCAGAAAAGCACCTATCTACAATTCTGTGCAATTTTAATCATGCAGGTCGTCATATAGTAACTTTGATGGGATATTCATGTCTTTATATTCTAGATGTACTTAAGCACTTTGCTGGATCACATCCCAGCAATGAGATGCTCTCTGGTTTCATTCAGCTATTATGGGTACTCTCCATGCTGAAATGGTTACGGATGAGAAAGGATATATGAGTAGGAATTTTATTTAAATGCTTTTTCCCTATCTTAATGCTGTTGAACTGCTAAGAAATCTTATCTTTTAGCATTTGATGGGGTTATTTGGTTGGTAGCCAAATGCCATGCTTTTTTAGTGCTACAGACTATTCTTGTATGAATAGCTCCCCAAACCATCAAATTCAAACATGCCTATTAGAGTGGTAAAATGAAAGCTTGAGCTGCAGGCATATAATGCTGCTGAAAATATGTGGACTAAACACATAGTTGCTAAGAGTTTTCAATTTCCTTTTTTGTTGTTGCACTCAGGTTCAATAGTCAGACTGGATGAGATCACACCAAGTGACATGACTGATTACCAATTAGCCAAGCACACTGATGGTAGCTGTTGGTGGCAGCTACTGAGATACAGTACTATGTGTCAGAGAGATAAGGAGATGTAAGAAATTAAGTTGACCTTGAGATTTCATTACATTTAATGTCACCTAATGGCACTCGATATTTTTAAATCCTGGTTACAGTCACCTCACCAACTCCATTTCATCTAGTAATAATAAAAAATAAATAATTTTTTAAAAAGTTTCAAAACTTGTGCGTTGTTTTTTTGCAGGGGACTACTTCACTATAAAATGCATATGAGGGCAGCCTGGAGGGAAGGAAGTGGCTAAACTAGTGCCTGCTATTTTCAAGGGTGACAGAGGGACTGTTTCATTACTTTAAAGCGCACATTGTGTAATTTTGAGGTTATTTCTTAGGTCAGCACTTCTGTTAACCTTCTCCTAAAGCATGGAAGTGAGGAGGTGGAAAATAAAGGCAAAAATAAAAGCAAAGGATGGACACAAAAAGGCAATCAAGAATGCAGGTTACATCTGTGTTTGTTTTTGTTGGATTTCATAAAATTACATCTTTATACACATTAAAGTTTCTGTGAAATTTTGATTTAGACATTGCACGAAGGCAAAGGTTTGCTTAAATTATTTTATTCTTAACATGTCTCGAGCTCCTGAGAAAAGAAACAAACACCTTTTGACAGGCTTCTCTACATCTATTTGTGCATGTGTGCTTGAATATCTGTGTGCACCCATGGGTAGATAGATAAAATTTCTGGTAAACTTAGAGCAAGACCTTTTAAGCTTTTGCCCAAGAATTTTGCCTAGTTATAAATAAGGAATTATGCACAGCTCTGGTGATAATTAAAATGTGATTACACAAATATCTAAATCCTTCATTTTCTATTCACCATCAAAATGAATGTACAGTTTTCATAACTATACAGATAAAACATAATTCTAAATGGACTAGTATGACAATTTCTACATTTTTATTTGGCTGAGATTAATAATATTAATACATTTAACTAGCTTTAAACTTAATTTGAATCATCTAAACTCTGCATTTATCTTTTTCAGTGGGCCTTGCCTACTTTTTCTATATGTTAGAAGCCAAAGCTACAAGTTGTGTTTTCAGCATACATTAGAAAGCACTAAAACATAAAGTTTTCAGAAAGAATGTATTCCATATATTTTTATCTATTAATTGGCAACTTCTTGACAATATAAATAATTAGAAATTTATAATAAAATAACCTGTATATCTTGAGCTGCCTAAAGAAATTTCTGCTGGCTCTAGTAACCAAGACCTACTACAGTAGGGTTTGAAATATTCTTGTCCAAATTGGTATTAATTATGGTTGACAACAATGCATTTTCTCTTAAGTTTCACTTAGCTGAAATATTTAATGAAGCATATAACCGACTCCTTGTATTTATTAGAGAACCTGCCTCCAAACTGACCATCTCAATTTGTTTTCCTTGATACTTCAGCTTTGATTAGAATTGCTGTCCGCTGGTTAAAAGTTCATTTGTAATATTAACATGGAGAGACTTCTCTGGCTATTCATCTACACCAATGCAGGCAGCATGAGCAACAAACAGGAGCCGGAAGCCATGGTGCAGCAGGAAAACTATGACATAACTGACATAACAGAAACATGTTGGGAAGACTAACACAACTGGAGTGCTGCAATGGATGGCAAAAAACTCTTCAGAAGGGATAGACAAGGATGAGTAGTCCCATATTTTAGGGAGTATTTTGATTGTCTATATTTTAATGATGGTGATGTTAGGTTTGAGTGTTTACGAGTAAGAATCGGAAGAAAGGCCAACAAGGAATATGTTGTGGGGATCTCTTAGAGACCACCCAGCCAGGATGAAGAGGTGGATGAAATATTCTGCAAGCAGCTAGGAGAAGTCTCACTTTCACTGGCTTTTGTTCTCATGAGGGACTTCAACTTACCAGATGTCTGCTGGAAATACAACACAAGAGTGAAGATGGTCTAGGATGTTCCTGGAGTGTGTGGAAGATACTTTCCTGGCAAAAAGGGGATGCCCTATTGGACCTGTTGTTTGTGAACAGAGAAGGATTTTAGGGTGATGTGATGGTAGGAGGGCTTCTTGGGCACAGCCATCATGAAATAACAGAGTTTATGATTCTTGGAGAAGTAAGGAGTGGGATCAGCAGATCTTGGCCTTCTGGAGGGCAGACTTTGGCCTACTTAGGTCCCTGTCTGGCAAAGTCCCTTGGGAGGCAGTCCTGAAAGGGAAAGGAATACAGGAAGGCTGGATGTGCTTTAAATGGAAATCATAAAACTACAGGAACAGGCTGCTGCCACCCACCGTAAGTTTTGGGGGTGATGAAGAAGAACAGCCTGGTTTAACAGAGAGCTTTGACTGGAAGCTAGGGAAAAAAGAGAGTTTATATCCTTTAGAAGAAGGAACAGGCCACTCAGTAAGACTCATGAGGTTATGCAGGAGGAATACTTGGAGGGCTGAAGCCCAGCTAGAGCTTACTCTAACTACTGCCATAAAAGATAATATAAAATGTTTCTACAAACACATCAGCAACAAAAAGGAGGCTGTGGAGAATTCCCATTCTTTATTGAGCACAAGGGGGAATATAGCAACAAAGGATGAGGAAAAGTTGGAGGTAATGTCAAGTCAACTGTAATTATTAAGATGCTAGAAAGTAACAGTAATGCCTTCTTTGTCTCAATATTTAATAGTAAGACCAGTTGTTCTCTGGGTACCCAGCTCTCTGAGCTGAAAGACAGGGATAGGGAGCAGAATGAAGCCCCCATAATACATGGGGAAATTTTCAGTGACCTGCTACACCACTTGGTGCACATAAGTGTTATGGGGCCTGCATTGGATCCACCTGAGGGTATGGAGGGAGCTGCTGGAAGAGTTCACTAAACTGCTTTCCATCATTTTTCAACAGTTCTGGCTCACCAGAGGAGTCCCAAATGACTGGAGATTAACAAATGGGACACCCATCTATAAGAAAATGACCTCAGTGCTGGGGAAGGTATTGGAGCAGATCAGCTTGAGTGAGATCACATGGCAGGTGCAAGACAATCAATGGATCAGGCCCAGCCAGCAGGGGTTTTAGGAAAGGCAGGTGTCGCTTGACCAAGCTGATTGCCTTCTATGACAGGGTGACCAGTTCAGTGGGGGAGGGAAAGGTTGTGGATGGTTATCTACTGGGACTTTAGCAAAGCCTTTGACACAATTTCCCACAGGATTCTCTTGGAGAAACTGTCTGCTCATGGTGTGGACGGTGTTTGCAGAGTTAAAATTACCTGGATGGCTTGCCCAGAAGGTGATGGTAAATGGAGTTAAATTCTGTTGGTGGACAGCTACTAATGGCATTCCCCAGAGCTCAGTGTTGGGGCCAGTTCTGTTTAATCTTTTATCAATGATCTCAATGAGGAAATTGAGTACACTGTCAGTCACTTTGCAGATCACACAAAGTTGGGCAGGAGTGTCGATCTGGAGGTTAGGAAGGCTCTACAGAGGGATCTGGACAGAGTGGATTAATTGCCCAAGGCCAACTTTTTTGAGGTTCAACAAGGCAAGGTGCTGGGTCGTGCACTTCAGTCACAACAACCCTGTGCAGCACTGCAGGCTGGGGGCAGAGTGTCAGGCAAGGTGCCCAGCAGAAAAGGATAGGAGGGTGTTGGTCGACAGGCAGCTGATCATGAGCCAGACATGTGCCCCTGTGACCAAGAAGGCCAGTGGCATCCTGGCTTTTATCAAACGTAGTGTAGCCAGCAGGACTAGGGCAGTGATTGCCCCCCTGCACCTGTCACTTGTGAGGTCCATCACACATTGAGTACTGTGTCCAGTTCTTGGCGCCTCACCATGTGTACACTGAGGAGATGAAGTGCATCCAGGGAAAGGCAACAAAGCTGGTTCAGAGTCTAGAGGACAATTCTGTGGAGGAGCAGCTGAGGGAGCTGGGGTTGTTTAGCCTGGGGAAAAGGAGGCTCAGGGGGACCTTTCTGCTCTCTACAACTACCTGAAAGAAGGCTGTAGTGAGAGGAGGCTGATCTCTTCTCCCAGGTAACAAGTGGTAGGACAAGATGAAATGGCTTCAGGTTGTGCCAGAGGAGGTTTGGGTTGGGTACTGGGAAAAATTTCTTAATGGAAAAAGCATTTGAAAAGGCTTCCTCAGGTAAGTGGTGGAATCATCATCCCTGGAGGTATTAAAAGTTGTGTAGATGTGGTGCTCAAGGACATAATTTAGTGGTAGACGTGGCAGTACTAGGTTAAGGGTTAGAATCAATTTAACCCTTTTCCAAACTAAATGATTCTCATTCTATGAGTCTCTTCTGTGAAAGTGCAAACATATGTGAATGTATTTATAAGAAAGAGAGAACTCAAGCATAAAATAAATCAAGGCCCTAAAATGCCACAGAAAATTCACTAGCTAAGGCTTTTCCTTTTATTTTTAAAGACGCCTTTTTTATATTTCTTTAGTTTGTAATAAGTTGAGAATTCCTGTATTTGAGAGGTTTAGAAATCATTAGTTTCAAAAAACTTAGATTCCTATAAATGGTTTCAAGTTGAGATCCCAAACTTTTGGAAATCTTAGGGCAAAGGTATGTTACAGGAAATGTTTTTCTTTAAGAGAACTAGAGGAGTTTTGTTGGTTTTGGTTTTTTTTCCTCTAAAGAATCAATCAATCATTTCTTAATTCCTAAATCTGGGCTTTGGATTAGAACAAAAGATCGAACCAAACAAGTCTTTCAATAATGTAAGTTACATTCAAAATGCAAATAAAAAGACATTTTTCATAAGTAAACCTGTGACCAACAACCAATGAAGTCTCCAATCCTGTGCTACATAGAAAGAAAAGAGCTAGAAAGGGCTGGTGACATGGGCTGTCAACAAGGAAGGGGCATTTTTCTAGGACATGATGTGAACACACAAATTCAGAACTGGCACAATTAGATGTTTTTGTTTAAAGCCAGAGCTTTCTACCAGTTCCTTCGTGTCTCTAAGTATATGAGGCCTAAAAAGAGCTTAAATGCTATTTGGCATCAGTGCATAAAAATCCACTTCATTTGCCATTTTGGCATTATATACAAAAAGAGTTGTGCCTGTGTGGTACAGACCAGGAAGGCCAGGCTGACCTGGGATTTGTTATGAATTTTTCCCTAATCCCAAGTTTCTGTTCATTGTCTTTTATTTTATTGCTACCTGAAATTCTTACTCAATTGGTAAATATCAATTAAAAATTAGAGCCCATTAATGTTAATGTCAGCAAAACAAAAAATGCTGAAGCACTGGAGAGGCTGTACCAACATAGTAATCTAGCAAACTGAGAAAGTGAGAAATTAATTATAAATGTGTGAACTAGCCTGTATTAATATAGATATATAGATATAGATGACAGAACCCTGTATTAATATAGATACATAGATATAGATATAGACAACAGCAATAAAAATAGCAGTCATTCAGAGCTTGTTATTTTTTAAAAAATCACATAGCAGATTGATTTGACAGTTTGCGGAATCTCTTGATTTTTGGCTTATTAGTTCTCAAAGTTCTACTGATTCAGAGAAAGATTTACAGGCATCTGAGAGGTAACAGAACAGATGGAAATTTGTCACCCCAAACCTCCTCTGGCATGTGGTTCACTTTTTGTCACTGGGCAGATTAGTATAGCTGTATGTTTTGATAGAATTACTTTTACAACTACAGAAAAATAAGCACAGTACATAACTGTGGTGTGGTTTTTGTTGGTTTTTGGTTTTGTTTTTTTTTTTTTTTTTTTAATATTGGCAAGTGGGGATGTTTCTAAATCATAAATAAATAAATAAATAAATAAATAAATAAATATGCTCTCAGTTCTTTCTCTCAAATGTTCAGCATACAACTCAGCTTGAGAAACACTAAATGTCAGTCATGGTTCACTTATGTTTCTCATTCCTTTTTCCCACTATGTAAGATTTCTGGTATGTTATGAATACCTATAATTCATAGGGTCTACTCACCTGTCTACATTTACATACTCTCAGTGTTCACATGGTAGCATGGGTCATGGCACAACACTCGTATAGACCAAGAGTAGGTTTTGGAGAATGGCAAGAATGCCATTTGAGTGAAGATAAGTTATGGGTTATGTAGAGTGAGTCCTTTTTAGACAAGCATGTTTAACAGGTCTGCAAAGCTGGAATTCAAATTCTGGTCACTGCTTTCACTGGTGCTGTAACTTAGACCCCAGCTTAGACTTGCCCTAAACCAGAAGTGGCTAAACTCAGCTTTGAGTGCTCATGCTGCAGGGCAGCTCCTCAAAGTCCCCTCAGTTTTTGCCTAACCCTGAAAGTTCAACATTCACTAGGCTAGGGAGAAGGAGAGGGATTGTGACCTCAGCATTGTACTTTGATTCTAGAGCTCACTGCAGGAAACAGTGGGATCAGCAAGAGAAACAGCTACTGTGGGAGAGATGCTGAAAGTCTTACCTCACAGCACCTTACAGTCCCATGAGTAAGGCAGTGTTGAAAAATATGCCAATATCAGTACACCACTCCCTGGGTTTAATTTACCCCATCTGGGTGTTTCTTCTGTTCACTCAGACTGTTCCCTGCTCAGTATAAGAGTTGGTGGAGGTTGTTGCTTAATACCCAGGTTTTCTGTTTTAGTGTGGAGGGATGTGACTAATCTGGGTTTACAGCTTTTGCAAGGAGACAGGACATCTAAGAGGCTAAAGGCATTCCTAGATGCAGTTAATGGATCTAGCCCTCAGCAATTTTTCACTCTGGAGGTTGTATAACCACTCTGTCAGAACCAGAAGGCAATAAGAAAGGTCTAAAATCTACTTTCAAGGTTTCCAGTTAATAAAACATAAATGACAATAGTTTGAAGTCCTCCCTCCCCCACCTTAAAAACATAGAAGTGAATTACAGCAGTTGGGCACTTAAGTGCATGCAAAGATTCCTGGACTGAGGCATGAAATAAAACAAAGGATTTAAGCAAAAGTACTTTTATTAGTAGTAAAGGGAAATGTGATATCTAAGAACTGTCAGATGAGAAAGTTTGATACAAAATGGTTTTTATAAGTTAAATCAGTAAGGAACTGCCTGGAAAGAACTGCAAAATGATTTCACAATTTTCAATGCCCTTGGCCATGAAGGGGTGATGAAATCTGATAAAACAGAAAGAACTGAACAAGGGGTAAATAAGTCTAACTATACACACACAGGCAGGGACTAAAAATTAACTATTGCTTGAGAAGAAAAAAATGAGTTAACATCAGACATCTCTCTGAAAACATCAAGTCAAGCACCCAGTATCAAGTAAAAATGTGAAACAGGATATTTGGATGATTAAGAAAGAAACTGTAAACAAAATAGAAAACATATATATATATATATCACTGTATAAATACACTGTATCGCTATATCACTGTATAAATACATCATACACTCTTATGTTGAATAATTCATGCAGCCCTGGTCATTCTACTTCGGGAGAAAGAAGGGCAAGACAGAGAGAGAAGACTGACATAAGAAGGAAGTCAATTCACAGAATATAGGACAAATTCAGACTACTCATCATAGTGCACCACCCTGATTTGGGAAGCATTTGAACTGTACATATTGGATATAGAGCCCTGAAGATGTCTGGAAGTCAACAGCTGAAGGTGTCCTTAATCTGTAGGGATCAGTGGAGGCCTTATAACAGGACTGTACCCCTACCAAGGCACACAGCCAGGTACACAGGGCTATGTGGGCTTGTGGCTTGAGTTGGTGCAGCTGTTCTTACTTTATGCACAACCAAGTGTCTTCTTGAAAAAGCTGACAGGCAATATCAGGGAAGGATTGTGAGGAAAAGTATAGGTGAGGTTTGAAAATAATATATAGGTAAAATAACCGTGCTGTGCTGTCCTTTAGTCTCAGGATACATTATAATAGTTTGGGTTTTTTTCAATCTTTTTTCTGTAACACCTTGTGGCTACTGAGGTAGCTGGTATTAAATCCCTTCCCAAATCATGCATCCAGTTCAGTGTCTGAACCCAGAAGGTAGGTCAAACTGCATTTCCCAGAGGTTATGCCACATTTCCCAGTGGAAATTTCTTTCTATTCTTTTTTTGGTAGCAGAGGGTGGTAAGGTGCCACACAGCTGAATCCTCTCTCAGCATCAAAAGATAGGTATGGATAATCTCCATATCTGCTTTCACGCCAGAAGCAGTGGCAAAATTATGCAAAATCTGGAGCTTGGCTAAATAAAATTAGTAGAAGTATTACCTGTGTTTTGATATTGCTTTATGTTGTGTCTCTTATTGCAAAAAGTTGTACGCAACCGAGTTAATGGGGTTCTTTCAAATATGTAAAAATGATATGTAAAAAATCTGTATTATGTGGGTATACTATGACACTACTTTGCAATCCCATTTTTTAATGACAGGTGGATTGTTATAAAACTTTGAGCTACATTTAATTGAAGAATAATTTAGGCAGGGAAGATTTTGGTAAATTGGCACTGTGGCTATAGGATTTAAATCCAGTATTATTTCAATAACAGTGGAGAGAAATTACTAAGGTGGGAATCATTCTTCAAGGACTGATGAGTGTTGAGTTTATATCTCTATATCTTGTATGTTCTTTAGTAGCTGAAGTTTTCACATTGACAGAAAAGGTATTGCAAACCTCATTGCTAAAATGGTACCCTGAGATGACAAGAGCTTAATTAACTTAAGCAAAGTTCAAATTGAAGAAAATTAAAAGAAAGTGCTTGGCCATTTCTGGCATTTGAGAATCCAGTAAGCCACCATTTACCAAAGTCTTCAAGCAAATGATGGACAAATCCAGCCAGTTAAGGATTTTCAGTAATATTTCAGTCATGACTTTCAGTTGTCTCCTCCTCACTCAGACAAATTATTTGAATCCTATCCAGAGTCACCAAGATATTCTTAAATGAAGCCACTGTCTCCATGAGACAATACTTAAATCATTCCACTGCTACAAGAAACTAAAAATGGGCATCATATTGATAAGGTGTCACAACAACCAACTTCATATCACTCTGGTGTACACTCAAGATGAATGACTCATGCAAAGCTGTGTTACCCTGAAGGAGAAGAAAAATTTATCCAGTTCTGTCCTCTAAAACTTATAAAAAAAAATGTAATGCGCAAGTACCTATAATAGCCTAAACATCAATACTTTGCAGTCAGAAGTACCAAGTGAAAAGTGTCTATATATGCCAAGGTAATAGAATACTTCATTAACAGCAGTAGTCTCTCAGCTGTCATACCAGTGCATCTGCTAAGCTATAACTATGTTCAGAAACAGTTTCACTGGAGACAGAAAGTTCTGAGCCTTTCCAGCATGCTTTCTGATAAACCTTTCCAGGCAAAATGGAAGAGCTTTGAGGAGGATTTAAGTGGAGATATAGTCTGCAGCAAAAAAACAACTTCCTGTAAGCAGATCCAGTTAAAAATTCTTAAAGTAGTTGGCAAAATGCCTTTTCTCAGGGAGACATAGAAACTGGCTTTGCTCTTTGCAGACTAATCATTGGACACGTCTGATCACAGAAGCAGAGGAGAAGGAAGTGAGGAAGAGATTAGAGTGGCCACTTTGCAGCTTTCTTACTCCTGAAGAATTCTTACCTTGGAAATCAGGGTTATTTTAAAATGTCTGACAGACTGAACATGGCAATTCTCCTGTTTCCTTCTAAAGACACCAATTTTCTAAAAAAAAAAAAACCAAACAGAAAAACCAGTCCTACATAATTAAAATAATTCCCAATTTTATCAGAAATTTTCATGAAAAGTTATAAAATGTACCTTTTTTTACGATGAGCAAAATGCTCCTTGCATTTTTCTGTAATACTGAAATGGTTATTTTCAGCATTAAAAAAAACCCTGTTAAAATATTTGTGTTCCCTGTTTCCATTTCACTGTGAGTGGTATAATTTCTGCTTCTTTCTGTTCTAGAACGAAAGGACATTTTAAGATGTCCCAGATTGACTGGAGTATTATAATTTTGCTGAGTATTTCTCAACAAGACCTATTTGTAAGCAGAGGCAAAGACTCACATAGATTCATCTGCAGGAGTATGACTAACAAAATGCTCTCTGCCTCTTGCTACCACGAGTGGTATCAATAGGAGTAAATCTGTATCATCCCAGCTTAAACTTCTTCCCCAGCAGGATCTTTGGAAAAGTTTATTTAGCTGCTTCTCCTTCTCCTTTGCTCTTCTATATACATATTTTATGTATAAGAGGGGAGCTAGAAAGAAGATGGGGAAGCAGGGTTATGTTAGCGTGAGGAGCTTCCAGGGCAGGCTTCCAGGGCAGCTTTGCTGGCTCTTCTCTCCCTAGCAGCATCGCCATGTCCTGCTTCGCCATCCTCCTGAAATCATCATGCTCTTCAGATGTGGTCTTTCATTCTTGTCATTAGTCATAATCCTCAGTTTGTCAGATGTGTGTTCTGGCCTCTCCCACACACCTCTGTTTACTCTTCCTCCTGTTGCCAGTCTGTTCCTCCCTTCTTCTCCATTCCTTTCCATGCTTCTTTTCTACATTTCCATTCTCTAATCCCAACTACAGTCCTTATGCGCTTTAAAAAAATGCCTCATAGCGTTCACTGTGCCTCCAAACCAATCTCATGATCTTATGGTTATAACTCTTGTTCTGCTTCCCCTTTCTGCTTCCTTTGTCTCCTGCCATTATGCCATTTCTATTCAGGCTGTCATCTCTTCTGGAAAGGGATTTTTCTTGTTCTCTGTTTTGCAAAGCACCTGGCATGTTTTTGATTCTGTCAAACAAATAATAACAACAGATATGAAATTTGCAGTGCAGCAAAATCCTGATATCAGGAAGTAATAGAGGTAAATTACACTATCATTTTCATTGCCATGTATACACCACTATTTGAAAAAATTCCCATTGACTGGCTAGGTAAACATCAATAAACTCAAAAATTCCCAAGCAAACACCTCTAACATGAAGGAAATGTAGTTGTGTTTCACGTCGGATCTCAATGAGCCACAGGGTTATACTTGACAATTTCAGTATTGGAAACAAAGGAAATAAATGAATGAGGTGCAGTTTTTCAGATGGGGATTGGAGTATAAAATTAAGTACTGGGAGAAGATGTAGATAACTGTTTAAAACAGAGAAGCAGGACAACGGTGGAATGGGTGTGTTCAATTTAACTCTGCTTAATTAAAAAAGCATACACAAGGTAGGTAGATTCTAGCATGTAAGCTAATGAAAGTAGACTCTCCCTTAGCCTGATATTATCAGAAGCTCTTAGTATGGTTGAAAAATCTCATAAAACATTTTAACTGATTCATCTCAGTCATTATATGATATTAGGCACCTGAAGACAATGTTTATATTACTTGTGCTGCTAAAAAAAGCCCCAACAAAACAAACCCAGAGCTTAAAAAATAAAAGGTAATAAGATGTGGATTTTACTGTACATTTAGTGACCAACTAGTCATATGAAATCTCTAAACAATATAGCTTTAGCACTAATGGACGTAGGCCAGGACTGAATGGAAATTATTTTACATATGCCTAGAAATCCCTTAACTAAATTATTTGAAAATTCCTGAGAGAAAAGAAATTTATTATAGACATTGAGACAAGCCAATGTAACACTAATACTAAAGAAAAATAAATGAGCAGAGGAATGTCCCCCTGCTATACCAACCAATATTCTTATAGCTGATTCCAAAGTAGTATCTGTCATTCCAGCACATGGATTAGATTATTTACCAGTGTGAATCAAAGGGAAGATACTCATTCAAGAGAAGAGCGTTATTAATACATCGTTGCATGCCATACATCTCTGTCACCAAAGTGGACAAAATGGGAGCAGATGTTTTATGATAAACTGAGAAGAGGTGCCGATATTATTAATAGCCATAATATCTGAGGCTTAACAAACAAAAAGATGAAGCAATCTGATGGAGGGACAGAAAGTTTTCTTCTGTCTCCAGTAAAGTGTCCTAGGGACTAATTTTACATGGAGGAAAGGTATTAACTAAGCTAAATCTCATTTCTATTAGGCTTTTTTGCACCTGCCCTTTGAAGCCCTAGTAATGCATGGAATGCGTGAGAAAAGAATTCAGCAAAAAGGAACTCTGAGGAGAAATCCTTTCGAAAAGGAAGACCTTTTTTACTCTGATCAGTCCTTTTAGTATTTTGAAGACAAGTAAGCCTTTGAATTAGTAAAAATGATTGACATGTGAATTTATTCAAAGCTAAAGGTAAATGGTAGACACAAATGGCATTTTGATGCATAGGTATTTAAAACCTCAAGATATATTTGTATTGACTCTCTCTCTCTCCTCATATTTTTTCGGTTAGCACCAGAATGGAGGTCTCCAGATCAAGAGATTCATGAGATGGTGTACAGGGCTGCCCTGGACTGTGGCACAGCGTTACTCTGGGCTGCCACTAGTTCTCACAGCCCAAGTACTAGTTTCACCAGAGTAGAGCCCAGGTGCAAGCTAACAAGCATGAAACATCAACAAATGGGAGATGAGGATCCCTGTGCAACACATGGCAAATCAATGAGATAATTTCCTTTCATCTCTATGACCCAGTTACTCATTACCATAATGGTTCATTTCTAGCTGCCGTCCTGTCCAATATCATTCCAGATTTAGACAGTCTATCTCCCTGGAAAGAGATAGAAACCTAAAATGGTTTGGAAAAACTGACTGCCAGTCAAAGACAGTGGATAAACCCTCTGAAGTGAGGATAGGGTTTCAGTTCTTGGTTGCTATATCTGTATGGTTGGATTTTGTACTTATTTATCCAGTCTCCGATACGTGCCAAGTACATATCCGAAGTCAATAATGGGAGAAAACATGCAAAAGTTACTACCCACACTGTAACTTCCACATAAAGGAAATCCCATGAGAGCTAGCTCTGCAAGAGTCCTGGGTAAGCTATCATGTATTCCAACAGTAAATCAGGATGTGTCAGGGATTCACAGCCCCTAACCTTCTCTGAAGTTAGATGCCTAAATTCATCCTTTCAACAGGAGATACATGTAAAGAAGGATCAAAGAGATCACATGCACTTTATCTAAGAGTTGAGCAGTGTTAGAATGATATCGCAAAGTGTGGTGCTGGCAGACCAAGATACTAAGTTTTCTGGGAAAAGACAGGCCACTCAATGTCTTCCAAGAAAAATTTCCATTTTGCTCAGAACAAGTCTCCTCATTCGCACAGAAGTATCATAAACAAGACTTTCAGAATAAGGAGGGATTTCTGAAGCAGAAAGGTGCATCAGGAAGGAAAGGGATTGTACACTGCAGGAAGTAATTTCAGAGGTAATTTTGGACTAGGCTTACCCTACCCAACCTTTTCCCAGGCAAGCAGCTGCAGCTCAAAGAGTTTGGCAACATATGAGTACCAATATATGAGTCTCTACCACACAGAGGTTGAAAATATCATGTTGGCCTTTTTGTAATAGCTTCCCACAGCCCAATGCTGTAGAGTCAATCTTAGTCTTTCTATGCCTTTCTCACCCAAGAGATATGTAACATTTCCACAAGTTCCAGAAAAGTAGACCATTCATCAAATCACAGAAAAATAAGGTGAGCCTTATCCATAAGGATGCCAGACAAGTATTATATGTCCATCAGCATCCTGAACTATGGAAAGCTGTGATTCAGCTATCAATAAGCATGAGGGGAGACAGTCTGTTGTCTTGTTCTGGCATTTATGCTAAACAAGGAGAGACAGTGAGCTCAGTAACAGCTGGATGTCACCTCTGTGAGATATTTCCCTACTTGCAGCAAACAGCTTCTACCAATTCACATCATATTCATCTGCTTACTAATGCTCACTGACCTTAGCTAACAAGGACTTCCATCACCAAAAGGCTTTAAATTAAAAACAATAGCAACAACACAATAGAAGTTATGGTCTAAGCCCTGCCAAATATAATATACTGTTTTGCAAAAGTATGCTGCAATGGTTCAATGACACATTTGCACATATATAAGTCTTTGTTAAGATATCTGGCTTCTGTTTCTGTGGTAGCCAAAGTGAAGGTCTCTTAACTTAGATGTGAAAATTCAGCCTTAAATATCATGAAACCACTTCCAAAAGCATTATGAAATACAGATTTTTTTATCTTAAATTTAAATAACTGGACAGCATCTGATGTTAAAAAAAAGATAAATTCAGCTTTGCACAATCCTATTACAAATATATAAGTGTAAAAATGGTATTAGCTACTTTAAAGGTTTACTTTATACAGATTTTTTTACCTTTTTCAATAATTATTAAGATACTTTGCTATACTGACAGCAGGTATATTTCTATGGTATATCTTCTTGCTTTTTCAGCAAATAATTCAAAAAGCAGATGACACAGGTCAAGCATTAGTTCTCATATGATTTTCAATAATCCAGCTATATTAATATCATAAAATCCATAAGAAATATGTTTATAACGGTACAAATGGATGGAAAGAGACTTTGTCCCTCATTCATTATAAGGAGTATAAAATCACAAAAGGTAACTCTTTTCTCCTGCTTCCCTGAAAAAATCCCTTCACCAGGTGTTTTGGGTTTTTTTTTCTGCTGTTCGTCTCCCCCTTAGATTGCACTGCCAACAGAAAGATTTTGACATTATTTTAAATACACTCCATTAGCTTGTATCACTGGTGTTAATTGGGCAGTCCACAGAAGCCTGACATTCCACTCCTCTGTATTCAACAACTCCCCCCACTGTAAACACACTTCTTTTTCTTGTTTATTTTGATTTGTTTTAACCAACACGAATGACTTCTGTACTCAAGAATGGTCTCCCTGACTCATAGTTTGTTGGTTATAGATAGACATTGCTTTTGTTGTTGCTGGGGTAGTAAATGTTCCTTCCTCACAATCATCTTCTACTTACCCTGCAGGGAAGCATGGATGCTGCTAGGTAAGTATTAATAACTGATGCCAGCTAGGGAGAAATTGAAGAAGAGCATGGTGCTGCAAATAATTTCCTACCTCATGGCTGAGAAAATATCCCTCAAAGGCAGCTCTGCACAGGTAAACAAACGTGGACAACTGCAGCGGCAACTTGGTGTTGGGATACTCAAGTAACTACTGCAAGAAAGGTACTATGTGGAAGTCACCTTGCTGTTAGGAAAGCAGTTTCGTGGGATAGGAGGCAGCTTGTGGCTGAGATTTGCAACAAAGAGCACACAGCCTAATTGGGATGCTTTTGCTGGCAAGTAGAAAACATAAAACAGGATTCGCCTCTTGCACAAATTTAGGTAATGTAGGCATTGAGACAACTATTTCTCTTGAAAAGAGCACTACAAAGAAATGCCTAAAAGCTATCTTTTTCCCTTCCCTGCCCCACTCCTGCTATTGGCAGTGGATGGACTGAAGTAGGGAAGCTATGTAGTAAAGTGCAACCTTTCCCTTCACAACAGCAATCAATCATTTCTTCACAGCACTGAGGCCCAGTAATATTAGAGAATCCTCATTAGGAATACCTCTCAGTGCCTTGCTGGCCCAGTTTCTTCAGGTAGGCATATTGGCCTGGATTTGAATCTAACCCTGGTTTGGTTTTTTTTCCAGCAGCCCATGAGGGTACAAATATTGTCTACTGGCGAAGGAGACACTGCTATTTTGTATAGACTAATACAAGGGATGACTTATGGGCTACTTCAGTAAACAAACCAGGAGAGATACCTGGAATGAAAATGCCTGCAACTCTTTCACTTTCAGAACAAAACCCTAATCACCTAAACAGTTAAAAAATGCCATTTTTGAGTGGCCTTCAGGAGGTATCAGAATGATTTTACTAAGTTTCTTCCAGGCAAATCAGATTTCTCATGCAATTTACTATGTGAAACATTAGGGCAATAACACATTTAATTCATGATTATGTCTGAAAAGAACATGATGGAGAGAAAAAATCTGAGATTCCTGCACCTTCTTGCTCTTAAGCTACATGTGCAGTCTTGGCATAGGCTGTTTGTCCCTGAGAAAAGGAAATTGAAACGTGTTACTGCAGACATGTTAAAAATGGACATTCAGCCCTTCAGGAAGCCAGTGGAAGTTGGCATAGTAACACAGGTTGAATAACATTCAAGAAATTGCTTGAGTAATGTTCCTACAGACATGAAATGAGAGGGATCAATGTGGATACATTCTATCTATCTATCTATCTATCTATCTATCTGTCTGTCTAGCCTCCTGCAAGCCAGATTTGAATGTACGAGTAAAAATAATGAATGATTTTTCTCCTCAGTGAGACAGTATCTTTGGATCAGGAAGTTTGTTCCTTTATGTAAATTCATGTTTTTCTTCATAATTCTAAGGCAACAATCACAGAATCACAGAATGGGTCAGTTTGGAAGGGACCACAGTGGGTCTTCTGGTCCAGCCTCATTGCTCAAGCAGGTTTGTCCTAAAACACATGGAACAGGACTGTGTCCAGATGGTTCTTGAATATCTCCAGTGAGGAAGACTACATCTCTGGGCAATATAATCACAAGATAATTTCTATTGCACTTGATAGATCCTACAGACTCTCAGCATTCTTTCTGTTTTGTTTTGGCACAAAAGAGGAAGGCTTTAATTATGGACTTGGGGCTGTAATGTCTCCAGTTTATAAATGACTTGATAGACTCATGGAACTCTAATATCAGTAGCACATGTAAGTCTTTGGGCATACCTATGGCTTAAAGCACTGTGCATGTTTTTCAGTGTTAGACATGTTATGATTCATCAGATGACCTCTAAGTTGTAATTTTTTCTTATTAATTATTATTAGCAGCACAGTTCTACTATTGGTTATTTGGTTCAATTAAATGCAGAAGCCTTGGTCCATGAATGGATTTTCTATTCCTGATTTAGCTCTTCTGGCACCAGGCATTATGTCTTGTTTTGTCCAAGATTCATTTGGCTGGCTACACAAGTTTCGCCTGGCTGTATCACATCTTTTTTCATAGTCTATCAAGGCATCAATTATTTTTTAACTTGTGGTTCTTTTTTGGTCACTCTAATTAGACATTAATTTCACCCAATTTGTATGGTATAAGTGCAAAAATCTGCTATCATTATACAAGACTTAAAGAGAACTACTCTAAAATCATCTGAGAGTAAATATCATCATAGTTCATGTCATATTTTCAGGCTTTATTCTTTCATGTCTCGATTTCAAGTCTGCTTGAATGAGTTGTGTATTACCAGTTGCTTTCCCATCTGTCTCAATTTAGTCTCTTTGACAAATTCCAATCTGGCCTGAGGAAAAATCAGAGTACTGAAACCACTCCACATTCCATTATTAAGTATATTATATTAACAGTGTCTCTTTATTTAAAAAATCTTCACACTCCTTAACTCCCCTGTCAGCAATGTCTTGTGGAGCCCTACAACTTAGACTCAGACATTCTGAATAACTTCACGGCTCTCTTTCCATTCCCTCCCATCTTCTGACTTCTCACCACATACAAAAGTGAGGGTTTTCCTCCATAATTTCTAACCTTTCATAATCTTGTTGGATGTAACCTACAGGGTCTACACATCCGTCCTTTCACTTTCAAACTGCCTAACCCTTCCCCACCCTGAAAGTACTCTGAGAATTTCATGGATCTTATGGACATGCTAATTTTACCCCTTAGCCTGTCGCAACAGATTTGGCTCTAAATGCATGTGTCAATTATTGTAATTTAAAAGTCCCACAAAACCAAATCCAGAGGAAAAACTCTCACAAAATTAGCTTGCATTCTGCCACTACTCTTTTGTCAGGATACTGCAGATTTTGTGCCTATGATTTAATCATTTATATTTTTCAAATCCCTATTTGGAATATGTTACAAAAATGGGAAACCTTGTTATACTTTGGGTTTCACAGGCCATTTGTTGGATGAGGTTTTTCTTTCTTTTTTATTTTCCCCCTAAACTGTTGTTATTTCATCTCTGCTTTCCCATTCCTCCCCAATCCATTTTTGCAAGAACTTTAATTGCAGAACCGCCTGTTTCCAAGTAAATAGAGGGCTGCATTATGCAAGCAGTAAAGATACCTGTTTAAAAGTAATTGTTTGGCTATATTTGAATCCCTTAAGAGAATATGAGAAAAAAATATAGGCTACAACCCAGGATTTCATGTTTTACTAGAAATTTGTTTTAGACTAAGACTTTTGAGTAATCTTGCAAATCTCAAATCTACCATATGCGGGTCCATTACAAATTAGTGGGGGGAAAAATTTTGCCTGTTTCCATATAACAGTTAATTGATCAGAAGCACAATCCTAACATGTCCTGAAGATGGAGAAACCCTGTTGTGATAGCTGCTCAGAAAATCATAGCACCAACTGTCTGAATACCCCTGCAGCACCTGCTGCCAGAATGGCTCTTGGACAAGAATTTGTATTGTACTTTCCTAAAACAGCGCTTGTCATTCTGTATGGAATCTGTTCTCTTCCATGAGAACTTCAAATGTCACTTGTTTAAAATAAAACAAATAGGAGAAACAACCCAACCAACAAACAAAACTCACCAAAGCCAAATGCATATCATGAGCACATCAGTTTCTTAACCACATGCAAGGGAGGCAATGAATTAAGGATGTTTTAGCTCTAACATGTAACAAATATACTTTTAAAAGGTGAAATGACCATTTTTTGGCCAAGTTGCCCTTCACTCCTTTCACACAGGCAGTGAACTGCTTCATGCCGTTACTGGGCAACATAATGTTAGCTGAACCTGCTCCTGTGGCAGGGTGTCTCTGTATCTCCTGGCACAATGGCTGTAGTGACACGAATACCATCTCAGCAGTAACCCAAAAGTCACGGAATTTAAATAATTCTCAAAATTGCTGCATATGAATTACTTAGAAAGTTAAGGACAAATTATTATTTTTTTATTTCAACTACTAACCAATAAATGTAAAAAAATACCAACAACAAAACAAAAATAAACCCCTTCATCCCCCACATTAAAGCAATAGTTTTTGTAACATTCAAAACAGTGGAAACTATTCATTGTATATTACTATTAGTGGAGAAAAGCAAATTTAATTTAAAATCAATTTTTCAAACTCCCTCAGTGGATGCCAGATAATTCAAGCTTAAACAAATATAAAAGACCTCATTTTAAATTGAAAATAATACAGACAGAGCTCAATTATTGAGATATTAAGGGCAACATTCAATTTGAGATACATTTAAGCATCTTTGCCTCCTGGAGATTTTTACATGACAAGGCTTTAGATAAACATGGTTTTGCAAACAGCAACTATCATATCTGATCACATAACCTCTGGACTAAAGCAGTATTTCAGCAAATATTTCTGATTATTTAAAATATTAAATAACTGTAATTTACTAGGCGGGTCTTCCTCAGAACAATCACAAAAATTTTCAAGAATTTATATCCACATACAAAAAGCATTTAGATGACCTGTTACAAGCCTCTGAATAATAATAATTAAAAAAATCACTTCTCTCAGTGATAAAGCCCAGTTTAAATACATTCTGGGATATACCAGTGGTGGAGGAGCTGCCTTTCTACGACACTCAGCTTACAAGGAAAACTGTAGCAGCCAAGGACAGATAGGATAGGAATCACTTTACCTAACTTTAGCTATATAGATATTAGATGCCTAATTTAAGCTAATCATCTGGCTTCCCTCTACAGCTAATGGAGATAAGCATTCCCAGAGGGAGATTCATCCTGCTTTTCTTTAGGCATCTCTCTTCTAGATGCTTGTAGATGGATAAAGTCAAGAAAGATCAGCCTCACTGACAGCCTGGCAATCTGTCATTAGCAATGCACAATTTCCAAATTCTTTGAAATGAAGCCAGAACTGAATTTTTTTTTTCATCATTTAGCCTTTCATTCTCCCTGTGACCCAACTTTTTCTTCAGTTCCTCCCATGAACATCAACTTTCTCTGGCACTTTATTTTTCTTACCCTGGACTGTGTTTTTTGAAACCTGGGGAACTGCAACCAATGTCAATATGTTGCTGCTCTACCAGTTACAAATCAATTTACATGCATGTGCTCTAAATGCAGTAATGATCTTAACATATAGATAAGTTATCTGATTGATTGTGGTTGATTGCGATTGTGCTTTCTGGGTCTACTCTACCACTTTCAAATGTGTAAAAATCTGTGGCAACATTAAGGCAGTCAAGGTATATAGATGAATGCTAAAATATATTTACTATTCAAAGAAGATGGCTTAAATCAAACCAGGAAAATTAAGGAAGAAATATCATTAGGGCCCTCACTTGTACATGCGTGAGCCCAAGTCACCACACATGCTTTGAGGCCTCTGTGCTTCAGAATATTGAACAAGTCCTAAAGGTGAAGCCTGGCCTCAATTCTTTTGCATTTAGGGTTTGTAGGTTCTCAGCAATACCAGCATTGCTGCATTGCACCTTTGATGACCAAGCCCTTGGAAACCATAGCCGAGATTTATAAGGAAGCAGGTGTCTGAACTTAAGACTGCTAAATTCTTAGCTGGGTGCCTAAAGCAGCAACAAGACTGACAAGCACCCTGCCCAACTGCCCACAGACGCTCACCCCAGTAGTGAGGCACTTAGCATTTGTTATAACACAAAATGGATGTTTATTAATTGTGTATTTATTAATTGTGTTCTAATGGTTACTTGAAATGCCTTGTCTGAGTGCTTGCGTGCACTAATTTCAATATTGGGCATGCAGTCTACTCTGCGTCTTACTCCTACAGTATTTTTAGAAAATTAATTTTAATAGTTAAAAAAACATCTTGAGCTGCATACGTGAAAATAACTCCATTTCTACTGAATGACAATCTAATACGAAATAAGAATAGTCACCTTTTTTTCTTACTCTGCCCAAATCCAGGCAATAAATTAGGCTTCTCAGCATGACTGTAAAGTGCTGTGAATTGTATAAACAATCATATATGGACACTGAAAAATAACCCTTATGCACATTGCATTATAGTTCCAAAAATATATTTACAGTCTATTACAAAGATTACAAATGGAAGTGTCTATGTATCGGGATTATGCTAGTTAAAAGCTTTTTACAGATTTTCTTCAACAAAGGTGGGGGGGAACAAAAAATTAGTATAACCAAACTGATTTTTCTAATGAAACAAATAAATAAAATGACAAATATAACACTGTACAGTGATCTAAAAAAAGGGAGAAAAAAAGGAGGGGGGAAAATGATGCATTTAAGTTTTTGATAACTATCTTTGGTCCTAAATGTGGGAAAACACGTTATGTAGCACTGAATATACATGTTTGTTTGTGATGCTCTGCAAGTAAAATAGAAAAATATAGTGCATTTTCAATGTATTCAGAGCTCACTACACATAAATGTGTGTACAAAACAAGACAGTATAAATAAAATTTACAAGTTTTACAAAGGAACATTTACAAGGTTTTTCTTTTGTTTTTATTTTTTTTGTGTGGATGCCCACATTATCAAACCAGACCAATTTATGACTGATCCCTGGGATCTTTCTCTATCAAAATCAATAGAAGCAGCCCAATTCTCTTTGGAAGTACAGCATTTCGTTGCTGGGGTAGTTCACAATTTTCAGATTTTTTTTAAAGCATTTCTCTCTGGTTCATATACATTCTTGCAATATCTGTAAAGACACTGTTCATTATTGCTTATGGTAATTAAATATTTTAATCGAACAAAATTTATATGTAAGTAAATGGTGTAAAAAGATATTCCATTGAGCAACTACCTTTGCATCTCTGTTCCTGATGAATGACTGCTGTGTCTGTGTGACCACACACACGCATGTTTGTTCAGAGCAGCAAAAGCTTGTAAAAAAATTGAAAATTTTGAACTGCCCCTTGTCTCATGCTCTACAGTTCTCATATAAAAGCTATGTCCTTATTCTGACAGCTGGACTGCATACGGCTTAAACTCATAGAAAATATACACCAGCTATTTCTCTTAGATTTGCTAATGCAGAGTACTGAAAAAAAATGTGATGTGCTCAGATTAAATGGTTTAGGTAACACTGGAGAACTGCACCCGTGTTCTGAGACACCCCTACAATCACTTGTCCATTCAATGCTGTGTCTCAGCAGGTTTACAGCTGTAGATCTATGTCTTAGAATATATCTCAGTTTAACTCTAGTCCATTAAAATCATCTTGCAAACAATTTGCTAAAAGTGCCTAGAACTACTTAGGGGTCATTATTGCTTTTCTTTTTCTTTACTTTTTTTTTTTCTCTTTTATTTTCTTTTAAAAGATAGCATATGTATAACCTTAAAAAATTCTTTAAAAAATATCAGAGCTCTTGGCAACTTGCATTTTCCTGACTCCCTGCCAATTAGCTAGCCATGTCAATACGGTGCTGATTTAACAAAAGGAAATGGCACAAAAGGATACCAAAGTTCGGATAGATGTACATTGCTTGGTCATGCTTCTTAAATCTCTAGGAACTCAAATAATCCTTCAGAGGTACCCAGTGTAGTAATGTGTCATTGAATTAGCACTAAAAAGGTCCAAAGATATAAACATCATACTAAAAGAAAGTCTTTATGAAGAATAAACACAAATGATTAAAAAAAGATTCAGAAATCACAGATTTAAGGAAAATATTTTGTTGAATTCAACAATAATATCATGATTTTATCTGACAAATATATTCTTTTTTAAATTTTTATGTACATTTAAAAAGTCTATTAGATAAAAAGGAGGTTAGAGAGCTCAAGGTGTTTGTATGTTTATTCAGGTAGTACTTTGTTTATTGTCACTGCTGTTTTCCTTGCCACCACTGGTGGATCCTAATTCCCTTTTCATAAATTCTGGTGGCACTTAGGAGTTCAAGTCTGTAGGTGCTTCTTGTAGCTCTTCTATTCACTGCAGGAAGGACCCAGGAAATCAAGTGTCTTCTAGCAGCACTTCATATATACTGAAGGCCAGTGCTGTTCTCTCAGTCTGTCACCTCCCTCATAAGGGAGAAATGTCTATCACACTTGGATGCCAGTGCCGTGTAAATGTAGCATTTGTGCTCTCATAGTCTGAATGCTGCTCATGATTTTCTTTTGATGGCCAACCAACGTGATCCCTAAACTCATCACATCCCTGGGGAAGATAAATGCGTACATTGTTAATTTTTCAACTTAGACTGCTATTGTATGGTATTCAACTGTGAGTCAAAGCTACGCAGTGGTTTGGACTACAGGTTTCTGATATTGAAGCTACGCTGTAACCTCAGCTCAGTACTGGGAAGTTCAAATAGGCACTGTTCAACCTCTCAGCGAGGAGTGCAATTACATGACAAGTGTCCTGTAATTACACTGTGTGGGTCTCCACATCTGAGAAGGAGGTCAGTATGTTTTACATTATGATAATCTTTTATTGTGGCTTTTAAGGACACCCAAAGACAAAGACACTTCTCTTGTAAAATACTTCAGGTGGCTTTCAGGACAAAAGTTAGGTATAAATACAAGATTTTGGGGATCATAGCCTGTTTCCTAAAGAGATGCCTAGTGAAAGCCTTTGCATATTGACACATACCCATCATGCAAATGAATGGGGAGCAGCAGTTTCAACTCCACCCCTACTAGTGCTAGAAGCTTGTGGACTCTGATGACAGTTCCCAAGCTATAGGCTGAGAGCCCTAGTGACACCAGACAGATAAGAATAGGGTTGAAATCTTGAGAATATTGGGTTAGAAACTGGTTTAGAAACCCACTGCTCTCTAAGAGGAATTACATGTGTTTGGCAACCACCAGGACAAGAAAGTTGTTTGCAGGGTGCCAAGAAGACCTGTTTTAAGATGACAGTACTGATACAGGCCATGTTTGCCTTCAGAAAATTGTTTTGCTTCTACAGACTTATCCTGATGCAAAGTCCTGTCTTGCAGGACACAGACAGCCCCCAGCCAATTAGAAGAAAATTCCATATCTTCCCAGAACACATCGGGAAAAAGGTACCAATTAGGTGGTGGAAGCAAAGTGGTTATTTTCCTATACATACATACTTTGAAAGGGGCCACATTCTCCTTCAAATTCTAGTCCCTTTGTGTTATTTCAATTGGTCTGAAAAGCAGGGAAAAAAATGATGCCACGCAGAGGTAGCAGGGTATTTGCCCTTTCATGAGATGCTCTAATACAACAACATCAGCTGCTAAAACGGCTGGTTTGACCCCAAGTACAATGTTTGTACTCAGGGTAAAGTTTTGAAATTGAACATTGTGTATTATTTTACCTAGAAATTCCCTAAATGCAAGTTAAACATGCCCAGTACTAACTTACTCAATAGTCATCCTGGCAACTGATTCAAGAGAGTTGTAGCCTGCTGCTGTGAAATTATCCTTATATCTTTCCATCTTAATAGCTTGTAACCATTCGCCTACGGAGCAGAAAGTGGTAAAATCGGGAGTGTTCTGGTCCAGAAGAGGGCTAATTGGTCTATGGAGAAGGAAAAAGGAAAGTAAGTTGCTTCCAAAGAGAGTAAAACATCAGGGAGTATTTAGCAAGGTGAGAGTCAAATGAGTTTTGGGTATTAAAAATGTCAAGAGTAGAAAGTAATAGGCCTTTATACACAGTTTAGATTATTCTGTGAATAGCTCTTGACTACTCTGTAGCTCACAATATATACTTCCTAAGATTATTCACATAAAAGATGAAAGGTCAGAGTGAGCAAAATCAGCCTAATGGACTACTGTTACCAACAGAAAATCAACCTTAATACCTAGCATGACAGCAGCTATGTTGCTGAGTAAAATAAAGATGCTATTCTTTCATGCATCTTAGAAAATATAGTAGTAGCTATTCCCATTTTTCAATTGGATGGGACAAAACAAAGACAAGGGAAGAGCAGAGACACAAAGTTGCTTAAGGTCACACAGCAAATCAGTCAGTAGAAGAATCAGGAGCAGAACACAGGCCAGTTGATTCCCTAGTGCAGTGATCTAGCTAGCAGATCAAAAGATTACCATGATTAAATAATTCACCTGAAAGTTATGAAGAAGCCATTAAAAACTACATCATGAAATACAATGAGATGCAATCACTGAAAGGAGTTAAAAGCCAGAAAATGGAAGATAAAAATCTAGAGTGTAGCATGTCAAGGTACATTGGCCAAGCATGAGTATTGTTAATTACTATTTCTACTGTAGCAGTTTCCTAGGGCAAGGGATGCATCACATAAAACTATAATAGACAATGATCCTTGCCCTCCAGACTTTATGATTTTAAGAAACAAGGAAAACATGGACTAGTGGTGAGAGTGTGGAAAGAGTGATGAGCAAGCCGTAGTTTACTGAGAAATGTGTTAGTTCTGCGATATTTACTTTATTTTGGTTGTTTTATTTTTTTTTTTTTCCTAAGAAAGTCCTTTTTGGCTTTATTTAGCATGGTAAAAAAGAAGGGAAAATGAGGGAAGAGAAGAACAGGGAACAGAAAGAAGGAGGAACTGAAAGACAGATGAAATAAGTGTGAACTGGAACCAGCCACCAAGCAGAACATCCAGAGCCCAGGCATGTGCACCATCATAAGAACACACACTAAAGCTTTTCTTACCTGCTACAGGTTCCCAGTGGGGTTTTCAAGCTGTTTGGATTTCTAATCATTTTGTCCAGAATGCCAACTATCTGCTCAAACTTTGGCCTTTCACCGCGCTCCTTCTGCCAACAATCCAGCATCAGCTGGTGCAGTCCCGCTGGGCAATCCATGGGTGCTGGCAAACGATAGCCTTCTTCGATTGCTTTTATAACCTAGTAGCCAACATAGTTAATCATTTTTCATCAACAGTAATTTAAAGAATGTGTATTGCTACCCAGTTCAAATAGATATGAAAAAATAAAATAAAAACCTAAAAATCAATAAACTGAAATTTGCCATCAGTGTTGCAAAATTATGAGTCTGTTGTTTGGACACTAGCCTTCAGGTTTTCAAATAATTTCCCCAGCTTCATCTTTGGGCTTATTAAGCATATTGTTCTATATGTGCAGAACATAGCTATATTACCTAGACAAGTGAGTTGCAGGGAACAACAATTAAATTCACCAAGGGAGCAACAGATAGATTGATAAATCGAGTTATTTCAGAAAGCATTATTACTTGCCCCAAGGTTTTTATGAAAGAGTGTGTGGTAGAAGCAACAGACTTTTAAATGGATAGATATCTGTGCATGCACATATAAAATACAAGAAGCCTGCAGGTATTATGAAAGGATCCAAGAAAAATGTGTAGCAGATAGAAATTGTTAGGGAAAAAAGTTGTATTCTATGTCTAGCCATGTTATAGTAATGATAAAGCAGCAGAACTGTGCCATGTGAGAGAGAAGAACCTGGGTAAATGCTATTTTAATATATCACAGAAAGTTAGATTTAATAAAAGATGCTGCTAGATGATGATATGATCAAAGGAGAGCATAAATGTCTGAACCAAGAATTACACCCACCCGTTGACTTCCTTAGCCAAGTCCATTTGGATTTAAGTAAAAAATAAAAATGGATAAAGTAAAATCACAGCAAACTGCTGTAAACCTTGAGGGCAGAATAAAAAAGCACATCAGGAAGCAAGGCAGATAAGAAAAGCTAGTGAAAAAGGGCTAAAACACTGTTCATGGGGGATTTCAAGTATACTGACATTGACTGACAGAGCAGCATTAGAATTGCTAAGGAAGGGTGCTTGTTCCTGAAGGGGAGTGCATAGGACTGTCTTGTCCCTCATTTAGTAGAAAAAGCAAGATCATAAGCTGTTCTGGATGTAATTCTGCGAAGCAGATTTGGTATAATAAACAAAGTTGGTGAATATCCAGGTTTGTAGTAAAAATAATAACCTCAAATAGAAAATATTCTGTAGGTTGTGTGAGAAAACGCAAAAGCGGTGGACTGCAAAGTAGAACTGCAGACAATACAGAATGACCTTCAAAAAGCTGGCTGAAATCCAGCCAGGTTTTGTATCAAAACCTTTTGCATAAAAGAAATTTTATGAAAAGAGAAGGCATAGCCCAGTGGTAGGGCACTGACTGCAGGTTTGTGTCACAGAATGTCCTTCTGACCTCAGGGAAGTTGCCTCATCTCCCTAGGCCTCAGCTTTCTCTCTGAACATTTAGAATGACAGTACTGTCCTACAGCTCAAAAATGACTGAGAAATATTCAATTCCTGCAGAAACACTCACACCTTGAAGAATGAGTGCAGTGACCTTTTAGAAACGTTGAAGTTGTCTGTCAGATAGGGTGTGGAGAGAGGTTTTCTGCAGAAGAACAAGGAAATTGGAAGAACAGAACTACATAGGAAAGAAAACATTAGAAGTAAAATGTAAGATCCTTTAGAGCTATATTAAGAGGAAAGAGAAAAGAACAGCTCCTTATGCTTAAAAGTAGTAGTGAAATAAAAGTGAAAAATAAGCTACAGTGCATACAGGACAATTGCTGTGCTGTGAAAAATCGCGCAGAAATTTTTGACCTTCGAAATGACAAAAGGTATTAAGCACTTTGAATGTGCCACATATGATTTACCACAAATGAAGTAGTTGCTTAAGAAGTCAGAAGACAAAGATCACCAATGAGGAATGAAAAAGTAGGTGCCAGCAACAACAATGCAACCACCAAAATATCTAATACCCTTAGAACTGGCAAACTTTCTACATAAGAATCCAAGAATGTAAGGGAGAGTGAAAACATGAATGAAAGGATCAGAAAACGAGTTTTCCCCATTCACTACAATCTGCAGAGAAACCCAAAGTGAAGTGGGAATCAAGATGACATATTGTTTTTGGAAGGCTTTGGCGATACATCAGAATCAGCTTCTCTGATGTATATTTGCAGCAAGATGGGTGAAACGGAAATATGAAACAATGAGTCAGCCAGAGATGGATGGAATTGCTGTGAACATCCAAAGCATTAAAAAATATTCTAAAATATTGATAAATAAAGGACGACAAGTGTCCGCTCTGCTAAGAAAGGAGAAGGTGGGGTTCAAAAAAACCAGTACTCAAAGACAATGAAACAGATCCAGGATTTTTTACTTTTTTTTTAGTAAACAAATCTACAAAGAGAAAACAGCTGGAGTTCTTACTAATAGAATTGATTTATATTATTTACACTTCCCACAATTTGTTTTCGAAATTCTGCTTTTGCTGCAAAAAGAGTAAAAGGGAATACTGTTAAGACTATGCTTTTGTCATAGTCAGGCTATCTGAGGATGTAAAGCAGAATATAAGAGGACCGTGTCTGTTCACTTTAAATACTGGATGCCAAAAAGGAAGTATTGAATATGGGCAACTGGACAATGTAATGTTGTAACTCTGATTATGGTCATATCATAGTAATACGAATTAATGATTATAACAATGGTAAGCAATCCAGAAGTGTAGCCTTGCCCTTTACTGAAGAACTAATCTGCACTCGGGTCAGCAACAAAATGAGAGCAAGAACATCAGCAGTCTAATAGGGGCATGGGGGTTTGAGGGCTACTCTTACTAGCAAGGACTAAGCTGAGGCGAGCCCACTGCTCAGGGAAGTTGGGACAACTCTGTCTATCATCTGTGCTCAGCCTGCTGTGCCTCTGCAGGGCGTTTGTGGGACAAGTGTTCTTTTGGTGCACCCTAGCTCCAGGTCATTGCTAAAAGTAGGGTTTTGCTTGAAAAGAGTTCACAATGCAAATATGTATCTTCCATCAGTCTAAAGCAATGGCTTAAAGGAAGAAGGGCAGAATTAAAGAAATGCCATCTAAAGATCCAAAGTCAGGGAGGCCTGTTATTTAGGAGATCTGGTCTGGTCAATGACTACACCCACATCCACTTTTAGGCAAAATGATACACTTAAAATATATAAAATGAGTGCAAAATTAGAAGGACACATTTAGAATTTTTCATTCCTGTTAAATACTCCAAGTGGTGGTGACTTTGAAGGAGAATAAATAACAAAGCATTAGGGGATTCTAAATTTTTGCATCACAGATTATCTATGGTAGGATGTGTATATGATGTGGGAGGACATGCTTGAAGATCACAGCATACAAGAATATTTGGAATTATTTTACCAAGCAATTGATGCATCTTTTAACCATGTGCTATTGAAGGTTATCATGAAAGATGCTAAAAAGGGATAAAACTGTAAGAAGTGGCAATTAGCTATTTTTTGAAAAAGGCTCAGTCATGTGCTTTACATGCAGTTTTCAACAGAAGGAATACCGTTCAAAATCTAACAAGAAGCAAAAATGTATCAAAATTTCTCCTCTATTTAAAAGTTTTTCCTTATTGTTCCCTGAAAGATAGGTAAAGTTTGCCTTTGAGGCATCTTATATTCCTGTCAGACTTCTTTTATGTTTGAATCTAGTACAGAAGGAAGGTGTCAAAAGAAATGAAACTCTACTGGGTGTCTGGGGAATGTAAATATTTCTCCTTCTCTGCCCCAAGGACTTGTTTGCCCATATTTTGACAGTCCATGAAATCTTTGACACTGAGACCTGTCAAATATTAACAACTTTGCACTGTGCCAAACTGACTCATCATCTACACTTTTATCTTTTTTTTTTAACTTTGATGTTGATCATTCAATCAAAAATTAATATAACAATTAAAAAGCCCACTCAAGCCCCCACCTGAAAAACTTTAAATGAGACTCTTTCTGACATCTCTCACATCTGTATGGCTTTTTCCTGTGTAATTTCTATATTAATAGATACTCCTGTCAGAAATAAAGATTAACACCCATCTGTTCTATTACTGCTGACCTGTTGCTCTGGATCATATTTTATGCAAACAAGGGTACTGTTAAATCATCATAATTAAGTTGAAAAAGCCAAGGTAGGTCATTAACTGCCAGTCAGACTTTTAACAACTTTTTTCAAATGATTAATCATTGCTCTAAGGTCAGAAACCTCAGAATTATTTTTATTGAAAAAAAATTAATTCTTTCCATGCTCAAGCACAGTAAAGTTAAGAGCACATATTACTATTTTTGATGTTTCAGTTTTAATTGATACTTAGGACAAAAACCTACAATATCCATGTGGCAGAAGAAAGACTTTGATTTTGATAAAAAGTGAAAGCTCTGTAACTTTTTCATTTGGTGACAACCATACAGTACTTTGATAAATCTTATTTCTAAACCAGCATTTTATGTATTTATAGTGAAATAGATATGTATGTGTTTACAATGTGTAATTCTTGTTTCACTAACACACACGCACACTCGCAACCAGACAAACCTACATCTTGATTTGACATGTCCCAGTAAGGCCGTTCTCCATAGGACATTACTTCCCACATAACTATTCCGTAACTCCACACATCACTGGCTGATGTAAATTTGCGGTACTGAATGGCCTCTGGAGCTGTCCATCTCACTGGAATTTTTCCGCCCTATGAAAAAAAAAAAGGAAGAAAGTTCTCTTTTCCCCCCACAGAATTTTCATATCATCTTCCATAGAATGCATTTATAATTATTTCCATCAACATCAAAAGCAGCACTTACATGATCTGCTATGTTTGACTGATTGCAGAATTTTCCAAGGTGTCTACGTAAGTTTAGCATCTTAAAACACTTGGAACATAGACACTTAGATACTTGTATAAGCTAAGTTGGATGCATTTCTCTGGAAGTGCTTATCCCTCCACTGATTTTAAAGGGCTGCTTAGATTTCTGATTTACACTAGCCATTTAACTCCTGGCTGGCTGAAGCTAAGTGAGGGGAATCCCAACCTGTGCATATAAATCCAATTGACTTGTCGTATGGCTCCTCTGAAATCTTGGTCTGACATTTTTAAAGCAGGATTACACTTAGAGCCCAATGGAAGGAGTGACAGCTGTGAACACCGGTGTGGTTTCCTGGATCCCTGTGCCTGTTGGAGCAGATTCCAGCGGCCCCTCCTTCCCTCAGCATGAGAAAATAGGTACAGGGAGGCCCCATGGGTGGGAAAGTGGAGCTGGCTCAACAAAAGAATAAAGAGCATACTGTGCCTGATGAATGCGTATTTAAGAAAAGCGTCCCACCCAAAAGCAAGGGAAAATACAGGAGTTGAGCTTTGTCACAGACTAGCCTCAAGCTAGTCAACCCTTTGGTGAGATAAAATCTAGTCTGAAAAATAGTAATAGCCTACAAATATTTTAATTGACTCATAGTAAATTAGATGTTTAAAATTTTTGTGGGTAAAGCTTCCCTATTTGTTCAATCAAAAAAATCATGAGGAATGGAATAATGAACATACTGTGCAAAAGTTTTAGAACTTTATCAAATAAAAATGCATGTTCTTACAAAAATATTATTTCCTAATTAGAGGCAGATTTCTGCAGAGACTGTTCCTTTTGACTGGTTAACATCTTCCAAGGAATTAATGTATTTCTCTTATCCTCTTATCTATACCCTCCAGAAGACACATTTCTTCTTAATAACCACATCTCAAAACTATGAAAACCCATTGATTTATCTTACAGTTGTAGTGTAGACAGCTTCTGGATCATCTTCTATAACTCTGGAAAGGCCAAAGTCTGATACTTTACAAACAAGGTTGCTGTTGACAAGAATATTGCGTGCTGCAAGATCCCTGTGTACATATCCCATATCGGCCAAATATCTCATTCCAGCAGCAATTCCTCTCAACATTCCCACTAGCTGAATGACTGTAAATTGCCCATCATGTTTCTGGAGGGAAGAAAGGAGCAGCAATTCTTGTTAGTATGGCTGAGGAGAGAAATAAGAATTAGTTTTATGACTTTAGCTTTCTATTTATTTACTCCTTCTGTGGCAAAGAAACTCACTTCAAACACACTTTCTTCAGAGATAAAGCAATACATCCAGTTAAGAAATCTGTGAGTAATTAATGTTCTGATAGTAACAAAACTTGCTAACCACTATACATTTTTCACTAACACGTGGCAAGTCTCTTCTAAGAGAGATTATCTAATGAAGATTTCCTAATGTTCCTAGAGCTTGCTGCTATGCTCTCAGAATAATTATTTGTATCAATAAAATAAGAATGATCTTCTTTTTGTAACCCCAGCTATTGATAATTTTCATTCACAGCTTGGAGTTTTTTTTAAAAAAATATATTTTCTGTTCTCTATACAGTGTTTACACATCATCTCACACTGTCTTGCTTACCTGGTAAGGAGTCAGAACTGGAGAGTTCAGAACACACTTAAAAAACACTAAATCGTTCAGAATTTGCATTTATTTTTTCTTTGTTCATCTCTTAAACAGAATCATAGTTCATTTAGGGATTATTTTATGCTGATTTCCACCATGCTGACACAGTAAAATTCTGCTCCCAAAAGGCAGAAGATTGAGCTTCAGGTATCAGTGGTTTTAATTTCAACTGGTGGCTATAATAAAACCCACCATGTATATGCCACGCTAAATCACAGCAATTCCTAGAATGTCCCCACATGATCCTGTCCGATCCTCTCATTTTTGATCTGGTTTTGCTGAAATAACATAGAGAGCTGCTAGTATTTTTCAAAACTCCATTTCAACCTGAAAACCACTTAAATCATATGAATATCATGCATGTATATGTCTCTCTCTCTCTCTCTCTCTCTCTCTCTCTCTCTCTAATATATGCCCAAGTATAAGACATATTTTTAAAAAGTGCCAATATGTAATATATGTCACTTTTATATAAGTTTTCGTTTTGGTACTCACCCTAAGAAATGCATCTAAGGCCCCATTCTCCATGTATTCTATTACAATCATGACTGGTTTCCCTGAAAGAAAAGAAGACAGATATTTGAGAACTGTAAAACAAATGGAGGGCTTTTTTTTGATAAAGCACACGTTATTCCTTTGAAGGACTGAATTATTCAGACATTGAATATTTCTGAGCCCTCCAGCACTGTTAGAGAGCTCTAATTTCTTAAATATCTGCATGGAAAGTGGTCATGATTCACAAAATCGAACCATACAAATCAAAACGTCAGTGTGTTCTCCTAACTCCTGCTGTGTGAACAGGACTCTGGAATAATGACACTTCAGATAATATGAAAGGACATGAGAAACCTTATCTCTCTGCATGGTCTTTGAGGCTAAATGAAACTAGAAAAATAATATGTTTCAAAGTACTTCATCTTTTAATCATGCGTGCATCTAAATTTTTTTCCTCAGGTTGTAGCATAAAGTAAGCATTGTTTTAGTTAGTTACGCATCAGGAGAAAATCCATTAGGAGTGTGCAGTCTGTTTATAATTTGAATCTTTGACCATGGATAAGGCAGAGTAATTTCTGCCATCGTTTTATTATTTGGCTGACAGACTGAGCTGTTGCTTACCTCTGGTAACGACTCCTTCTAAGTGAACCACGTTGGGATGATCAAACTGCCCCATGATGCTTGCTTCACACAGGAAATCTCTCCTCTGCTTTTCAGTGTAGCCAACTTTCAGAGTTTTTATGGCTACTGCAACGTCTCTCTTGCCAGGAAGCTTTAGACGCCCACTACACACTTCACCAAACTCTCCTAAAATGAAGTAGATCAATGCTGAATTACTCTGAACACCAGTACTTTTTTTAGGCCTTGATTCAAATAGCCACCTAAGCGTGTTTTTAAATTTAACATGTTCATATTTGAAATGTATTACTTCGGCATGTGCCTTAAATGAATTGCTGACCCTTATGGAATTAACACTTCAGTTAAGCCAACTGACAGGACTGTTATTTGACTATTTTAAAAGACTTGTTAGTAATTCCTTGCATTTTTTTAAAGATAGAAAATAAAAAATGAAGTGGCTTTCATAAGAAGACACTATTATTGAAATAGTTATACTATTCCTAAGTAAAAATGTCATTCTGCTCTACATGGTTTCCTTGCTATCTTTAGTTCCAATGGGCTTTTTTCTTTCAAAAGGCAGCTCTTGCAGAGCTGCTTTTAATTTAGCATCCTTATGGTGTTAAATGAAGCACTGCATTATTACCTTCAAGCAGGATAATTTACTTTACAGATTATGAAATGAAAGGTGTGACTTATAACAATTTTGTTACATTAAACAAACACAAGCAAATGTTGCAAGTTTGTAAAAGGTTCTAAACTAACAGACAATTAGAACTTGAAGAAGCCTGTGATAAAAAAGACCAAACAGCCAGAAAGAATACAAAGAGAAAGCCCCAACAACCAAATTTGGAAGACAAGTAATTCAAATCTATCAGACAGGAAAGAGGATGGAAGCATGTGAGATGTGGAGCTGAATGGCAATATATCTACCTCACTATTAACGAGATTATGAAAGATTTAAGAATTGTCCCTTGCCTCACAGCTGTGTCAGCAAAGAGCAAAAGTGAGATCTCCCGTTCTGCAGACAGGAAGAAAAATCTCCTTTGTATACATAGAAGAAAAGAGTAGTAACATATCTTACACTGAATAACAGGGAACATCTCTTTAAAAAGAAAGATTAACCGCAAAAATATTTAATAATCTGGTACTTTGCAAATTCATCTGGAGTTTGAGCGATATGGTTCCATGTCCCTCCTCCAAATCAAACCAAGTCAGAAATTTATCTCCTGCATGCCTGTGGAGTGCCTTAACATTAAGCTGTTACGTATACACAGGTATGCAGACACACCTACATCTAAGACATGTTTCAGGATGAGCGCTGAAAAAAATGAACTAGGCAAGACCTGCACAGAGGGTTTGATTAGGGAATCCTTTTGGGAGAAACCTTGTGGGATCAGGACCTAAGTGGACATGCACACTGGCAAGGTGTCTGGCTGTCAGCAAAGATAGTAATGCTTGGAAATTGGGCTGAATGCCTGAAGAGATAGATTTTGGAATGTTCTAATGGATGGGCTGCAAGAAGTCTCGGTTATGACACTGTCAGTATTTGAACACTACTGTTCTCCTATCAGCCCCAAGCAGAGCTTTGGGAAAGAAAAAACCAGTATCTGGGTCTTGGCTTCACAGTTCATCCAGAAGGGTAGAACTTTGACCATGCCTTTGACCATTTCCAACTGACTTGTCTGAGTAAACCTCCACTCAGTTCGGCTCTTTTTACAAATCTTATAGGAGGTGACTGCATACAGAATCAAACTCCTGTCCCTCACATTCTATGCTAGCTGAACCAAGGTTAGCTCAAACCAACTCCATATACCTCTGTTAATATCATGCTGCACCTAAGCTAACTGACCACACACACAAGTGTTCCTGCCTGCACAGTATCCTCAACCATCCTTGGGCACTGGGCTAAGTAAGCCACGAGGTATAGCTGTTACATACACAGCCACATGCCCCTAGCTTGATGCCTTAACCTCCCTCCTGCACTTCATTAGCAACACGCATGACTATTAATGAATTCATCACTCACCTCACTCACAGCTCCTAGCCACAAGCACTTACTAAAGGATAACAATTTTCTCTAGCAGTACTTTCCAAAATTGTTTCATTTCATGCCGAAAACAAGACATGAGTGTAGGAGTGCGTCTGTGTGTCTGTGATATTTCAGAGCCAGGTAATTAGGATACTTGGCACAGGAGACACTAAGGCTTAACTCCTTTCCAGGTCTGTGTGATCTGATTTTGATTGATTTCCAAAGGCAGATCACACACACTCGGGCAAACCAGAAACTTGAACTTGTATGTTATGCACTTCAGGACAGGATGCTAGCCAATAAACTACTTTTATTCCCAAGAAAATAGTATATTCTGCTGAAATGATGCCCAAAAATAAACTGGCAAATATGGCAACAAGAGAGGGAATACTGCACAGCCGCACAGCCACTAGCTCAGCATGTCAACAAAGCAGAGGCTAAAACAAAGGATATGTGGTATGAACAACTAAACATAGTGGACACAATATTCTGTATCTGACAGGTGGCCGCAGCGGGATGGTAATGAAAATGTTGGCAAGGAAAGCACATATCCCTCATGCAAATTGAGCACAAGCATACTTGCACCCTGTTTGTGTCTGAGAGACGTGGCACTACTCAATAGTTGATGTGGCCAGCATTGCTGATGCATATTGAGATTGCTAAGTGGCTTTTCTGGTGCTGTCACTAGCAGAAATTCCATATTCTTTTTTGATGTATGAGTTTCAGGTGCTGTTTTGGGTCTGTTTGCTTCTGTTGTTCCTGGACTGCATTTCATCTCACTCCTGTTTGTTATTTACATCAACAGGTAAAAGCCATAGCTAAATAGCATACACAATATGCTTTCACCACTGCACTCCTAATTAACTTTCTTCAAAATGACCACTGACAAACGTTAGTTATTTTTGCTAACAGTTCTACTCATTAAAATCAAGAATAAATTCATCTGCAGTCAAGAAAATTAACATTCTGGATTTTGTCATAACAGTGAAAATGCATTTTAAACTGTATACTCTGCAGCTCAAGTGTTTTCAGCATTTTTCTCAGAAGGCATTACCAAAATCCAACTGAATATATCTTTGTGCTCTGAAACTGTTGCTATGCTGGTAGCTTTTTAACTCAAAGCAAAAGATAAAGCTCAGCAATTTTTCTATGCTAATCTTGCATATTGCGTATTTATTAGAAGAGATGCTGCCATTCCAGCATCACAAAAATTACTAGTTAGGAAGGGCTGGATTCTTATGCTCTTACTCATCGAAGGAATAATTTGCTCAGCAGTGTGGTTAATTTCAATGCTACTATTCCTTGATTAAGACATGACTCAACATGACTGAGGTTACTTTAAAAAGGCATTGTGAATTCTAAGTGTAAAGATTGTTTTACAGGTAAAATAACTTATTCAAGAGATATTTCTTCTTCTGTTTTTAAATAATACCGCAACATGTAATTTACTGCACCAAACTACAGGGTGATTTTAGAAGTATTCTACTAATACTTATATAAAACAACAGGAAAGCAAAAGAACATTTCCTCCAGGAATCTGAAGTATTTGATATTTTTCTTACTCATGGAAACTTAATTTCACTACATGGAATAGTGCAATAAAAATGTCACATATCTTATTAATGCAAACAAATGAAACTGCCTTTTTAGAGCATGAACACCATGGCTTAAGTAGGTGGTAGACAGGTTCAAGAGAAAAAAAAGCAATGTAGTGCTGGTGCAATTACAATCAGTCATAAGAAGTTAAACAATAACTTTTTGTATTCATAAAATATCAAAAAGAAAAATGGTAGAAGAAAAAACAGCCTTAGGGAAGATTTTGTTACACAGAAACAAGACCTTCCTACTCTCTATTTAAGATTTGGTACTGCAGCCAGTTTTCCTTACTCACACGACCAAAGCTGAAGAGGTCAAAAAGCCCCCTTGCAAAAGGCAAGTGAGCAGAATTTGCACAAATGCCTACTGCCTTTACTGTGACAGTAAATAACAGGCAGCAAGACTGGCCCACTCCCCCAATTCCAATTTTAACAGCAGATACATGATTAAAAACCCGTAAGCTTTCAATGTCAAGCAAGACTTTTAATTTACTCATTTATTTGGTTTTTTTTAGTTTTTGTTGGGCTTTTCCCCTATTTGTTTTTACATTTTAGAAGCGAGTGCAGCTTCATCGCTCTTAACCACTCTGGCAAATGCAGAAAGTTCTTCTATACCTGAGGTATAATTATTTGCCTGTCATTATGATGTATGAGTTTCGATCCCGGCTAAATGGAACAGTTGAATCAGGAAGCCACGGCAGCCTTACCTGCGCCAATCACACGCTCAATTTTAATACAAGAGGCATCTAGCTCCTTGGCGAATTGATGGACAGCTCTATTTGGGTCCTCGTAGGTTTCAGGGTCAATGTAGGTTTTGGTGCCTGGAAATTTAACTGTAATGATGTAAGAAAGCATGACTGTGATGAAGCAAAAGCACTTATTGTGCAGTCAGCCCAGGAATTTCATTATGCAGAGTGCTCCTTGGAAGAGTGAACCTGTTTCCATGCTGCCTGAGTCAGAGCCGCTCTGAGAGGCAACCTTAGTTTTAGGCATCATCTGCAAGCATGCTGACACAAGTACACACAATTCCGTCTCTAAAAAATGACTAACATTAGCATTTGCATCTCCTCTTGAACTGAAAGAAGTAATAAATATTAAATAGTGCTTAATGGAATAAAATGCAGGGGTTGAGTGGGAGTAAAAACAAAGCGGGGGAAAGGGTGTAACAACAGCAGAGGAGGTGAAAGTTTCTTTTCTGTGTAAGGACAGCTTATCCTCTTCACCCAGGATGTGTAAACAGCATTTCTTCATGTTACTTCCCTCCTCTAGTGGGATTTGAAAGGCTCCTCCACCCTCTTGAAGTTCCTTAAACTAGTGACTATAATATTGTTTGTAGACAGTGGCAACAGTCAAACTATTCACAGCACTTAGAAATTACATCCTTAGGTGTATTTCTTGCACCGTAATATGAACATGAAAAACACTTGTAGCCAGCTTGTAAAGGCACAGGAAGGGAAAGTGGCCTCTGTGGCACAATTATGTCCTCTCTCAAGCCCCTAAGCGAATAATATGCAGCAACTTGTTTTTTGCTCATTCTTTCTCCATGCTTAGTGCAACTCAGGCAGCATAGTGCTCTGGCCAGCATGCAGTTTTTTCCCTTAGTTTGCTGATGATTCAGGTAAATTAATTTTTGCTCTTCTGGTCAAAGTACAAACTCCCAGTGATAGTAGAGCAACCCTGGAAATCAATTAATCAAGCAATTTTTATGAAATAAATTTGCTCACAAGGATTATACTCTTGAGCTTTAATTAAATCAGTGAATTAAAACTCAATATGAAAATGCAAAAATGTTGCTCTGTTAATTGATATATTGATATACAAGAACAGGATCAAAAGTCAATATAAAACATAAATAATTTACAGTTGCTTTGTCTTATTTTAATTTAACAAAAACTATATTAAATTTGAAAATATATTGAAAAAGAGCTTAGCAATCATGTGTATCTATGTTTTAGATGGTATTAATGACCTAAATCCACAAACCATAAGAAAAAAAAAAACAAAACCTAGAGAAATTGTTTCAGGAATATAATGAATTTATAGCCAGAGAAATTATTTGAAATGTTACCCAAATGTTGTTATCTGTCACATCATGTATTTAAATGGATGTTCTTTTAGTTGTATTGGAAATTTGTATGCTGTAATTTTTTAAAATTATAAATATTTATTTCTTAAAACCAAAAGAGACTGGACAAAATGAGAATTAAGCAGTAGGTTGACCTCCAGTAGTAGTGGTTTAAGGCAAGGAGATGGAGAAGGAGACATCCTCTTGTGTTTGTGATAAAGGGCCTGGTTTGGAAGTAACCTTGTGAATCTCAAGTGGGCCTCTGATGGTTCTTTGTTCAAGCTGTCATAAAACATTTTGACAGGCCAAGGCTATCCTGGCATAGCAACATGAAATAATGCTGGCCTGCATTTGCAGACATTGTTAGATGGAAAAGGGAGGAGGAAACCAAATATAAATCTGAACTGCTTGACTAAACTCCTCCATTGTACTTGTATCTTCAAGTGTAGCACTTGAGGTCACAGAGAGATGAAAGGAACTGAAATGAAATATATGATAGTCCATTAAATGCCCTGCTTTAAAATCTGCTTTAAAAAATGTTTGCTTGTAAGTTTTTGTTCTAAGTAAGTGCTTGTTGTAAGTCACATTTTTGAAAATCCAGTCTGGTACCTCAGCGCAGAAGAATGTTGTCTAGATGTTGTGGAGCAAAAGGCCACTGAACTGGTGTTCACAGCTCTGTGACCAAGCTGGTGACCCCAGCACTGGGTTCCATCTCATTCTGTAAATGGCTATCAAATGAAATTAAATACTACATCTACAATCAACAGACGATGAAAAACTAGTTTAGCAAGAAGTGACTTATATTTGGTGCCATGATTTAAGAAAGACTGTGTATGCTCAATATTCAGACTAATTTGCTAAATACCCAGATTTCTTAAAAGTAAAATGAGGGAAAAGAACACTTATAAAATATCACCAGTTCTGGATCAACTATTAATTATTAAGTAGCAGCTTTCATATTAATTAATTTACACTTTTACTGAAATTAAAAAAACAGTTACCAATAATGGAAACAAAAAAATATTTAGTTAGCGTATCCCTTTTCTTTATACACTGACATACAAGAATACATAGTTGATCTTTTCCTTCAAGGACATAACGGGAATTTTAAAAGTAAAAGCAGTAGCTCTTCTGGAGATGTGAAAAGCTTATAATGCATTATGAGAGGCAAATATCAAATCCATCACTCCCAGAAGAGTAGCATTTAAGTAAAATGAGATTTTTGACAAATTCTTTAAAGTACGCTGCACTGCAAAGTGCATGATAAATAATTCTTATCTTATTATTCTTTTCTACCTTTCTTGCACAGTTTATGAGTTGATTGACTAAAGCTGCAATGATGTCACTACTTAGTTTGACACTCACTGCATTTAAAGAATTTAGGTAGCCACACACCCAAACTTAAGAAATGTGGTCAATTTCCAGCTGATTTTTTCAGGGAAGAAAGGTAAAACCGAACCTTAATCTGATTTTTAGTGGAGCTTTGGCTAGAACGATTCCTTTAAAGAGAAATGCATTGAGAACGTGCTAACAATTTATGACTAGTGGCTACTTAATTTTCCATGTGACATTACTTTCAGATAATAGCTCATGATTTTAACATATATAAAATAAATCCTATTGCTTTCATAAAAAATAGAAAATCTGATGGATTAAAGCTACTACTTCCATTATTGGTAGACAACAAAGACTAATTACAGCACAGCATGACTAAATGGAAGTTGTACTAATATGAGAGTGACCAGGTATGGGAGAAGACTAGAAACCCAGGCATTGTTGTGTGGGAGAACTTATGTTCAGTTTAATTCTGTGATTTTTTTCAATTATGGTTGCTCAAAATAATTTTGCAACATAGTTTACCACACTTCCTGAGTTAATGACTAATTTGAAAAGAAATTAAAACATTCCTCTCTCCTTACATTTTCAATTGTCATCAACCCAAGAAAGATGTGTTTTATTGAGTTTTCTCAGGGTTCTAGTATAAGTTGAGATGGTAGATGTGATTTTAACAAGAGAGGCTTTAGGTACTATTCTTAGCTAGGCAAGTAATTCTAGATCACAGAACAGTAATGAAGTGGTTGACCTTTCTCTTCATATTAAATATTCTATTTTTAAGGCCATTATGTTTTATAAATATTGATGGTACTGTATTCACAGTAGCAGAAAACAGCTTTTGAGCAGAACAGCTTCTTTTTAGGGTGATGCAGTGACTCACACTTTCTTAATCTGAAGTTTGCCTGAGGTAAGGATCAAATAGTCACTTAGGCAAAGGTCTCTTGAATACTGCACCTCAGAGGGATCATTAGGACAATGTGAAACATGTATTCAAAGCAACCAAAAGAAAACAAAAAATGCAGAATGAAAACAACAGTATATCATAGACATGTATAGAAATAAAACCATCTGTGTGAACAATATTGACTTTAATCTGCATTCTTTTTGTGTAGGTTACATTTTTACAGTGTTTTAACTTCCCACTTGCTATTTACATAGCATTTTTGAATTTCCTATGGCATTATCGTTCATGGAGTCTTGGTTTAGTATTGTCTACACTACTGCAATTGGGAATTTTTTAAAGGGGGGGGGGGAAAGCAAAACACTTACAATGAAAGTAAAGTTCTTCATCCCCTTCTTGATCCGCTTTGCTATAGCCACAATGCCTGAAAAGAAAGTAAAACATCAGTTTTACTGGTAAATCATGATTTACTTCTCACATCTAAAGTCCTGACAAAATCAGTTCTGCAGGCTGGAATTTTCAGGCACTGAGCACCTAACTGCTGTAGGCCCTTTGAAATTTTCACCTATAATTCTATTGACAGCAGAGTTTTAAATAAATCATGAACAGTTGCAATCAAAAGGCTTTTGTATCAAATACCAGTTGGGACAGGTCCTAGAAAAAAATTCTAGTTCTGGTGAAAGGCTTCTATAGATAAAACAGAGGATTAAAGAACTTGAAAGTAGAACACTGTTTTACATGAGGTTATTCTTAAACTTACTGCTGTGTCTCTTTTTCTTGAATGTAAAGTCATTTAAAGGCTGATCAGATAAAGTGTCAGACTTCTCCATGTGAGAAAACTGAACAGAAAGGGAGACTTTGAGGAGTACAGGTAAAGAACCTGCTAGGGGTCCCTTTTACAGCACATTTACATAGGACAAAAAGAACATCTTGATATAAGGATCTTGCCAAAGTAAGAGGACAAACCATATAATTGATAATGGGATTTAAATGAAAATTGTTCTTACTAAGAATTATTTCTGTTTCAGTTTTGCAAATTACTATCCCAGGTTCGACTGTGTCTCAAGAGTTCACAAGAGTGGTGTCAGGTGTGCTTATGTCCATCAAAGATGCAATACCTTCGTCCAATGATGAATCCAAACACCATGAAGACCAGGATGATAGTTCCTGCCACAGCAACCACAGCTATGATAATAACAGGATTCTGTTCACTGGAAACAGCTGTGGCTACAAAACAGAGCACAGAGCTGAGATTAGTTAAAAATTAGTCCTTACAAAGGGACTTCAAAAATTTAAGTCAATCATCTTGAATTGTAGACTGTCTCCTGTTGTAGACTGCCTTTGTCTGAAACAATTACACTGATAAAGTTAGTCTAAAGAAGGGCCTCTATTGGAAATTCAGCTAAATGCTGTGTGAGTTAATGACTGTCTACATGGAATAAAAAGAAGCCAAGCTGGAATTTCCTTGGCCAAAGTGGTACAGCCATTAGCTGAAAGCCAGCACCACTAGCATCAGTCGCTTCCATTCCCTACTACTGCTTTGCTGCCTTCTGTTTTGACTCTCTCCTAAAAGGGAAGTCCTGGATATCCCTGTAAGGAGGAATGGTAGGAGAGTAATCCCTAATTCTGCTCCTAGCCTCCCCTCTAAAACTCATTGATATGACTTTGATGGTTTCCAAGGAAATAGTGTCTTTAAGAAAAATGTTTGAGCTGAAACACTATTAACACAGATTTCCTAGGTAGCATATTTCAATCTCTTACTGCTATTAATCATTGTAAATGGCTATTATTACTTACCATTTGTTTCTGTTAGCAACAAAAAGGTGCTTCCACATTAATACAAAATGGAATTCTCCATGCTTCAGAGAATTTACATGCCAAAATATCCACACATTATTGCTCTTTTTTATTCAGATATGCCAATTCTATTAATATATGCAAATATATACATGTCACATTAATGTAAACTGAGGATGTAAATACTTAGCCTGAGAAACCTTGAGGCTTGTTAAATACATTGCTTGCCTGACATCTAATAAGGGTGGCCATGTACTCAGACACATTAAATAAGCACAGCTCTACTGAACTGTGTGGAGCTGTACTGGTTTATAACACTGAGGATCTAAACCAGGAGATGAATAGAGGATGAGACATCAGGGACTGTGGAAGTGAGAGTCGCCTGGAATCACAGAATCACAAGATTATAGAATCATGTAGGTTGGAAAAGACCTCCAAGATCAAGTCCAACCTTTGACCAAACACTACCATATCAACTAAACCATAGCATTAAATGCCACTTACAGTGGCACTTGGAACACCTCCCTGGGTGGCCCATTCCAATGCCTAACCATCAGTTCAGTGACAAAATTCTTCCTGATATTCCCTGATGCATCTTGAGGTTCTGTCTTCTTGTCCTGTCACTAGTTGCCTGGAAGAAGAGACCAACCCCCATATTACAACAAGCTCCATTCAGGTACTTTTAGAGAGCGATAAGCCTGAGCTTATCACAAATCTGAGCTCACACAAATCTGAGCCTCCTTTTCTCCAGGCTAAACAACCCCAGTCCCCTTAGCTACTCCTCCTCAGGTTTGTGCTGCAGACCCTTCCCCAGCTCTGTTGCCCTTCTCTGGACATGCTCCACCAACTCAATGTCCTTTTTAAAGTGAGGCACCCAGAAGTGGATACAGGACTCAAGGTGCGGCCTCACCAGTGCCAAATACAGAGGAATGAGCACTGTACTAATCCCGCTGGTCACAGTATTCCTGAAACAAGCCAGGATGCCAGTGGCCTTTTTGGCCACCTGGACACACACTGGCCCATGTTCAGTTAGCTGTTGATCAGCACCCCCAGGTCCTTTTTCACTGGCCCACCTTCCAGCCACTCTTCCCCTGGCCTGTAGTGCTGCATGAGATTGTTGTGACCCAAGCGCAGGACTCAACAATTTGCCATAATAAACCTCATACAGTTGTCTTTGCCCCATCAATTCAGACTGTGCAGATCCTTCTAGAGAGCTTTCCAACCCTCCAGCAGATCAACATTCCTGTCCAACTTAGTGTCATCTGCGAGCTTACTGAGGGTGTCCAAACCATCAATTAGGATATTAAAAAGGACTAGCCCCATTATCGAGTTTTGGGGAACCCCACTGGTGACCATCCACCAGCTGGATGTAGCACTGTTCACTACCATCCTCTGGGCCTGGACATCCAGCCATTTTTTAACCCACCAAACAGTGTACCTGTATGAGCCACGGACTGCAAGTCTCTCCAGGAGAATGCTGTGGGAGTCAGTATTGAAGGTTTTACTGAAGTTCAGGTGGACTACATCCCCATAGCAGGTAACTTGGTAATAAAAGGGGATCAGGTTGATCAAGGAGGACCTGCCTTTCCTAAGCCCATGCTGGCTGTGCCTGATCCATTTGTTGTCCCATATGTGCTGTGGGATAACACTCAAAATTATCTGATCCATGACCTTCCCTGGCACCGAGGTCAGGCTGACCTTGGCCTGTAGTTCTCCAGATCCTCCTTCCAACCCTTCTTGTAGATGGGTGTCATATTGGCCAATCTCCAGGCATCTGGGACCTCAGCCTTTCATTATCCATGGTTACAATGTTGTCCTCCACATCCAAAAAAAGGATGGAGACTTTCCTTGACCCTCTTTTTGTTTTTAATTTATTTATACAAACACTTATTATCTTTCACAACAGTGGCCAGATTGAGTTCTAGCTGAGCTTTCACCTTCCTGACTTCTCTCTACATGACCTAATAACATCCTTATATGCTTCCTGAGTTGCCAGCCCCTTTCTTCCAAAGGTCATAAACTCTTTTTTCCCTGACTTCCAGTGAAAGCTCCCTATTCAGCCATGCCAGTTTTCTTCCCCACTGGCTCACCTTTCAGCACACAGGGACAGCCTGTTTCTGCACCTGTAAGACTTCCTTCCATGTCCTCCTGTTTGTTACCCATACTGTGTGCACTGGTGTAGATGCACTTCAGCTGGACTGATTTCATCCCCAGCACTGGCATGCCACCCCTAGCCTCACATCTAGTGAGCCTGGTCTTATCCCCTTCTCCCTTCAAACCTAGTTTAAAACGCTGTCAATCAGCCCTGCAAACTTATAGGTTAGAATCCTTTTCCCCTTTTTAGACAGGTGAACCCCATCTGTCTCCAGCAGGCCTGGGGCCACATAAACTGTCCCACGATTGAAATGCAGCCAACAGATGAACAAGAAGGAAACGAAGGAAACCAAACTGATAGCTGATTAACTAAATTAATGGTATGACAATATGGTTAATTGCTGGTAGTGGTAACTGAACAGGAATGTCTACACCAGATTTATGAATTCCACAAAATTGGGTTCCTGTTACAGACTTCAGAGGTTCCCACAGAAACAAATAAACTAGTCTTTTCTTGGGAGAAGTGAGCCAATCAACATGATTTATTTTTTCACTGATACTGACCTGTACCAACTGTTTCCCCCCAAAATAACAAACCCCTTGTTATACTACACAGATTTAGAATAGTCTGCACTGGAGGGAAATCACACACACATGCATACACACACCCCTCTAATTTTATTTCCTGAAGAAACTTTCTAATTTTTCTATATTCTCTCTAATGCAAGCAAGGAAGATCACACTATTACTATTACTATTTAACTAAAAAGAATGAATGCTTATCTTTGCGTAACTATAACTTTCTGAGATACACAGGTCAGTAGGATGCTACTGTAGACTTCCCTATATCCCACTCGTGCAACTTTTAAGAAATAAGTGGTGACTGTCTTGTGCAGAAGCATAGGGGCATAAGTCATTCAACTCAGTTCCTGCAACATATCTAGGCCATCAAAACAGACAATCCTAAGGAATGTCAAACTTCTGGAAAATACAGCATTTCCTTAAACTGTTCCCTTCTCTCTTTGAACTTCAGTGCAAGCCTCACTTGGAAGTGATGAAGAAGCAGCATCCTGTCATAATGGCCAGGGTGTGAAGCTTCATCCATCCAAGAAAGTTTGGAAAAATCCCCAGCCCAGCCTGTCACCTAGTCCAATAGCCAAGATGAGTGCATGGAGGCTGACATATGTGAGTGGGTTGCTCTATATAACTGCCTCACATATTTTGGCTACTGGCACATTCTAGAATCAAGCAGATGATGTTTTTTGGGCTCTGGAAAATGTTGGGGACACGGTACACTGGCCAACTGGTAAGATGGGTGGGATGCAATGTATGATTTATTTTTATATCTTTAAAAAAAAAGGGGAGGGGGGGGCCTGACTGTGGGCACAGTCTGATATAAATTTGGTGACAGCAGTCTAAGACATCTGCCTCCATTCAGGTACTCTGCTGCTTCTCTCTTCTGTGTGATTAACTCAGTCTGCTGGTGTAAGGGTGAATCAGAAAACAGCTTCTGGAATGGTCCCTGTGGCTTGGCAGAAATAAATATGTTAGAGTGTTCTTAGAAGAATGATTTTGGGGTGCAGCAAGTCTTTTCAGGGAGTGCATGCATGGCTACCTGTCATTGGTGATGCCCCAATAGTGATGACAGGGAATCAGCACCAGGACAGGGAAGTCCTCACCTCTGCTTAAACAGTGCTCAGCCTCACAGGGTGACACAGGGAGCTGGTACTTGGGCATTCAGCTACAGCTGACACCTGATCTGAGCTATAATATGTGCACATCCAATGCACAATGCCTAATTTAAAGGAGTTAAATTTAAACCAGCTTTTAAATACATGGTTGTAGGGATAAGGAATAGATTTAAAAAAGGATATCAGCTGAAAATGCTGTGCTGCTGCTCCAACAACCTTTTCTCACTCAAGCAACCTGAAGTGCATGATTTTTGGAAAAGAATTCTTGGCGAAGTTCACCATGAAATCTTCAATGATAACTAGATCCATGTATGCCAAACACTACTTTCTTAAGTATTGTGCTTTATGCCTTGTATAAAAATTTGTAATATTGTTATTTCAGATTTTAAAGAACAATTTTACACATGCATATTGCTTCAATCTTGTTTGATTTAAACTGATTCGTAGAAAAAGGAAAAAGCAAAGACTTCACGCCAGGTTTTGTCAAGTGCTTCTACTTTAAGAGTGAGAGCTATAACAAAGTCAAAGACTGGACTCAATGATCTCAGAGGTCTTTTCCAACCTAATTGATTCTGCGATTCTATAAATGAAAAAATCTACTTCAGTTACAAAAACCAGAGGATCATCTTAAGGTCCACAGGCTACAAATCACTTAACATGGCTTTTAAATACTTCAGTGAACCAAGAGATAGAATTGACACTTAAGTGATATTTTATAGATTTGTGTGTTTTTCCAGAGGAACTTCTGTTTCTAATAGCCAGCCAACAAAAAAATACAATGACCTGAGCCATTGATTGATCTGTAGCAAACACAGTGTAGAACAGAAAGTCTGCTTTTATAAAGCATGTTTACTTCATAGTTTTTAATATTTTTCCATAAATATCTATGCAATACCCAGCATGTATGGTATGATCCAATACAGGTATAATATATATATATTTTACGTATCAGATAATATTAATATAATGGATATGGTTCCTCAAATATTGAAAAGTGGCTATACAGTTTCTATCACAATTCAGAAAATGGGGCACGATACAAAAATCTACTTAACTAACAGTGCCAACCAAACAGTGTCAACCAGTGGAAGTGCCAGCAGAAATCCAGGTAGGCAACATGACTAACTGAATGTGATGGTCGTTATATATATTCTTACATAAATATATGTATGTGTATTTTTTTCTTAAAATACTTTGACATTTTTAAAGGCTGCCTTCAGAAATCTACTGAGATATATAGAATAACTGAATAACGAGAAGCCAAAGCCTCTAAGCTGTAGCATAAAATGGTTTAGTGTTCACCTGCATGGTACTTCCCTTGAGGCATATTTCCAAAAAACAATCCAATAAAGGTCTTCCTTTAAAATGTTAACAAATGACTAATTTGATTACTCTGTAAGTTCTGATAAAACTACAAATAAAATATATGAAACCAAAACTTTCATGTAAAACAATTTTAGAAGAGTTTAATGGAATTGCTATCTTTTTACCAGCATTTTCATTATTTCTGGAAACCATATATGGGAAACTGTGGATGCTTATCCTTTCCGGGAATTATATTTTATAATGGTGTCTCAAGATAATGGAAAACATGCTACTTTAAAAACGTCTTTAATGAAAACACAGGACATTTTTCATGGCATCTCAAAGCACATAGCTGTCCTGTGACAAAAGAAAGCTGCTGTGCATCTTGGCCAAACATCTTTGTGGTTTATATGTATTTTTTCATCATCTGAGTCAGAAAAGGAGTACAGGAGAATGGTCAGTGATGCATTTATTAAAGGATTTCCTAATCTCCCATATGTTGACCAAACTCCAGTCAAAATCGTTTATCTTTGAAATCATCTCTGCTAATCTTAGCAGCTACCAGTTACATTCAGTATGTAAAAAATACTCAGATAATTAAGGAAATGTTGGGGAAATATTTTGATGTACTAATTTTAAACCCCACTATGGACAATAAATTATCTAATTAGCAGAAACTTATGACAGATTATGACAGACTTCTAATTTGTTTTCCAGAAAACCATTCAAAATAAGAAATTGCTTCTGGCTGTACCTCAGGTTCCCATTCTGCAAAATGGTGATTCTGCTACTGATTCTTTCTACAGATGGGAAGTATGCTATTAGACACAGAGTTAATAATATTAGTAATAACAGCTTACTGCTCCTATTATGATAATTACTGTTTCAATTATGTCTATTAGATATGTGGTATTATTCACTACTTATAGTTTTTATATTCTGTGTGGAACTAAGGTGGAATCAAGACCTAACTACTGCGTTTTAGGAATAACCACAAGGCGACACCTGGCTGCAACTAATAAGATGCAATAATGTGTGTCTGCACACAGTCTTAGATAGACTGCTGCATTGGGTGCAGAGAGGGTATGGCATCCATACCCTTTGAACTCATAGACCATGTATTCCTATATTCCCAGCTCCAAATCCGGCTGACCTGATTTCAAGGTCAACGTGAAGCAAATGCCCCAAAACAGGGTAACCAAATTTGGGTCTGCAACAAAGTAGTGGAGCTGCCAGGGACACAGTTCCTGTGAGCCAGCTCAGGGCTATCAGGTCTCACTGATGGAAGAAGTTTTTTTGTTACAGAGCTTACAATTTATTATATGAGCCTGAAAGAAACTTAGTATCTTAGAGTCTCCCATTTCTTTATTAAACAAAATTGCCAATGAATTCAAAAGACACTAAACATGGACTTACAGTTGAAGACACACACATAAAACTATCAAGGTGGTTTTTTTGTTTTTTGTTTTTTTTTTTTTTTTTCAGAAAAACAAATGGAAAAAAATGGCCTGGAGAAGTCTCTGTGGGTTGAAATTTCCTCCTTCCTTTTCTCTCCAGTTACAGAAGAATCTAGTTGAGTTATTCAGCTCACCACTACTCACTTCTTTTATGGGGGAAAAAAAAAGTCTTTGTGTATTAGAAGGACAGCAAAGGAGAAGAACCTAATATGTAACAAATGTCCTCCAGACAATTATAGGACTAATTGTCATTTCTATGGTAAAACAAATTATGGAAGCCCATCCTTCAAATGACAAAGACAAAATCCACCTCCTTGTAGAACCAAATTCTTTCTAATTGTAATTATATTGCTTGTGACTCTTTCCTTTCTTGCTTACTTACTACCTCTACAGAAAGGGTTAGTTTCCTGTAAACCTAATTCCTTACCTGTGGCTTCTTCCAGTGTGGCAACATCCAGTCTGGGGCTGTAATTTCCATAACCAGCAGCAGTAAAAGCACGAATCTGGAAAACATACACTGTTCCTGGCTTTAGATTATTAATAGAAGCTGAAGTGGACTTGGTTTTCACTGTTGAATAGGTCCTCTCCCTTTGATCCTGGAAACAGTAAGACAAAGGATTAAATGACATTTACAGATGAGATTTTATCATGATTGCACAACAGCAACTGACAGCCAGCCTGGGTAGTTTATTTCAATTTGCTGAATGCTCTTTTCCCCCAACAACAAAAATAAAGCATACTCTGTGGAGTATTACAAAACATTGTCAATGCAGTGAAGAGCTCTAAGTGTAACATAAAATTCAAATGGGATGCTCATGTTGTTACTCATAAAACATCCAAACAAAAAATGATTGCTTTTCTAGCTCTGATTAAATTTTGTAAAATTTTGTTGAGAAATAACCACAGCTTTCCAGGGGAATCTGTGGAGTCTAAACAGTTCAAGGACAGGGAAATTTGTTCTTTCATGGTCAGAACATGACAAACACAGAGCTGCACAACCTGCCTTCATTCTGCATTAATTCAGTTTATAGCTGTCAGAATTTCTTTATTTCTAGAGTACTTAAAAGTTATCATGAATGAAGTCAGACATTATGAAATGGATGGCAAAACTCTGACTGACATCATTATTTTGACATTCTACCCTTCCAACACCTCTAAAAAATATAATATCGCCAATGTATAATTGGCTGGATTTTGCATAATTTCTGAGGTCCTTAACTCAGTTTTCACTTCAGATTTTTATCTCTGGCTTTTAGTCTTCTCTCAGTTTTAGACTCTATGGCATAAAGGAGAACCCAGGGAAAGAAGCTCAGTATGACACTCCACAAATTTGAAGCTGTAAGATTACAAACCCTATGAGTAATAACTCACTTTCAAATAGTACAAAAGCTGTATCACAGATCATTAGAGTATTCAAAAAGCTCTACTTATTCATCACATTTACTGACACAGATTATCTTTCAGCATAGATATGTGAAGCCCTGTTGATTTTTGGTGGCAGATGCAACCCTGATTTGAAGGGCAGAAGAGATGAATTAACCAACCATCTGAATGCACCACATGACCAGAGAAGCATGAGCTGTACGCGGCAGTGCTAATGAGACGGATACAGAGGGAAGGAATAAATCTGTAACTCATTTCAATAATACTTCACCAGCTAAAAGTGATGGAGAGCCTTCCCCTTAGCAGACAGTAAAGCAACAAAGGCTTTTGCTGAAATACAGGGCTATACAGAACATACATGGTTTCTTTTCTCAGATTCAGTAAGGGCTTCTCCTGGTTCCTGCCCAGTCTGTTATTTGAGCAAGCTCAGTGTCTTGGCTAGCAACAATTTTCCATATCTTCTCCAAGAGAATTTAAATCATCTGTAAGTGAGGACCATGGTGGAATGTATGTTGGTATGTGAGAAAGAACAGGAATGCTTGAGAGACGAGAAACAAGTGTAAGGAAACCATAAACAGTCAGGTTCAGGACTGTAAGCCACAGCGGAATTTCAGTTTGGGTTTTGATGCATAAATGAGGCTTATTTGAATTACCATCAGTCCTTGTATTCAAAAATAAATAACAAAGAAATAAAAATAACCTGTGCTAGAAATCTCAGAGGACAGACTTACTTTGGAGATTTCAGGCAGTTTCCATTCCAGCCCTAGCCAGAAGTGAGAGGTGAAAAAAACACTTATCGGAGTATTTCAGAACGACAAAAATGTTTGATTTAATTTGGCTCTAAAAGGAGCTGAAAGTTCAAATCCTTTTATTTTTTTTTGTCTTTTAAACTAGTGGAACAAAACTTAAACAGCCTGTCTCATTCTGAGCAAGAAAATTATGAAGTAATTCTAAAGCTGAAATGCATTTTTTTGGAAGGAAAACAAGCATTTAAGTATTTATGCAAAAATTTCCTCAGTTAAAGATATAGAGTCTAGTTTATCTGTGACTGTTAGAATGAGCTTTTTATTCTCTTTTATTAATTTCACAGTAGTAAGTATAATACTGGAAGATCTCCTTCCATTGCAAAAGAATTTTTACATCAGTTTTTCTCTTCACAAACGTAGAAAACTGGCAATGAAATTCTGCTGGTTATTTAAAGTTGCATGAGTTTATAGGGAAAATAATAAAAGCCACATTCTAAAAGCTATCATATGAAAAGCTGGGTATCTTGGTCATTTTTCTGTCATTTTACGCTACCCATTTAAATTATTTGTTTTATTTGAACAGATTAGAAACTGCTCTGCAAACTAAAACATCCAAGGTTTTTGGTTCTCAATTTCTTTCTTTTTTTTTTTTTTTTTTTTTTTTTTTTTGGTGTAGAGCACACTTTTTCCCTTGGTAAATATGTAAATTTTTAAAAATACTTGGACTTTATTTGTGTGTGTATGTACACATACATGCTGGAGGAACAAAAATTACCCTCTAAAATTAGTCAAATTTCCTCCGAGGAACTGTTTAGCTATCTGTGCCTATCTGCTAGATTTTGTTATAAGAATCACTAGAGTGAACATCTTAAACTGGAAGTTAGCATCAACAAACAAAAATTTTATTCCCTTCCCAAATCATACAAAGAACTTTTGATAAGTATATTTGTGTTATTCAGCACTGAAAATTAAATATGACACTTGATATTAGATACAATCTGGGCTGAATTTACCTAATTCTGTGTTACCTATTAAGCTGACATGCTCTTTTTGATACAGGGATACTGTTACTTTGCTTGCAGAAATGTCTTCATGAGTAATCACAAAGGAGATTCTTTATTTATTTTTTTTCATTTTAATTCTTTCTTTTTTTTCACAAAAGGTTTTATAAAAATTAGGAGTATGTTATGTTATGCAGTAAATTTCCCAGGGAATCTGGAGGAGTCAAAATTAGTGTGGGTCCCATGACAAACACAGAGCTGCACAACCTGCCTTCACTCTGCTTTCATCCAGCTTACGGTTGTCAGAATTTTTTTATTCTGCAGTACTTCAAAGGTATCATGAATGAAGCCCTAGACATGCTGAAATGAATGGCAAAACTCCAACTGACATCAGTAAGATTGCAATTTCACTCTACCAGAAACAGAGATCACTTCATCTACTATTGAAAAGCAGCCTTCAATTCATTATTGTGTTGAGAGAACAAGTGAAAAATAAATTTCACAGTGCTGGTCGTTTTTAAAAGGACAAATAAAGAAAATTTTTCTCCTAAAACTGTAGGAAGTGTTTTGAAAATTTTCAGACATCAAGTAGAAGCTGCCCAGCTCATAAGGAAATAAAAAATGCAGTCAAGAGTTGTACTTGATACGTCATCTCAAGGCTAGAATTACATTGATGCAGAAGGAAATGAAACAAGCTTCAAATAAAATGTAGAAAAGACGAGAAAACAGCAACATAATGGTACAACTTAACAATTAAAAAAAAAAAAAGGAAACAAAGGCAGATTTCAAGTGTATATTTCACTTTTAGTATGCCAAAATACAATATACAAGACATATGATAGCAATAATAATTGCAGAATTTAGCTAGTTATTAAAAACAAGCAAAATCACTGACTTTGGAGAGACGGGGTAGTTGATAGCTGATGACTTTAACACTGTTCCACAATGCAGCAAGCCAACATAAAGCAAACAACACATTGTTGCACATTACAGATAATCTTAGCACTTACTTTCTCATAATACTTGATTTCATATTCAGTAATGACTCCATTGGGATGTTCTGGTTCCTGCCAGGAAAGCTCCACGCTCCTCTGCAGCACTCTTTCTTTCATTACACCACTAACTTGTGAGGGAGCTGTTTGGACAAGATGTGTCAATAAATAAAAAAGCAAATTTGTTGGATGCCAAAAATAAAATGTCATTACTGATCCACCCCATGCTGAGCCACTTTCATTAAGGTAAAAGAAAGCACCTTTTCATAGCTCACAATTCAAAGCTAATGAATATTCAAGCAGGACCCTATTACTGTTCGTAACCTTAGAACAGAAATCAAACTAAAGTGCAAACAGCAAAAGGTGTCATTGTTTGAGTTAGTGCAAAACTGAGATTGATGGGATAGGAAAAACAATTAAGCAAATTAATTCTGATGATGATAGCAAATCAAATTTTTAGATTGATGTGTAGTAAATTCAGAGTCTAAATATTTATTGCATATGTTTCTGAAATGCACATAAAAATAAAAATAATCTTTTAGAAATAAAATCACATTTTAGGATGACTTGATATGACTAATTCCAGTTCTGCTTAGAAATAATCTCTCACATTATCTGATTACAATATGACAGTGATGAAAACAACTTTGTTAAGAGACTAAGCCCACTCTTTTACATTAGTTCAAACCTTTCCAGGACATTCTCTCTTTAGAGCTGAAGTTTCCATATTTGGTCTTGGCATTTTTGAAAGTGCAAGACAATTTAAGAAGTAGATCTTATGAAACAAAGGGGACACTGTCTCCCTCCACCTCACTCTGCAGAGATAAAAATACATGCATGCTTCATGCATGCACAGGTACACACACTGAATTTCCTAATAAACATCACCCACAAACAAGGACCTTTTGAAAATAAAAACCCCCGAACCCAATATAAAAGCATTATAGAGACATTGACTCTCATATAAAAATGTTTAAGAGAGAATGTAATAAAATGTGAGAGACTGAAAAAATAACTCTCTTTCTCAATTTATCTCTAATGAATAAGACAGCAGGTATTTTGCTGATGTGCACCATCAAAGAAGGCCAAACATCACAGTCTTCCTCACATGCACACTGAATATTGAACAAAAGTCCTGTAAAACTATAGCACTTTGAAAAACAACTATAGTATTGGAACCATGCAGAACTTGATCTTGTTCTCAATCATTTTAATGGAAATCAATTTTGGTCATGCAAAAGACAAAGAAAGAGAGGACCTGACCCTCAGCCCCCTACAGTAAAAAGCTAAATGACATTTACATGTATAAGGACTTGGTCTTGGAGCAGACTTAGACACAGGAAAGGTGTCCGAGATAAATTTATTAGAAATAGTATACTAGAGATAATTTTAAAGATATTAAATTAGAGATAAATTTATGTATATCTTTTTCTAACACAGAATCTAATAGTGATTCTTTTCTGAAATTTTTGTTTAAAAAACCTGAAAATTTTAAATATTTTAGGTAAAAAACCACCACCTTATTTCAGAACTGTGTATAAAGCTTTTAATATGTAAAATCATGTAAACTCTTCAGATAAAACACAATTCTTACCCAAAGTAACAAGGTGATCTTCACTTTCTTTAGTTTTTTAAAATAACATAAAACATATAGAACGCACACTCCTGTATCATTAAGTATAAAAACATAATGATAAAATTAAAATACCTAGAATCAAGAAAATAACCCTCTAAAAATTAATTTGGATTGTTAACTTCTTACTGCAATTTTGAAGTTTCTAGGGGTTTTTTAAAATTATAAAATGTACGTTCATGTAGGTTTTTAAATTAAATTTGTTTACTTTTCATTAGAGGCTCCAAGAATTCATTAAAACTAGGGATTGAAGCCATACGTGATAATTTTCATTATGAACTACTATGCTGTATATAATCAATACAATCAAAGTTGAAGATCTCTTAATCTAGGCTGCCTAACTGATAAAACCATAAAATTGTATCAGACAAACACCATAGGTTGCTGCACAAAGCCAGGATCAGTCTCCTTGCATTCTCTTTCTAAAACCTAAGAGTATTTTCACTCTTTAATTAGTGAAATATATTCTTTTTCATAGCTAGGACTCCAGAATGCAGCAAACTAATTTACTGTCTAGTTTTCTTTGACATGATTAACTAGTTGTCTTCTTTGCCTAAATGAGTACTTCTGCATCCTGAATGAATTTCAGAGAGGTCATTATTTTTCATGTATTATTTTCTATCTCATCCAGATAAATATTTTTCAGATTGCTAATCTTACATTTTCAGATGTCCAAAATTGTTAATGTTGGTATTTATCATGGAACAATTTTATATTACCTAGGTCACCGGAATTTGTTCTCCACTTTTTGTTTCCTGCTTTTTGTTTTTGCTTATCAAATTTTTTCATTCCATTGGCCATAGCATTCATTGTTCTTAAAGCAGTGAAGCCAAATGAAGTTGATATTAGTTAATTCTGTGTATGTGGGGAAGGAATAGGAATGCAAAGGAGGAGGGACTGAGAGAGGGGGAAGATTTTATTCGGGGAAATAAAATACACTGTGTGATATTCCTACTTAAGACCCGTACAAAGCACATCACAAACAGGCATATTCCATTCTTAAAGCATTTCCACTCAAACTAAAATCCCAGTGATTTATCAACATTGCAAGTCAGCATTCAAAATGGTTTGGTTTGGGGTTTGTGTGGGGGGTTTCTGGTAGTTTGTTTTTGTTTTGGATTTTCTGCACCCAAAACTAAAAGAGCTGTGCTACCTTTGATTGTTAGAAGAACCACACGAGGAAGAAGAGGAAGTCCAAACCTACAGTCCAACCTTGCGTATGTTGGCAGCTCTGAAGACAATTATGTTGCATATAATTCCCATACCACGTGAGATTCCTAAAATGCAGTATGCTACCTAACCTTATTTTGGGTCCCCATGTTTTTCAGGGGAAGAAGGGAATCATTAAATTGACTGAAGCCAGAGTATCCTCCTCTGTCAAGGAACACCAGTTTGTTTTCACTGCATGGAAATCTCTTCAAACGAGAGCAGCCACATAAGCCAATCCATTGATGTGAGAGGGTAGGCTATCTTTATCCTGCCTTTTGGGCTGCACCTCTTGAGCTCTGCTTAATGAGAGTGTACAGGTCAGAAGAATTTTGTTCTTTATTCTAGTATAATAATTTCCTCTGTATTCTCTCTGTGGCTTTTTTACAGATGGTTTTACATTCATGGTTTTTTTTTTCTGGCTTCCTGAAACCTCCTTTTAAAGGTTTAGCCAACTTCTCATTGCCTATCTATGCTAATTAATTAACAACTTTTTATGGTTTTGAAACAACTATATTTGAGCAAGCTTGAAAATGAGTTAAAGAATACAATTCATCCTTACATACAAGATAAATTAGGGAATTAAATTACCAGAAAAAAAAAACCAAAACAAACCTCGATAAAAACAGGATTAAAAGTAACATTTTTGTTCTCCTTTCTAGCTAAACCAATAATGATAATAATAATAATAGCAATAATAATAAACTACTTCAGGTTTTTTTTTCTTCTAGTAATCTACTTCTTGCCACTGTACCTCTAACGAAGTCTTTCATGACAAAGACACTTCCTACAGCATTTCTAGACAACTAAGTACCCAGTCCTGAATGACTTGAGCATGCATAATCCCTACTGTATCACTTCAGGTTACAAAGAAGCATCACTTGACAGAATCATTATTTCCATAATATATTACACAGGGGGATACAGGCTGTTCAAAACACCATTTGCTATCAACTTTCTTTCTGATATACCTCATCTCTTCTTTTTCTCCTTCCTGCTGACACAACATCCAATGCATCAAACACACACAGCCTCTCAGGGCTAACAGGCAGATGTACCTACACACGCTGCATAAGAAAGTACTTTGAGAATGACAGGCCCTCAGCACACTCATTCACCTTTTTTAAATGCTTCAAATATACCATTCAGCAAAAGAAAAAATTGATTTTCCCCAGGTTTCAACATCACAGCCACTGAGAAATATAACTCTGCTGGGTTTTACTGATAAAGCCTTCAAGTTATATAGATTTCAAGCTGGTCATCATTTTCAGATCAAGTTATAGAAAAAGTTAAAACTGAGGTGACAAAAAGAGCAGGATATTCCAAGGATATATACGGCTCCAGAGAGAATATTGCATCTGGTAGATTGACGTGTTACATCCATGCTGCTAAGCCAAGCATATGGTACATTATTAATATGTGCAATTATTGAGGTACAGAAAACTGTAGCAATTGTTTTGGAAAGTGCTACTTTTAGTCCAGAGTTATCTGAAAATGCAACATAATATTGCTCATGCCTTTAATCTCTATCCTTAGCTATTCTCTGGTTCTCAAGACTAACATTTTTCTTGATCCATAGTGTGCTTTCCAGAAGACAGAGAGGTGTATCAGAACACACCGCCACCAAAAAAACCAAAGCAAAACAACAAAAAACCCCCAAACAAACAAAAACCAAAACCAACCAAACAAAAATGCTGAGCTAAAAAAAAAACCAATAAAACCTGAAAATTTAATATATGTGAATCTGGACTTTCATATATAAGAGGAATTAGGCATAATGCACAAATTGCTAGCACAAAATCAGCTGTAAACATCTTTTTACTGAAAAAAGATAATTCAGCAAAAGAAACATACCTATCCATTGCTCAGTGATTTCTTAAAGTCCTGAATCTTGAGTGTGTCTCAATTCCATCAACAGCATCAGTCATGGACACTTGTAATTTGATGCTTTTAAAAAAAGTGTCTCTAGAAGCAGTATCCTGGGTGTTTAATAGTTCATATATATGAAACAAAACATTTAAAATCCTTAGAAATAAGGGTTTCAATCCTGCAGTCACACTTCATACAGAAAATCTCATAAATGAACAGGAGTATATGTTCCTTGTGCAGGACTAAACCCTATATTAACAAATGCTACCAAATTTATGCTTGCAACTCCAGTTTCATGACTTATCATACAAATGCTAAAGGATGAATCGGCTATCAGACTTCCTTAACCTTTTTTTTGGATTTCCTTATCTTACAACAGCAATAGTGTACTGAAGTCAATCTGAGCTTTCTCTTGTACTTGCTGAAGTCTAACAATGACACTGGCACTTTGATAGCACCCTTACAGAACTTCCTAAAGGACAAAAACTCTTGGCTTTTGGCCTCTTTAATTTTCATATCGTGAAGATATGCAAGAATCATTCAAAACCACCAACTTTTCCTACAGTAGCAATGAGATCAATTTTACATGCCTGCAAAACTGTATCTTAAGGCCCAATATAAGTTTTACGTGACATAAACCATTTTTCTGCAACAGCGTTCTACAGCAGTTAAGGGGTGTTTTGAGTAGTGAGCCTGAAGGGGACAATGCTAACTGATGCAAAACATAGAAAAATGGGGATATTGTTATCCCAATGGTTATAACCTACTCTGTTATTTCTTTTTAAGATGTTTTTGCTGCCTCCTTTTTCAGCAGAAATCTTTGGATAACAGAGTTGTTTTGGCTCTACATCTATTTTAAGTGAGACTGTAATCTGGCATTTTACCAATAACAAATGTAAAATGAACCCATGTATGTGTATATAGATATATATGAAAATAGTAGCAGAAAATCATACTGTTGTTAGATCTTAAATGGTTTTTCAGGAAGAGAATACAAAACTCTTCATACTCCATTACAGTCCTGCACCCAGATTACCCCAAGGGCACCTTTCTGCACCGGCTTTTGCACTGATTTGCTCCCAAGAGCAAGAGTATAAGTGAAGCCATAACCTGGCCTCCAACCATGTTCTGGTTTGCTCTCAAGGGAAACTTAGGCATCAGAATTGCCAAAAGTACTAAATAAGAGTGGAAGGCAAACAGATTATACACCTTGAGGAATTGCAGCTGCTGCTGTCAGGGGTCTGGGGGTCAGCATGTGGCACCACACTGGTTTTTGTGCTGGTGTGAAACAGGATACCTCAGCACACATGCCCTCCCTTGCTTCAGGACACATGCCCTTGCTTACTTCTAAGGAGCTGTCTGATGTAAAAAGAGGTCAGTCAAAACCAAACCTTGACCAGGCTTGAGGGTACTGGGCAAATTTTAACACTTTACTGTATAGATATTTCCCTTACTTATATATTCTGTTTCTTAGAAAGATACAAAAGCGTTTTGCAAGAAAGGAAAAAAAAATAAACTGTTTATTATGTTAATTATTCAAATTATTAAAAATTTCCCAGCACTGTTATATAGCACTAACTTGAGTGCTACTAAAGTCATGATAGAAAACTGCCACAGCTTGTCCTTGAAAAGCTTGGAAAAAAAATGCTTACATTTCACTTCATGTGTACACTAATAAGCACAATAATTTTCAAGTTATTCTATATGATAATTCATGCCAAAAGATAACAGAAAAGATTACGATAGCTCTTAAACTGAAAATTGTTAAGTGTATTGATAGAAATTCACAAGATCTTCTGTTTTGTTACCGTGATATTTCTCTCCCCTCAGTTAAGCCTCCACACGACAAAGCAGCCCATGATAAAAGGTTATTGAGTACCACTGTATTATGCCATTAGTACCTATTGCTTTGGATCAATGGCAGAGAAATTCCCCACTGTGTTTACAAGCTGCAGCATTCAAAAAAAGACCCAAATAAATCAGATATTTTACACTAACAATATCCTACAGAGAAACCATTTTAAATTCCTCGCTGACACACTTTACTTTCCAGCTCATAAATATAACACAGTGTGCTTACAGTGCTGGGTAAGCCATCAGCAAAGGCACACACAGTTGCTCTGAGCCACTTGGGGATGTCATGAGTACATGGGAACAGGAAAGGTAGTCAAGTAATACTTGACTGCATTACTCCATCACATGTTTTGCCATTACTTTTGTGGCTGAGAAACTCTCAAAATACTTGCTGATCTACAAAGAGGAACAGATGCAGTAGTTGCCCGAACACCATACTACTGAAGATCAAAAAACAGAATCATAAAATATGCTGAGTTGGAAGGGACCCAGGAGGAAAAAACCCAATAAATACATTCTGATCTCCCCTAATATCACTAGCAAATTTTTAAGAAAGCTTATGCTCAAATAGCATTATTACCAAATATGTAGTGATTTACTAATTGTCCATACCTTTTAAACACCTGATGCATTTAAAATAATGGTTTGGTAATTCCTTCATTGAACTCAAAGCTCAGCAGCTGGATTGGTTCTGTATGCTGTCTACTCTGGCAAAATTCTGGGGAGGGCAACTAATAAAAAGAGAGAAAAGGAACCTACCAGAAAGAAATGAAACTGTTCAGAAAGATCAGGCTGACAGCTTGTCTATCACGTTTTGATTTTTTTCTGGTCACAGTCTACTTCTAGGCCCATTCTATGAACTCCCCTGTTTCTTCTGCCTGACATTTGGTACAAATATTACTGTTATGTCTGCATCTTATTTCTTTGAAAACTGGCAACTTGGGCATCAATCAGTGCTGAACGGATGCTGAGTTGCGTAACAAGTGACAACATCGTCTCCCAAGATATCCACAACTCTTGTTTTGCGAATAAGTTTTGACATGTCAGGCACAAACCTGATTCTTACAAATGTGTTAGAGTAACAAACCACCCTTACAAATAACAGAGAGGGGCTTTTGTTCTCCTGAAGCATTTGTTTTTCTTTGCAGAAGAAGTATTTCTATGTTAATTAGCTTTTCCTTTTGTCCTGTGTTCTTTTGCGATTCATCTTTCATAACTTTTTTTTTTTTTTAAGAGAAACATCTGCCACCAGCCTTGCAGTAAATCCTTGGCACACAGATATTATTCTTCATTAAAGAAAACAAAACACCACAAAACTCCCCAAAGATGAGGATACTCTTTTCCCTGGTGGGATACTCAGACACATTATGTTCTCCTTCTGTCTACAGTCATCTCTGCTGGCAAGTGTCAATTACAGACATAGGTTTTAGGGAACAGAAGAATACAAAACAATTTACAAATACTTTTCTCTGGAAGCAGACAGGTGTAATGACTGAGACGCTTTGCTGTAATTGAATTTCATGCTGTCATCTATTCAGTCACAAATAGATGTCAGCTTCAAGGATGCTACACATGGGGGAAAAAAAATAACAACAAAACCCCCTTAATATATTCTTATTGCTACTGTATAGCTAAGTTTGCTATTCTAGTTTGACTTCAGCAAAAGCAATTTTTACTTTTAGAGAAGTGCATGAGGTGATTTAGAATTGTGGCTTTGGAGGCCTATAGGGTAGTAAGATTATGTTTATTTAGTGTAAGATGTCCAAGACACAATTGAGTGAATTCCAGCCCCATAAAAAAAAGCATTTTGTTCCAGACATAGCAACCAAAATCTGGAAACAAAGTGCCATGCCAAAAAAATTAAAAACAGTTGATCAAGTATTAACAGAAAAGGATATAAATATTCAATAAAGATGTCAGCACAAAACAATAATTATCACTGTGCCAGAGGTTTGATCAAACTGATGCTTCCAAAGACATAATTGTTCTGTGGGGAAAAAAATATTACTCTACTAACATTCCTCAAATGTGTAACAACTTCTGTTCCAGCCTTCCAAATTCCTGTGAAATGCATCATAATGGCACTGCTAACAATGGGCATATTTCTGAAAGCAGCATGGGTAGTATTCACAAGGAATACAGGAAGAACTCCATGCAAGAACAGTTTGCATTCTCTTTCATATTATGAGCTGTTTTTCTCCCAAAGAACAATAAATCTCTAGAATTTAAGAAGATAGATAAATATCTGTCAGGGAATCTCTGCTACAGTGATAAATATCAGAAGCAGTAAGCCTGAAGTTTGTGACTATGCACAGGAGGGAAAGTCATGTCCATGAGAAGAAGGTCAGGCACAGCAGTCAGTCCATGATTCCCTAGGTCAGGACTCGTAGAAGAAGCAGTTTCACTGGCCAGAGTGAGGTCACCACTGTGGAGAACTGCCACAGACATAAACAGAATATTCAAAATTTCCTTTGATGTACAAAAATTCACGTACATTCTGACAACTGAGAAAAAATCCATTTGATACAACATTGATTGTCCCAAATGAAATAACTTTGGATGTTTGCACAAGCTGTTAAAAAACTACTCTTGTGCAAAAGCAGAAGGAAAACCCCTTATCTTTGGGGGAATGTATTTTGCAAAGTAAAACTATTTGATTGATTTGAATATACAACATAAACTAACATCTGACTATTCAACAGAAACAACTATTTTTGACATAACGTGCAAATTAAATTTACTTAAAAACAGCTCACAAATTTTGTATGAAAATATCTTTAATACTTTTATGTTTTCTTTTTTTCCACCAAAAATATTATAACTTTTAATACATTTGTAGGACTTACGCAACTACATATGATAAACTGTCATGATTTTTAAAATATGTATCCCTACCATCTATTACACAAAAAGTAAACTCTGTACATAATTTCAAAAATATCTTAAATGCTCTTCCCTTTGAGTAGACATTAGTTCCTAAAACTCCTTACTGCTTAAAGCAACTTTGGATTTGGGGGGATTTTTTTTTTTTTTTTTTTTTTTTTTTTTTTTTTTTTGGTTATTTGAGAACATGCTATGGTTCAACGCTTCTCCAGGTTCTGCTCACCGGAAAACTTTGCACAAAGGCTTGTCTGATGCAGAAATTTATTAAGCTGGAAACACATCAATCATTTAATGAAAGAATTTACTATGTGGTTTTAAAAGCTGTAGAGAATCATCATTTTTTTTTACAGGCTTTCTAGTGGCTTTACTTCCCTGAATGCGATGAGACTCTAAAGGAAAGTGAAGTTCTGTATCCAAAGGTTAACTTCTTGGAGATTTAGATTACGAAAATGTCAATTGCACAAATTATAAACCCATTTAGCTTTCTGATTAGTTCCACTTTTAGCATACCATTTAGGGCTCAATTCTGACTTCTCATCAATTACATTTTACTTTAGCTTCATTGATTTTATCTAAGTTATCCTTGCCTTATACCAATGGAAACAAGATCAGAACCAGGTCCTAAGGGTAAAGTAATTAAAAATGTAATTACCACAACTGATTATGCAACATAGCTACATCATTAATTTGCTACAATTTTTTATATTTTTTAACAAAAAGATTACAATTGATTTGCCAATTTCATAGAGAATGGTCCTTACTGTTTGTTTCAGGAGTAATTCTAGATGGGATACAGCCAATCTAACTTAGGCACTTGGGTGCACCTCCCCTTTAGGTGACTACAGCATACATCAATTAAGTGCTTAAGTTCCCCCAAATAGGTTTGCTCCCTGTGACAGAGAGGTAACTGCACTGGAAAGATCCAAAAAGAGAGCCTGCCTGTTTAAACTGAGACCCATAAATTTTAAAACATCACTTTAAGACCTTTGAAAAACTTTCTCCACTAACTACACAGTGAATTTAGGCACTGATTTTAGAAGAAACAGATGACCCAGTAAAGCAAATAAAACTGACACATGACATTTACGTACTTTATAGGTGAGGTAGACCCCATCTTTCTCACACACTATCTACAATTTCTTCCTTCCTCCTAAATTTTCCTTCGCATTTAAGGAGGTATTCCATTATCCTTAAAGCACTTGAAGGTAATTAGCCAGGAGTTTGCTCTGACTTACCTCTCACGCAGATCTTGTAGGATCCAGCTTTCTACATACAATAGAATAAGTCTAACTCCTGATGGGCCTAGAGGTATTTTAGCAAACTGCCATCTAAATACTGTGACTCCTTTTATAACTCCAGCTTCACAACTGCAGAAAATCAACTTGATGATGAAAATATTCCTACATGGTATTGAAGTCTGAACTAATATTTTATAAGGAAAAAAAATCCACAAAAACCCAAAGCCAGAACAGTTCTGGGTAGGATTCTCTTTCAATTTTTGATGGTGCGAATAAGTAGTGACTGCATTGACTCCTTTCATCCCAAATGTTGAACTTTAATCAATATCCAGGATGAAGGAGATGAAAATGGAGCTCTTTGCAGTAACACAAAACCATGCAAAAATAAGTCAGAAAGGCTAAACTTAAAAACAACCCAAACAAACAAAGCTGGTTCTGTTTTATTGCACATTTACTCAATATATTGGAAAAATAAGCAAAACTGAATTAGCATCTTGAATAGTTTATTATGGTTCTATTTATCCTAAATAATAAACTTTAGATCTGATTCTCCATTCCCTCATTCACAGTTAGGGTATTGGGTGAGAGTAGGGTTGGTCTGTCTTTCAGGCTGCATCCAACGTAAGCTGTTCTGCTAAATGAAAGTATGGAAAAATGGTGTCTACACGCCTTTCAAGTCTTTCCAGATTGTAAAGGAGACAGCAAAAAGACCATAAAACGAGAATGTCACAAAAGCAATTAAACTTGAGTTGTAACAACAGCACAATCCCGTGTTTTAATGAAAATTACTGTTTTCCTACACAGACTGTATAGATAATTTTTCAATTACTATTTTCCTGCGAGAGCCTCCAGGTCTTCAGTAGAAATTATTGGTACCTACAGGTATGTATAGCACAAAAGTTTCACTTGCCACCAACAGCAAGAGACTCAAATTTAGTGATTCCAAGGCCCATCACTAGCAGAGCAACTCAATTGACATGAGTGAGCATAATGTACAATATGGGTCATATTTAGATCAGTCAAACAATACAGCATAACTTAGACCAACAGTGTATTAAATAACAGAATGTGAAGGGTTGCACAATATGCAAACAGAAACAGAAATAGGACTACATCCTCTGAATAACATTCTAATATCTTATTCATTTGAAAAAGCTCCAGTGTAATTATTTATACTCATGAATGCATTATAATACACATATTAAGATAGATATACATCAGAATCATGAACATCTACACCTGGTTTCCTTAATGAATATGGTCTCAGCACCACTTACTATATGACATGAAAAAAATAAATTATTGGTACTGGAATTTCCCATTATAATAAATATACTGAATGCTCATTACTCTCCCCTAAATGTGCATGTAAAAACCCTGACTTAAAAAATAGCTGCGCTAAACCACTTAGGAACTCCTCTTATGATCATTCAATGATAAAAGTAGTCAATCTACTTATTACCTAGGTGTGAGTTTTTCTAGATCTTTATGTGAGCACTGCTAAAAAAGGGGAAATAGTAGAGGCTACTTAATTTACAGATTACTTAACTAAACAAAGATGTACTGTACAAATGCTCAGGCATAACAAAAACAGAAAAAAAAAAAATTCCTCCTTTGTTCTTCCTAGCCAATAGTGGCTGAATTAGTCATAAAAAAAAGCTGGCAATGATATGTGCAGATTTTATTTTAAATCTCTACTTGAAGGCTTTTTCTTTCTTTTAACCTTGTCGTTTCTCTAATCCAAACTAAAGGTTTGTGAAATACACATATAAAGTCAGATAATAGGGAGACTCATGGCACTTTTTCACTTTTTTTAATAACATCTGTTATTATCACAGGAACCAATCAGATCTTTATACATGCAGTATGTGTGCAGATTAAATAGAATAACTATCTTCAAATGGACATGATTGCAAACCTATTTTAGAAGTGGAACACACAACTGGCTTATCTTTATTAAAAGAACTACTACTGCATACACTACAGTCTTTAAGGTAATGTACAATTCACCATTAAATATAATTCTCCTTATCTGGACTCAAATTTCACACCCCAGTGTGCAATACCTGTGTGGACTGATCCCATCTAATTTTTCACCAGGCATATTAAAATAAAAGTCCAGCATCATTAAGGTCCTTTGAGTTAGTGGAGAAGGAGATTCTGCTGGTCTTTCAGATCTTAGGTAAGCAAGTCTTAGGTGTGCCTTTAAGCTAGATTGTTTCTACAGGTGCATCCTAAGATGGAACCTACGTCACTTGAGTGGTAGGACTGTTTTTCAGTCTACATCTTTCATAGGGTTTGGGCTTTTTTATAATTTCATTATGATTACTCAATATTAAATCATTAGTCTAATATTTGTTTTCTCTGATAGAAATACAGAGATGCCGATTTCTGGTATTTGTCTCAATTTATTACCCACAGCTGGGAACTAGCCTTCCTAATTTAAACTTCTGAGTCTATGTAGTAAATGCCTAAAAATTCTCCCAAAAAGAAATCTAATCAGGGAAAGGGACTGCCCTAAAAGGCCTACAGAGAGGCATCCTCACTGGTACAGCTCAGCACCCAGCTAGGGAGGCTGGACTCCCCTCTGAGGGATGGTGGAAACATCTGCCACTCTTCAAGAGGTAAATGAGGCATATCCTTTAAAGAGTCTGGCTTACTCAGAGTTTAAAATTTGTGTCAATACACAACACACAGCCAAGTTTGGCAGACGGAGTCTACCACCTACCCACCTTTCTGCTGCAGTCATTAACTTTTCTCCAGAGTGCCTAGAAACCACTCTCACCCCCTAGATACAAACAGACTTTTGAGTTTTTGCAAGTAAGTTCCACGAGATTGTACTCTATGAAGCACACGCTAAAAAAATACATAGAAATACATGATAAATTAGGATTGTGACTAATGCAGATTTGTGAGGCTTAACATGTGAACAGCTGGCCAGCTGACCTACAGCACAACAGCCATGTGAATGTGTCTTAAGTGAGTCAGCATGGCCTGAAGTTGCAGGATCACCCCAAATTCTGTTTGAACTCTGCTGTACAGCCGGCCCATCCAGGTTACATACTCTAGTGTTAAGTATGTACTTCTCCCCTCTTCCACTCTGTGGTAAAGTGCTTGCCAAAGAATGTAAAGGAATAAAAGAGATCATCAAATTGGTTTTTAAAATACTTAGAATATTTTTTTATATTTGTATTTAGTTAATATATATACTTAATATCAAGGTAGGTCTCAAATCACCCCACTTTCCCCCCCACCCCCCCCAAAAAAAAAAACCACAGCAGGAAAGAAATTCCAAATCTGCAACACTTTTGAAGGAGATGGATTAGTTTAGTGTGAAATTATCCCATGTGATCCCTTCTTTTCATACTAGCCCGTAGCTCAGGGAATTTGGTCCAAGAAGGAAGATGGGAAGGGAAAGGGAAAGGGAAAGGGAAAGGGAAAGGGAAAGGGAAAGGGAAAGGGAAAGGGAAAGGGAAAGGGAAAGGGAAAGGGAAAGGGAAAGGGAAAGGGAAAGGGAAAGATTGGCTCAGTGCATTCTTTCTGAAAAATCTGTCTCATTAAATTTAACATGAAAAAAGCAAAATCTGGAAAAAAATTTGGCCCAGTCCTGACTGGGTATCAGTAGGTGAGGTGCCATGACTGGTCTCAAGTACTGGCTCAGAAGTTCCAGAAGGTCAGGAATGCAAGAAGCTGGCTAGAGTTTAAAGGAAGCTTAACTGTTGTGGGAGAAAGTAATTTTAATGACTTACCAGAGGCTTACAGAAGGTTAAGCTGTCTGAATAGATACAATGACTATAAAAACGTTAGACAAAAGAAATTCGCCTTACCTATAGAATATCAATGTTTATCAGAGGAGCTTTATCTTGTTCTTAACAAGTTGAATCATGCAAAAAACAAGATCAATAAGGGAGGATGCCTTTAAAGCTCCACTGTTGCATAATGAAAATTACTTTGAAGAGCTGGCTGCATGTTCATGAAGAGTTAGAAAACTGTCCCTGCAGGCGCTGGTGACATCAGGCAGCTCAAAATACAGTATTTCACTTGAAGCATATCTGACTCATTCTATTGGCATAAACATCACATGTTTAGCATTAACTGCCTTTACAACCAGCTTTATAAATATAGCTTGCTTCCCTTTCCAACGGCTGTCTTCTCCTTTCTTTTGTTGCAAATATTTTTGCTTGTTACTTTTGCCTCTGACAGTTTGACAGTTATTACCTTAAGACATTGCAGGTGTTCTTTAGTTCTTTCCAAAGAATCATCTAGGTACCTAAAGCCTTCAGCACATTAACAGGTGACTAATTTTTAATGATACACCTAAAAGAATAAAGCTCAAAGGCAGAAAATACAAATAAAAATGAAAGGATGACAGGAGCACTTTATGTTTTTTAAAAATCCAGTGGTATTATTTTTTATGGCGAAATGAAGAAGAATCTAACCACTAGCACTTTATAACATGGCACTGTAACAGGTTATAACAAATGGAACACACTACACTCTTAATTAGGCTATTAATCAGCAGAGTGAAAGGTGGATAGACAGTGTTGCCATTTGCTCAAGATACAGATTTCCAGATTGTCACCGGTTATCCAGATAGTGGCAGTTTTGCTGGAATGCTGGTTTTGCTTAAACAGCGCCCTTTGCCCCAGTCATTCTGGGACTAAAAGTTAATCTCCCTTATTTCCTTTGTTTCCACAGCAAAGTCCCTTTGCCAGTAATCAGGATGTATGAAGACATCCAGAAATGTCCCCTAGAATGTATCAGCTTTTCCTGGATAGAGCCACAGGCTTGTCTGCATAGAAGTTGATATGGCCAAAACTCTTTCTCCTCCCAGAATAAAGTAGATGAGAAGAAAGGTCAGCTTTCCTTCTATATATCTGTTATCCTATTATTTCTTTCTTATAAATGTAGGATGAGACTGATTTTAACTTTTTTTCTCTATAGAATTCCTATCTTCCTTCCACCTTCTCATTTTGTTTGTATTGAAATGTAAAACCAAAGTCCTTCTAGTTCTTGACTCAATTATGATTTATGTTGTTTCATGCATTTAAATGCAAAGTTTTCAAGTAAAGTTGTGATGTTTAAATAACAAAATGGTAGAGCCTAATGAAGACTTTAGTGTCTCTTCTGTTGGAGAACCAAAGAGCAAGGAAAGACAAGTTTCTTACATATAGAAAAATAGAGATATTTTAAGGAAGGCTATATCCAGTCACCAAAAAGATGGGTATGAGAGGTGACCCAAATTTACATATAGTTAAGAGCAACCTCAGAAAGTTATACTTCTAGGTCTCCTCTAATATTACTACAGAAAACCTTAACTTAACTGTAGTTTAACTTAAACTTTTACTTACAACCGAAAATCTTACTATAGAAGACTGTGCTGTTTGCTGTGGTGTTTGCCCATGGCAAATGAAGAGGAGGATTAAAAGTTACATATGGTTTGTTTAAGAGATAAATATTCTTGAAGAGGAATTGTCCAAATTGGGCTTTTTTGTACATCCTACAACTATCTTCCATCCTTTTAATTGCAAATGGTAAATTCTCTTAAAAATAATAAACGGGTTATGGTACCTCTTTCCATCCCTCTTTGCTTTGGAACAATTACCTAAATTTGGTCAGTAGAAAGCATCCATACCCCTAGCCTGCATCCCCCAAAGGACTGGAAGGCGTGTGATGCAGTGTGTAGCACTTGAGAAAGAGGCCCCAAGAGTAAAATGCTGCTAAGGGCTGGAAAAACAAATTATGTCTTTGCATCATTGGAATCATCCAGCCTTGTGTTAGATCACAGATATAATTTAAAAAAAAAGAAAATTACGTGACCAGAATAAAGAAGCGATCTTAATGAAATTCATTTTTGTCCTCTTTCTTCCTGACTCTTTCGTCATGGTATTCAAACACAGTTTTCTTCTAAATGAAATTAATGTGTCTTTTTTCAAATTCTCAAAAGATTTGTTTTTTAAAGGTAGCTATTTTGAAATTGCAGTCTTAAAAATGGTTTATTTAATGCACTTTATAAAACTACTTCTCTCTTAGACATATACTTTTATGTACTAATTTGGTGCTTCCATCCTTCTTTTTAACTTTCTAAGTTTATTTTACTACTTGCATTTTTTACAGCTCTGAGGTAAACAACAACCTCACCTATGTACATCAGGATATGGCTCTTTAATTCAAGCTCTCTGCACAATGAAGGCTGTGCTACCGTCTTTCAGTCAAGATGTATCACCTGGCACTTCTTTTGTTTGGTTGGCTTATGTATTTTCTGGTCTACCTGATTCATTGGAGCATCAGCTGTGAATAGAAGCTAATACACCTGCTTTGTTTTCACTGCTCACAAGTTAAATAAGTCTGCTCACCAGAAACAATCAATACTACAAATGACTTGTGCATTAATGACATAAAAGAAACAAAAAAAGTGTTAAACTGATGACCCTCTAATTATCACATCTTTATTGAGGCATTGTCTGCATATTTATAAATGCTGTTGGACTTTTATATAGCCAGGGCATTGATTTTTGCCAATTAACGAATCTCTGTATCCTGAAAGAATACTATTCTGATTACACAGAGATGTTATTGGGAAAACACTGTAATTTTTCATTTTAATGTTCTTTTATTTGTGGGAAACAGCAAACTGAATTTGCTGGGATAATTATCATGCCCAAACCAACTAATAATAAATATCATAAACTAAACAAACCAAACCCACCAAAGTGATGCTGATAATAAAATAAATCACTCCCTCATGTTTCCCTGACAAAAAAAAAAAAAGGTAGTATGCCTATGCAAAGGCAATCTTGAGTTTTGCAAAACAGGTTTTATAGCAACCAGGTGCTACTGTAGCAAATATTTATTTATTTTTAATAGGTTCTCTCATTTAACTTAAAATATGTATTGTTTATAAGCATTTACTAAAACACTGGGGAAATACCACTTTTGAAGCGTGTTGATTAAAAAGTACAGGAAATAAGGAATTTCATTACTAACAGAGATAAAGCTGCCTCAGGTGTTAGAAATTTTCATCTAAAATGGAGTTGGGGAACTAAGGTACCTTAAGCATCAGCATCTGGCGCAGTGACTGGAAGGTGCCTGTATGCGTCATTCTCTAGTGGTAACTTCAGACCAGAAAACCCAGGTTCACCATCATGCAACTTTAGGCACTAAATGGCACACCAAAGTTAAAAAAAATAATCTCCAAGACTCAGAGTAAAGTCACCTTCTGATTTAACATCCCTATGTCTTCCTGTTGGATTCATGAGAGTCTTAAAAAAAACCCTAACTTTATCACTAAAATACAGTCTTCTGGGTAGGTGCTAAACTTGATAAGGATTAAAATTAGGCCTGTTTCCTTATCTAGAAAGTGTATGTGTCTGAACTTACACAGATATACTGTCCCACGGGAGTCTGGAAAAACAGGTTTTTGGTCAAAATGTGATCTACTGTGCAAATCCAATCTCAGTTGGCCAAAGCTCTCCCAAAAGGTCAGCAAAGCTAGCACAAGGGATAAAACACAGCATGACAAAACACTAAATAACAGCCTAACAAAAGGATGCTTCAACGGAAATTAACAGTGCTTACTTCCTCACTATTTTTTAAAATTTTCTTCCCCCTTCCTTCTTAATTGTGGAAATGGTGGCATCCCTTTCTAAAGCAAGGTAAGAGGAGAATTCAGGGCACTTAGTTCACAGTGAAATTCCTGCTTTAAAAGCTGGGTCTGCTCAAGCATAAACATCAATCTAGTGATATATGCTAACTAAATGCAGGAAAACAAAATCATGAGCTCACTGTATCTCTCTTTCAAATAGGGTTTCCCTCTGTATATCTAGGACTTGGCCACAGCTCAAGGAGACAATGCTCCTGCCACTCAAAGGAAATTGTCTCAGAAATGCCATTCAGACATTTGCTGCTTGTATGACTTTGGAGTACACAATGCTGAATATTAAAAACTCAGCTTTTACTTATTAATTACACCCATGTATTCTTGCTCTTTTGTTTTACAGGTTGCAGTCAATTTATAGAAAAGTCACTAAAAATCCTGCATTGCAAAGAAAATTTAGGACATATTTTTGCAACTACTAGTACTGCCTTTGAGAACTACTCTGGAAAAGAACTGACTGTAACGAGCTGGAGTATCTCAGGAACCAGCGAGTGCGTGGGTGAGATGCCCTGATACTTCTATATCACATCTTCCCTTAACTACAGTCATTACAACCCTTTTTTATTCACCAAAAGCGAATTTTGCTCTTAAGCTCTGGCCACCTGAGAACAGGCTTTCAAAGGAAGAAAAAAAAGGGTGCCATGATTTTATTTTTAAAATGATGGCTTAAGGGATACTTCTTGTGCTCCTTTTTACTTTTTTTTTTTTTTCAATATAGATATTTCCATGGGGATATAAGGTTAGTTTTTTAGCTGAAACAAATCAGTAGAGTGCCAGAGAATGTTATAATTTAATTTCTATTTATGTATTACATACGTAAATTGTTTTGGTTTTGTGCATAGGGAACAAAATTAAAGCCACTGTTATACAGCTTAATAATTCTGACCAAAATTTAAGTTCACATGTTCTGATGTTACACATAAAATTTTTCTTCATTACAACAGCATTTTTTTGTTTGGTTGGTTTCGGGGTTTTTTTTTGTTTTTGTTTTGTTTTGGTTTTGGGGTTTGTTTGTTTTTTGTTTGGTTTGGTTTTTTGTTGGTTTTTGTTGTTGTTTTTTTTTTTGTGTGTGTGTGTTTCTGTTGTTAATAGAGTCATATAGCTTATCCCTCTCTAGAAGTAACTTAGTGTTTGGTTCATAAGGCACACAGCTGTTACACATGTATACATTGAAATATTAGGGTATTCATTGAAAAGAAAATTCTGCACTAAAGAAAGTCAGATGGTTCATCATACTAAGATTAAAAAGTGTACACTATAGAATATAATTATATAGCAATGATTATCTATTCTAATATATATTATTGTCTCCATGTAATGCAACTCGTAATATATAATGCATATATAATATATGTAACGAATAATAAATCTTTGGAATACAGCAATGAATAACCTATTTACAAATACGTAGAAAAAAATATCTATTATTAATTAGATAGTAGATCTAATTAGATAAATAGTATTTAGTTTACTTATTTATTTGGATTTAGCACCCCACCAAAATAACACCAAACAAAAAAACAACAAAAAGCACCTATAAGATTCAATATTTTATAATATCTGAATTCAGCAAAATTCTCATTGTCAAAAGAATTTTCCCTGGTAATTATTTATATTTTTTTACTATTAAAAATATTTCTAACATTAGAACTTTCTTTAAAAAAACCTACAACAATCAAAAATGACTAGCATAATTATTCATTTTAAAAAGCACAAGTAAATTTTTCTGGGTTTTACTGTGAGTTTTTTAACCTGAAGTCTGGTCAACTGTGTAGCAGTCTTTAACAGAAGTGGTATTTTAAATACTCTGGATCACAAACTTTTCCAAGTCCCAAAATTTGCAGACTCTCACTAACTTTTGACTTAATGCAAACTCTCACTAACTTTTGACTTAATTTCCTAATCTAAAGTTCAAAAGCTACGCAATGTTTTTTCTGTCATGTCTAATAAAAAAAAAGTCTATGTCAGAGATTTAGGAAAGAAGACATGGGAAATGTCTGTTGAACCAGCAGATAAAGTTTTTCATCTAAAATGGTGGAAAGTAATTTGAAGAATCTGTATTGTTATCTAGACAGAACCATTGCAAATTGGCATAATAAATGAGCATGTCTTAATTACTCAGGAAGTTCCTGAAATTAGAATCATAAAGCTGTCCTTCAGAGTAAGGACTTTTGTCTATTCCACCATGCAGTCCGTTGGAAGGAGGTAAACAGGACATTAGCATTTCACCTTGTCCTTGGCAAAGCATGTCATTGTTACTCAGAGTAAAAAGCTTTTTTGGTTAGAGAATGCATTTTTATATGTGGATCTAATGACTAATGTAGTCAGCCTGAAGTCTGATGGGAGCCTTTCAATGCTATTCCAAAAGAAAAGAAAAACAGTAGGCAAAAAAAACCCCCAAAAAACAACAAACCAACCCTGATAATGACACTGTCTTTCAGCTAGTTTGGTAGCAGACTTTATACAGCTCTGCAGATGAGAGATAATTTTAAGTATAGTTCAAAAATAAGGCAAAAAGTACTGTGATTCCATGCAATTAATAAGACATATTCATAGCAGAAAAGCAACAGAATTATGTCTATTTTCCCCTGCCTTATACATAACTCACTGCCATCCTCTTTCTTTATCAGAAATACCTGCATGAAACAAGACAGGGTACCTCTATTTCTATCTTGGTTAGCAGGGCTCAGCCCTGCAGAAAAACCATAAAGTTGATTTGTGACATCACAAATAATGTTCCATGTAGCAGTTCTTATCAGATTTTGGAGTAAAGATTCTTTGAACAATAAATCAGAAAAAGACAGGTCATCAGCAGAAAAAGCTTAAAAATATCTTAAAAATAAAAAAAATGGAGCATCAAACAGGATAAAGAATTATTTAAAGCTAGTTTCAGTAAAGGCCTGTTTTCCCAAACTGTGTACCACAAGTATGCAACTAGAATGCATATTCCATTTCTCTGAATATTTATAATGCACTGGCAGAATTCCCTTTCTTATTCCAACATTAATAATCCGTAGCACTAGTGGTATATCCAGACAGCAATAATACCAGTAGGGCATGGTAATGGCAATAGTGAAGGAATAAATCTTTTAATATTACAGGAATAATTGTTTCCAGTAGCTCCTAAAGTGTGTTTAATATTATATAAAAATATAAAGAAAATGATAACATATGTGCAACATTTAAAATTTTCCATTATCCTGTATTTGCCAGAATTTATCAAGATCAATGTTTATGAGCATCTCCATAACACTCAATAAGGCATAAGTCCACAAAAGGTGCATGCAAAATGAGTGCTGTTCAAAGATGTGCAATTATGCCAGATCAAAAAGGAATTTAATGAAAAAATATTAAAAAGGCAAAATAATAATCAACAATTGCTATTTCCTTGCCAGAATTTCAACTAAGTTATCTTGCTGAAAGTGTGGTTCATATAAATCTGCCTATATAAATAAGTCAAATCCCCCACATTACACCCTTTCTCTTTTCACTTAATACGAAACGTTAATGTTTTATTTCAAAAGTCCGGTATTCTTCTTCCGCAAACTATTAAGCAGAAAGATCAGAAAACCCATTTGTCTGAAAAATTTTAGCCAAAAATTAAGAGTTTGGTTCTATCTGTACCCATATCTAGGCTAGGATTATCATGAAAGTAAATATGCATAAGGAAGCTTTGACTTCATATAACCAGTTTTATTAGGAGATCCTTGGCATTGATCCTGCAGCAACAAATAGTTTAAACTTTTGTCATTTGAAGAGTATACATAGTCATGGTCATGCCTAATTGGAAACACAGCATCAAGGTACAGAAAGAAAACTTTTCTTAGTACAGAGAATAGAGAAAAGTAATAAAAATATTACCATAACTTACTTTAAAAAATAAAAATAGATGACAATTTTCATAAACCGTATCTAGTTATACCTAACAATGAGTCAAGTGTACGTAAAATTACATAAAACCATGTAAATCTCAAGTAAAAGGGATAGCGTTTGTTAGCTAATGAGCTTTACTTTTTAATCTGCAGAGCTGTTGAAAGGAGAGGCATTTCAGAGCAAAGAAAAGTCCACCATATGGTGCAAGGAAAGACGCATAATAATTAACCCTTAACAAGGGAAGCGCTGCATGCAATCAGCTTATGAATTCTCTCCACATTAGCTAGATTTCAAATGGTGACATAGTTTTAAACAAAGAGAAATCTGGAGGCTCCCCAGAAGCCCTCATCAGGAGTGCTGTGGCTCAGATATCTCTGTGGGCATCAACAGCTCACTCTCTCCTTCCAGGCTTTAAGGCTGGGGTGAAAGATTTTGATTTTTACATCTCCAAAACTTCTGTGTAAGAGTTTTGTTTTAATTCTGTAGCATAGATGAGTGAAAAAGAGGAGCACAGTGTTGAAGCAGAATGCTTAATTGGCCTTTTGGAGCATGCTGCAGTTCAGTGATCTGATTGCATCCACATGGAAACAGAGGGGCAGGAACAGGAGCCCCAGATCCTGGGCAGCCGAGTCGGCCACACGTTCTTCTGCTAATGCTCTTATTGAAGATATGTACCCTTAGAGAAAAATACAGTTGTTTGCATGGGAACACAGAGGGGATTAAATGAAAGCTCTACTCCTTATCTCAGGATGACATCTAGGGTACAGCACAAAAGTGGGGGAAAAAAACCCGAAGAGCTTTTCACAATACAAATGCATTATTGCATCCTCACTTTGCTCAAACGCTTCAAGTATGATGAATTATCACAATTTCTCTGAGCCTTCAATATTGCAAGCAAGACCCTAAGAGAAGGAAATTTGTACGTGTCAAGGTATCAAAATTAAAACATCTGCAGTAACATTAAACGTTTAAACTTTATTAAATCTTTCTAGGCACGTCTGGATTGTAAGTGCAAATGAAATGTCATGCTAGTCAGCTCTACCAAACACTATAAAATTACTGCTATTAAGAGATACACTTATTTTCTTACTAGTTTTCTGGTGTCTACCATCAGGGATATGCTTTCTGGAAAGCAGGTTTATGCACTTTGACAGATGGGAAGGATAATTTTTTTTTTTTTTTAAGAGGATAAAACTTCTTTGTATTCATATGAAAATGTTGAAAACCTGTTTGCAGCTCTTACATTTCAGCATATTTCCTTATGAAAATTGAAGAGGATTTGGGGAGAGAAGTAGGATCTCATTTCAGACAGCATAAATAGACAAAGTGTGAGAGAACTTTTCTAAAGATAGTTTTTTAAAAGAGACAAAAAACAGGACTGAAGCACAAAGAAAGTTGAAGGGATGCAAGCATACAATATATTCTTTATCTTCCATGAAATGGTCACTGTTTTGAAGCCTTTGAGGCTTAATCACTAACGAGTGATGTGCCATATGATAACTCAAAGCTCCATCTCAGGATCTACCCACATCAAACCTTTATTACTCCTAGAAACCAGAACCTACTCCTCAATAGCTCACTGAACTGAACTCACATACAATCTGGTCTGGCAAGTGTGAGAGCTTTGAATAAACCCAAAGACAGACCTATCCAAGCACTGCCCTTCATTAGCAGGAAGCTTTAGAAAGAAAAATGTGACTTCCATTACCCCTGCAAACTAAATCAGAATTAATCTGTCTTGAAGCTGAAGAGGAAAAAAAAATAAAAACACATATGGGAGAAAGAGGAAGAGAAAAAAGAGAAAAAGGGCAATGGAAGATGTGAAAGAAAGATGAAAAGAAGAGAGAGGTGGAATCAACAAACTTGTAGCTATGAAATCCTGGCCTGCAGATTAACATAGCCCAATCTGCAATAAATTCAGGATGTGATTTGCTCCAGCCTCAACAATTAAATCAGTCTGAATGCTACTTTATAAATCATTCAGTCATTTTTTAATAAGATGAACTTCTGGCAAGATGCTTTCCCTTGCTGCCTCCTGGAAGAGATTACATTTTAAAAATCTTTAATTTCTGAAAGTTTTCAATATGTTAAAGTATGGGCTGCTCCAAAAAGCAGCTTTAGCTGCTTCATTTCAACAAATGAATTGAGTCTGAATACTCTGAAAGAGAAAGATGATTTACACTCACCGTCTCTTGCAGATTAGTGTGGGGAAAAAACCCCAAACAAATAAATAAATAAACTCCAAACCACTCTTTTTCTACATAAGCCCTGTTACTTTGCTGAAAGGCTGATTCTAAAACAAATTATCAGAGAGATTTTTTGTTGAATCAATGCTTTTTTACTCATGCTTCCAGGAATGGGCAATACTTTAAAGCCAAATTCACCCCGATACAACTGGGTCATACTAGATTCGATTCTGAGCTACCCTGAATCAATCATTTACCTGAAATGAGTCACAATGCCACAGAAAGGGTTTTCTGCTTTTGATTTTTTTCCTTGTCATTTTCTTCCTGAAAGATAGCACTGATAGAAAATAAATAATATATTTAGAAGTTATGCCATTCTAAACAAGTATTTTCATTTTCAGATTCTGACATTGTTTATTCTGATGCAAGAAATCAGTAGGAGTGGTAAGCATTTTTAATTTACTAGTAAATAGGTTCATCTCTGTAAATTATGAAAGCCTGTGCTTAAAATTTCAGTCAAGTAAAGTCAATGATATTTAAGAATATTCTGACTTTTAGTTACTTATTTTGTTAAAAATGGTTGTTTTGTGGGATCAAGTCCAAATTAAATAACCCATCTATAGCCAACTGCCTGCTTTAAATCTAATCTACTACATTTCCATACTCTAAACTATATTCAAGAAGGACACAAAGCAGATATATTTGCCCTTTATATTTGAAACAGTGCAGGCAAAGGATTAAAAACTCTGTGTAACTATGTGTAATAAATATTAAGCAAACTTTGCTCAGGGAAATGCTAATCTGAGTTTGGATTTACACATGGATGCCAGGGCACTTGGTGGAAAGATCTCTGCCAAGCATTTCTAGATTCTGCTGCATTCTTCCTTTCAGAGTCCACTTCTTCTGAAGCAGCTTGCTTCATGTCTCATCAATCTCATACATGCTGCAGAGGGAACAGTATGGAGGGAATCCATCTAGAAATGAATACACCTGTTGCACATTAATTTCAAGGTGAATTTTCTTATGGTTTGTTCTTCCTTAGCTCTCCCTTTCAAACCTCTGGCTTTGGACAGAAAAGGAGTGAAGTCTTCAAGGCATGAGCCTTTGTATATTTACATACAAATTCTTAGGAAGAAAGGATTAGGCCGAAGCAGAAATTCTACAAACATGGTTATTAACTTTTCATTAAATATTTCATTAAATAGTTTCACATTTATAAATCCCACCTAAGAAATGAGAGACTACTATGCTTCTAACCTGAGCATACTACTCTTCTTTTGGCAAGATCTACTCTGTAGACAAAGACAGTCAATTTTACAAGAATCCTACATATTATCAAGGACTCACAGATAAGAAACATTAATCCATTTCAGATCCCATTATCTGTCTGAGGTCCAAGATGCTTCAAATTATGCATATCAAGTTAGTGGACCATCCTTGTTTTTCAGTTGGCTTTTAAATTATCTGGAAAACTTAATCTCTACATGTTCTCATGGTGTCTCAATATATTTAAAGATACAAAATCACCACCATCAGAAAAAAAAACCAACCTAAAACTAGTGCTTTATCAATGAGGCTTATAAAGAGTTGTTTGAATTTAAATCAAACCTGTTTGTATTCCATTCAGTTGAATTTACACTAAGAAAGCTTCTGTTGTAATAGCCACAAAGGGCTACATAAAGATACACAAATGCTCACCAACAAAATACTAGTTATAAGAACAGAACCCCACCATTAAAATCTTATGGGTTAGTGTTGTAACTTAAGCACACTTTTGGGATTCCCAGGTACACATTCCAGAAATGTGTGTTCAAATGCTCTTCTTTATCTCCTTTTCCTTTACTATACAGATTTTTTTGATGTGAAGCTGCATCAAGCATAATACTTTAAGAAAATGTGGAATGTGTTGTCTAAGTTCTCATGACACTTATCATGACAGAGGATATTGTTGTCCACAAAAATCGGATTCATTACCCAGCGTGCAACAAGCCAAAAATTACACACTCAATAGAGACATTGACTATTTATTTCAGAGTTGTGCAAGCCTGGCTGCTCGGTGGTATTCCACAAATCAAGCACACCCACTATCAAAGCTTCTCACTACTTATATACTTCAGCAAACAAAGGAATTAGTGTTCACTGGCTACAAGTTACATCGTTTTCTTACTAATTAGTATTCTATCTTCTACTGGTTAATGATTTTCTTGTTTCTCATGCTAATTTGTCCACATGCTCAGTCTTTCTCTCTTTTTCAGTCAGTGGGTTTTTTTTTTTGGGCCAGTGGTCCATGAGTCAGTGGTCACAATCTCCCCCTGCCAGAATTACCTTTTACCCAGCCAGAGCTGATTCCAGCACAGTTGCTGAGTTGGCCTTGTTAGTTTCTTCCTTATCTTGGGAGTTCTGCCAAACATCCTTATGGCGTGTAAATTCTGCATTCTTTGTACCCACTATCAGTGGGCATCCTTCTTCCCAAGCTTTTTTTAACCTCCCCCTAGGTCTGAGATCATTGAACACATCAAGCCCTAAACCTTAACAAGGCAATTCTACCAACAAGTAATTAGTTTTTCTAACACCTGGACATCATTTACAGCTAGTTAGCCACTATTTAATGGATTAAATCTCCCTTCTTGTTGACTAAGCTTGAAAGTATACAAAGATTAAACACTAAAGAACGTATTTTCTTAAGAAAATTTTACATATTCCACATTTTGGAACACTATGGCTGATATGTTTGAGGGTTTTAGCTTTTTTTTAAGCTCTAATCAAACCTGCAGGGGCTGACCTCTCTGCTGTGATGCAGTCATAGATTCCAGTAGCATGACATGAAGTCCCCAACGAGATATGCAACAAAGTCCTGAAATCCTAACAAGGTCCCCATGATTGTTACCGTCAGTAGTATTTCAAGATTAATTCAACACTTAAAATATTGTATCCAGCTGGTTTTATTAAGTCAAAACTACCAATTTTTATAATGTGAAATTGCCCTTCTGCAATCATCATCTTACAGGTTTTTATTCTGAATAACCTGACCAAAAGTTGTAACAGACATTCAGACTCAGAAGGGAGTAAGTACAGACATGGGAACATTCCTGAAGCAGCAGGCTATCATTTCATTAATTCATTATATGTGGCATATAAGAAGACCCTGTCTGGAGATAACAGGGCTACCACCCCTGAGAACGGCTGGACTGCATTCATCTAAGATTCACACCAATCTTTAAATTCTCTCATCCTTTTTCTTGAGGGGAATAAAAGATACTCAAGAAGGAATTCAATTGTTAAAACCCTTTCTTCTGTGCTTTTCAAAGGAAAAAGCTCAACTATTAAAATACCAGGTCGTCTCTCACAAGATGAGTCTTCAGTTGTTTGCACACAGAAGATATGAGTCATAAGATGAACTAGCTAAACACTTACACATATTTGGTTACTCACTTCTAATTAACTGTTCTTCATCCCTCCTCCTCAATGTCCCCAGAATATTATGAAGAATGAAATAAAAATTTGCTAAACTTCTCTTGACTATCATTCCCTCTTTAGTTTCAGGAAACAGAGATTGGTCATAGCTGCACCATCCTAGACAAAAATTCTGCATTAGAAGAAGTGTAAATGGGACAAAGAAGAGAGACAGACACATTTAAAAACTTCGTATTACTGAATAGGGAAAATTACACTCATATGCCAGCTCCTTGTGGCATTCCATGAAATGTACAACTCACTTGCAGCTGAAACTGCATGTTCCTTGTCCTCCTCCACCAAGCTTTTGTACACTCAGCCTCCTTTCTCATTATGCAGGCTCAGACACTATACCAAAGCCTAAACTGTTAATAATTTCTACACTTTTAGTTAAAAAAGCTGCAAACATTTTAAGAGACAATCATGCTGGTCCATCTCTTAAATTGCTGTATTTGTATAAGAAGGATGGATGGTTGCATATCTGAACTACCTGAAAGGTGGTTGTAGTCAGGTGGGAGTTGGTCTCTTTTTCCAGGCAACAACTGACAGAACAAAAGGATGCAGTCCTAAGCTGTGCCAAGGGAAATTTAGGTTGGATATTAGGAAAAAGTTTTTTACTGAAAGAGTGATAAAGTACTGGAATCGTCTGCCTGGGGAGGTGGTGGAGTCCCTGGATGTGTTTAAAAAAAGATTGGATGTGGCACTCAGTGCCATGGTTTAGTTGAGGTGGTGTTAGGGCATGGGTTGGACTCTGTGATCTTGGAGGTCTCTTCCAACCTGGTGATTCTGTGATTCTGTATCAGAAAAACTACGTGGTTACTATGACTGCAACACTCTGATATTTGAGCATAATATTCTCAGGATGTTATTTGGAATGAAGTTATTATGCTGGGATGGCCAATAAAAAGTATCTGTGGATTAAATAGAATTTAAATGAAAAAAATATTAGAAAGCACAAAAAAAAATACTATTAAATATACTACCCTGATTCCAGGAAGAGGGAAAATAAAACCACAAAACCAAGGAACATTTAAGCTCCTCCTTTTAAGAACACAGATGTATTGAGTTTATTTTAGTCTGGGATTAGATGAAATAGAATTCTTTCACAGAGGTATTCTTTAAACTTGTACTTTCTATTGTGTCATACCAAATGTAAACTGATGATGTTATCCAGAGCTTAAATCTACGTGAAAGTGACCCTTGAGACACAGGGCAACAAAGGACAACGAAGCCAGTTGAAGGGCCTAGAGAGTAAGTTGTGTGAGGAATGGCTGAGGGAGCTGGGGGTCATTTAGCCTCGAGGAAAGGAGGCTCAGGAAGAGCTAGTGACAGGATGAGAGGACACAGCCCCAAGATGTGCCAAGGGAGGTTCAAGCTGGACATCAGGAAGAATTTCTTCATGGAAAAGGTTGTTCAGCATTGTAATGGGCTGCCCAGGGAGGTGGTAGAGTAACCACCCTTGGAGGCGTTCAAGAAACAACTGGACATGTCAGTTAGTGCTACGGTTTGGCTGACAAGGTGGGCATCAGTCAAAAAGGCTGGACTTGTTGAACTTGGAAGTCTTTTACAACCTAAATGATTCTTTGATGCCTTCTCAAAAGATGTTGAACCAGGTACTGCTTCAAAACAACCAAAATGGCATTGTCTCCTGATTGCTGCTGCTACAAGACTCTAACACGTGGGGACTTTGAGTTTCTCCACCCTCTCTTTTATTTCTCAAGAAACCATCTTTTAGATCAGTGTTCAAAAAGAAGCTTCAGAACCTTCTTTTGCAACCATATAGTTTCTATGGAGTGAATATTCTTTTTGACAGAAGGCATGAATTTGCCTTCCTTACTATCAAGTTCACATAGCCTGACAAATAACATGATTATCAATCTTTGCTTAGTTCTTAATCATAAACTATTTCCTTTGAAATGTTGAAAATCTGATTTAAAGTAGATTAATTTTACTTTTCTTTTTTAGTTTGTTTGGTTTTAGTCCTCTAGAATCCAGGGAATATTGACATTTCTGAACACAATGGATAAACATTTTAAGAAATGCCACTTCCACTGAGTGACAGCTTGATTTACATATTCTGATTTGGGAAGTCCCCCATCTCTAATGGAACAGGCTAAAATAATCTGGAGATATGTCTGCTTGGCTGCCACACTTTCTAGGTACTTTCCTCTATTTGGTAATACATTGTTTAATTTCTGAAATTTCTTGGAATCAGTATATAAACCCTGACAAATCATCACACTTGTAAGACTGGAAAGAGATATCTGTGTCACAAAATTTAATTCTTTGTTAACTACATTGCAGACAACATTATATGGTCAGGATATGAAGATTAAAAACACTGTGGGGTTGCTACTTTTTTGGCTGAAAGATTGTTCTAGAATGAGATGCATGCATTTTTAACTTAAGGAGCATTTCCTATCTGCCTTTCTCTTGCTAAAAAAGCTAGGTACTTTAATTTCTTCTCACTTAGGGGAGGCAAAATGCATCATCTGACTCCACTAAAGTGTTTGGGAGGAGTCACTAAACAATTTTTCAGGTAGGAGAGAAATTTGAGTGGGAGAGAACTGTTGCCTAGGAAGCCTGATGCCAAAAGTGCTGTGGTGAAGGGGTAGGAGGTAGAAGTGACAATAGGAGGGGAAGGAAGTGAAGGAAGCAGTATATTGCAAAATCCGATCTCTCTCTCCCTTACAGGACATAAACCCCTGTGGTGTGATAAAGCCCAGAGAGAAGTGTTCTTATAAGGTTGCTTTCTGGACAACACACTGATAACCACAGTTCTGCTGAAAACAAGTTTACAGTAACACATCCCAAAGAAGTGAATTAGGCCTCACTCCTTTTGTCTTCTTATTGCCTTGGATTATTGCAGCACAGGCTTTTCAAGCGGTGCAGAGAGGTGGAATATATCCAGGCAAATTATGATTCCCTTTTTCTGCACAGCCTGCCAGCTGCAGAGCAGAAGTGGCCAGGCTGCTCCTGAAGTCTGTTCAAGCTCTAAGAGTTCCCCTTGGAGAATCTGCCCTATGAAAAGAACTAACATCTGCCAACATCAATGTAGTGATAGAGGAGATAATACTGCTTTGGCTTTGCATGTAATTTTTTCCCTCTGGTTCTGACCTGGTCTTGGCTGCCATGTGACTCTTGATGCACTATTTGAAAGATAAAACAGATTATGTAAAACAGCCAGTAAAAAGAGGGAAAAAATTAGAAGGGAAAATAGGAATAGAGATGGAAGGAATTTCGCTGAAAGATAATGTATGGTATTTCCAGGTGTCTATCCAAAATATGAACCATATAGCAACCAGATTGTTTTCAATTTCTAACACTTTACATGAATGCAGTCTACGTGTGTAGCTTAACCAGACCATTCTGTAAGAAAAAATAATTCCATTATAAATTACCCACAAAGCTCACATCAAGTAATCAGTCTGATTAAATGATTAAGGAACAAAACTTGGAGTTGAGATGTTTGGATTCTTTACTACACTCTGTCAATGATTTCCTGTCATATCTTCAGCAACACTTGATATCTCTCCATCAGAAATTTCTTGTGCAACATTGGATAATAATTCTTACCCTTATTTGTGATGGATATGAAGATTAGAAAATAATCAATACATCACATTTTCCTAGGGATTCTCCTATACTTAGGACATGAACCATACAAGGCATATCTCTGTGAAAACATAATTTAATTACTGCATTTAACAAAAAGGTCATTGACTGACCCTGCTGCGTGTATCTGGTAAGAACATTTCTGAAAGGTAAGACCATTACTACTGTTTGTATTTAGCAAGTGTGTGAGGCAGTGAGATTATCCTTGCCTCTCTATACCCACCAGCAATTTTTCTTCTCCCAAAGATGACAACCATGAAAAATACTTGCTTCGTCATGCAAGGCATCTTTCTTATGATAAGTATTATTATTATTATTATTATTATTATTATTGCTATGCTTTTGGAAAAAATGTGTTAGCTATAGGTTCTACTATGACTAGTAGAGAATAAAAACGTAAATTTGAAAGCATGAGATTTATTAAGTTCATTATATCTTAACAGACTGATTTTCTAATTGCAGCAGCAGCACGCAGGAGCAGCTGGTTCTAGAATCTGTAAATGAATAAATCCATTAAGCCATGACTGGTAGATTGTGAAAAGGTTGTTTACTATTATAAAAAAAGCTTTGGTTATCAAAACAAAGCAAATTATGCTAAACAGGGTGAAGATGAAGCTTTCTTCAATTTTGTCCCAACTTACTCAAACTATTAAGCTTTTACTTCACGTAAATAGTTATACTTTACAACTGAGTGTGCTGACACATACAGGAAAAATAAAGACAGCAAAGACTTTTCATTTGTATGTTATTGATGGCTATTTCTTCTTCAAAATATAGAGAACAAGATAAACAAGTTGGTTTGATTTGGCAAACAGAGAGGATGATGAGGAATGAAAAAACCCCTCCAATACAGAAAGTGGTGATATGAAAGATCAAATTTACTAAAACTATCCATGCATTTGGCTTCCTGAAACACAAGGAAACAGACAGCCTTCAGCCTTGACACAGTGAGTCAAAATGTGAAGGAAGCAGCAGCACACAGCAACTCTACATCAGCACTCTATCTCCTGCTTTCAAAAGAAGTACATTCAAACTCTCACTGCCTTGAAGAAAGCAAACAATAAGGAGACAATCACATCTCATGGGTCAAGCAACAGGAGAAAAATACGCAATTTCTGTTTCAGTTGCAACATTAAGATGTACATTAAGACTCTTATGTAGCAAACTGGTTGACTTTATCCACTGACTTCCATTGTTTTCTTCCAGGTATAGCCCATTGTATCACTAATGTCCCCTTACCAATGGTAAGTCTAATGTATCAGTATATGTTTGGAAAACTAAAATAAATTGGTGTCTTCGCTAGGGCTACAACACCCCTTCCAACAGAATCCTTTATTTTCTTGCTCAGAACATATCCATACTAATTTCTTTATGGGTTTCTATATTAAATCCTTATTTTCAGCTCCTAATTGTAACAAACAGATTATGCAAGAACTTTTATTCTTTCTCTGTTTATAGCAGCTGAACCATCTTCCAATATTTCTGCCTCTTTATAGAACACAGCTTAAATACGACCATTTTCCTAATTTAGATAATTCCTATTGTCTTTGTTATCAACTATTTTGGAATACACTTCTGATTTCAATACCTTTCTGAAAAGCCTAAATCCTTATACTTTACAGAAAAACTTGCATGAAGAAAGGTATGGTGTGAAGCCACATATATATATTTTCTTATCTGCTTATACTTTAATATTCTCCACCAGTTGTTGGTGAAAACTGTACCTGGATTTAGTGCAAAGTCCACCTGCTAAATTTTAGTTTTATGTATGCCATGAAAATAAAGAAATGCAGCTGAAGTCAGACCTAATGCTCTTCTTTTCACACCTGCCCTGAAAAACTATTTGTTTATTAAATGCTGGCTTTCACTAGAATTTAAGATCAAATGTAGTTTTAATATAGTGAACTTTTAGCAAAACTATATATTAATTTTAGAGAAAATGTACATATGTTATCAATTTCTCCACTGAAAAAGGAGTTCCAAAAGATGAGCTTTATATTTCTTTGCTATATCCTCAGGAAGAACAGTTATATTAGGGTTTTTAAAAGGAGTGCAGCCATTGTACAAAGCATTTTCATGAAGGTTCATTACACAAAGTAAGAATATATCCCCTAAATTTTCATTATAATTAGATGTCATGGAATATAATTTTCATAATTAAGTGATAAAATGGCTACATGTTCTTGAAAAATTAACACAGAGCTCTAATTGAAGAATAATAAAAAGAAAAAAATGTGGACTATCCTTTCAGGTTATCAGGTTTATCTATAACATACTAAATTGTATTAATATCAGCATAAAAATATTTTTTTGACCAAAACTTCTATACTAGTGGTAATAAAACTTAATGCTCTGAAGGCAGTATGGTCCAACACAATTAGTAAAGCCCTGAGACACCATTAAAAAACTAAAAGGTGAATAAACTTACTGCCTCATAGGTCTCCAAAAGAATCTGGACACGGTTAGGAGATAATCCTATTTGTAAGGGGTTCCACATGTCCCTCACACCTATTACAGAAACTGTATTTTCTGTTCTGTGGAATTAGCATGAGGTAAATATGTGTATGACAAACCCACTCCCTTATACAACATCACGGCTCTTTATCTCTCATGCTGTTGTTTCACCATCATTAAGTTTGCATAATTATGCCATTGCCCCGCTGTCGGGGAGTGCATTGGAGTGCATAAACACATATGTGCTTTAAAAAATGGACATGGCCCTGCTTTAAAAAGGGACATCAACAATTTGAATGTTTGAGTAATTTTTATTTACAGGTACAGTCTATGATTGAAACATCTTTAAATGCTGCTACATAATAATTTTCTTATGCAACTCTCCTACAAGGAAGAAACATGGCACTTGAATTCTGTACAAGCTTATATTTTCAGGAAGCCTAGCTCAGTGAAATGCAGGATTAGGACGCCTTTCTGGCACTTTTTCATGTTTCCCAGGCTGGATTATGATGGAAATTGGAATGGTCCCCAGGAGATGACAGCTGAGGGGGGGTCTTTCTGTATTATAGCAAACTCCAAGGATGCCCTAAGGTAAGTGGAATTGCTCAGAGTTTGCACAATGCCACATGCTGTTATTTTGTTATTGAAGGCACCATTACATTTCAGTACACTGTACATTCACAACCCACCGGCAAAGAGGTGACAGGTATCACTGGTCATCTAGCAAAGCAGTTTGGCTCCCCTTAGACTGTCATTTATAATGCAGCCATTTTACATGCCGGGAGAGATACTTTTCTCTGCTACCTGTGCAATGACAACAAGCAAAGGAGTCTGCTTCAGAATATAACATGCCAAAAACGAGGCAAAAATTCTTTGCTGCCTACAGGATAGTAATGTGCATGAATAAATCTCACTTCTCTGTATGTTACCCCATTTGTATGGGAATGCCACTGGAACAGATCTCTGCCATGCCAGTGTTATCAAATGCTGTGTATTATGGAAAAGAAAGAAACATGTTCCACTTTTCTCCACAGTCCAAGATTCATCTACAACATTTGTGAACAACTTGCACAGGGAGAACAATTGTACTGGGAAAAGTAATAATATGGTGAAGAAAAAAAAATTATGAAATTTTATGCTTTAAAAAATTTTATTCTAGAAATAAAATTGAAGTCAAATTAATCCTGGTATAAATCTATGCCATATTATTAACCTAAAGAGGATAATATCCCACACTGTCGTAAGACTGCTGCATGGCCAGGACCACAGGAAGAGTATACTTCTGTCTCTCGTTCATATTAAGCTTGTTCTAAGGAGATTTATTCTGAAATGCTTGTTTGACATGAAGATTTTGGTCTCTGAATCCACCTTCTTCCTTTAAGACTCCCTGGAACTGGGACTCTCCCCTACTGTTTGCACAGTGCCTGGCACAACGGGACATCAAATCTCATTGTGTGCATTAGACACAACTGTAAAATCTTTACTGTCTACACATATCTGTTCCATCTTGGTTCCTCACTATCATTCATATGCCCTCTCTTCTCTCAATGTTCTCATGTGTGAAACAAGAGACTACATTGGTAAACATGAACTATACAGATTCAGAAATCTGCCAGCAAAGCATACATGGTAATTAAACATCAGCAGATGCGTGTTATTTGCTAACTAAGCCTTAAACATCAATAAGTTCTGGGTTATGTTCTGCACTCCTGAGGCTATTTATTAAAGCATAATAATAGCAAATGTTTACCTGTTTTGACATATTTTTTTTAGATTTATTTTTAAACCTTTAACTTCCTGCTGGATTAAAATTATTCTTACAAGGCCAAAGTAATAAAGAAATTTGCTGCTGGATGATCTGATGAAGCACCCTCTCCACTTCCAGTCATTCCTGCTTTTTAGCATCTTCAAGCCTGACATCAGTTTTGGATGCAGCTAAATGCCAACTATCCCGATAAACATGTACACTACCAGCTGTGGCTCCATCTGCTCAACTAAACATTTTCACACCAAATCTGCCGGGGAAAAGAAATATTGTTTTTGGAGTTGGTTTGTAACAACTGAAATATTAAAATCTTAATTCCAGGTGGCCCTTCACTTTTCTATTTCCTCCGATGAACATAATTAGAAGAAAAACAACCAGCTATTTATAGTCTGCCTCAAACCCACAAAATCCAAAGGAATGAATTTGGTGCAAAAAGCACAGGTAAATAAAATGTAAATTCAGGGCCGATAAACCTTCACATTGCCTTTTGGAGAGCCCTTGCAAATGCCTCAGTGACTGCGTGACCTGACCAATGTGCAGCAGCAGCTATAAATAGCTCCTGGTCCCTGTGCCCCAGCCTGGAGGAAGACAAGACTGGTGTCTTTGTCAGCCTACTCCCAAAGCACAGCTTTGCAAATCCAGAGTGGAAATTGTCACTTCAGTACATTGGGATGATAGCTAAGGTTTCACAGAGCCTTTCATGAAAACAAAAGATGTCCCTTTTTTCTGTGAGGAGGAATACCTGTAGGATCAGTGCAGACAACATCCTATGAGAATCCTGGATGTGCTAGCAGTCTGCACTGACTTCTACCTGTACAGCACGCTCTCAAGTCACAGCTGTGTATATCCCTTTGTATCAGGCAGAGATCAGGCTCTGTATCTGTTAAATTCTTCTTGCATTCGAACAGTCAGATCTTCTTTAGAAAAGAAATGAAAGTCCTCAAGAAACAGCAAAGAAACACTGTGAACGTGGCTCTTACTTGAACTGTCAAAATCATGTTAGAAAGTTCATGTGGTAATGAGAAGGCACCAGGAACAGCACCTGCCACTGTGCTAATGCAATAAGCAATATAATGCACCAAGTCTGAAATAGGAAGAAGGTTTGAATTGCATTAAACCAGTGCTTATCACTTTCCACTCCTCCACTGGAAACCCAACAGAAGGCATGGGGAAGTCCATTTCTGTCACCATAAAAGCCTGAGTGGCTCTTGTGAAACATGGACAGCACAATGGTTGAGCTGGAGAAGAATAACCCTAGCCACAAGAAGCTCAAGTATGTGTTTCCTGCTATGCCTGCTAGGGCCTGTACGCTGCTCCTTCTGAGACTCCTCAGCTGCACAGGCCAGAGTCCTGAGGTAACCTTACACCTTCAGGAACAGTTTGAAAATAATGGATACAAGTCTATTTAACTAGAAAGACCAGCTAGTCCATCAGCTAGTTTGTACAGTGTCATCTTAAAGGCAAACCAGAACAACTCCCCCCCTCAGTTACGGCTTTTAAACAGTCATAGTAACATAAGTAGTCAGAAAACGGCAAAATAATCAACTAACATACTGTGGTTTCAAATTCAAAGAAATCCCACTGGAAACTCAAGAAGTATGAAAAGGTATGATGTTTCTCTTAATTTCCGTTGAAAGCCCAAGAGTAATTTTACTGAAGTGAATGAAGCAATGCAAAAATTTTTATACTAAAGAGACATCAGGCCCATTTAGTTGCAAAGTACTCTTTGACAACTGAATACAATTCTGTTCTAGAAAGTTAAGTTCTATTTTTTATATTACACCTTCTTCTCTGTTACATATATTCCTTACAGAAACAAACAAACAAAAAAAAAAGTCCTGCTACATCTAATAATTTCTACTAGTTAAAAAAAATGTCACCCAGGAATGTGCTTTAAGTAAATGTGGCAAGCAATTAACAGCTTAGACACCACATTAGAGACTTCTGAGCTTTTTTGATACACCTTTCTCATGATTTTGGTCTGAGTTGATTCTTACTACCAAAGACTAGTACGTAGGAAAGCCAGAAAGTTTATTCAACTAGTGAAATTAAAAAGCACAAATTAAACCAGTCATGAGAAAAGTATCCATATTCTGCACAAGAATGTAGGTTTGTACATTTTTGTTTTTTTGTTTCATTTAGCAATGACTTGTCTATCTTCAGGAATACAAACGTGTCAGTGGAAAATGTATCTATCAACTAAATTAATCACCTAACAGTTCTTACTAGAGATTACACATGACAATCTAGTACTTACTGCTGCTGTATCTAACAATTAAACTGTGAAAAATAACTATCTTTCTTTCCTTTCACATTTTTGATTCAAGAAACATTACAAAAAATCTCAGTAATAAAACTAATTGTGAGAGACATGAGTGCCAGAAATAAACCAAGTATTATGAAGTTACAGGCAGAGGCACATATACATAAACCACTTTACTACCTTCTGTAGTTTCAATTTCTCCAAAAGAAGTCCTACTAGCATCAGTCAAAGAATAATGAAGTAACATGTTTTTGCGACACAAAACAAAACAAAAAAAAAGAAGAATTTTAAATCCAAGATCAATATCCAGAATTGTACACAAATAAATTGAGTTTCCTATCGTTTAGTAGCCAGCATCTCTGCCTATTGGCGAACAGAAAGGAATAATATTAAGAAAAAAACCCATAAAATTTATTTCAATATTTTAGTATTTAACTTTGTTGTAGATATTGCACTATTATCTATGTGACTTAGAACAAAAACTAATCAAGCAGCTTCTTTAGAAATAAAGCTTATGATAGAGCAAGTTCTTGTAATAATGCTTTCCCATCTATACAGTAATTTTTTATAATTTGGCCTGTATTCACTGGAGTTCTTTGAGCTCTACTAGTTTATAAAGCCAGGGATATTTACAAACATGGAAGCATATAAATATAATATACATTCCTCATCCTTCCTCAAGGAGGAGAGGAATGATTAACTGGACACCTCAGCTTCAAAGTGCCTTTCTGTTCTGCTTATGGCTGTTTCTGTGCAACTATCAAGACAGAAGAAAGTCCAAGAAATTTGCATCACACAGAGAAAGAAAGCAATATTTCGACAGTCATCAGATTCCTTGGGAATTAACTCAGAGACTTTGATGCAAACTGTACTGCTGTATGCTCTCTCCTATAGATAAGCCTTATATTTTCTGTGAAGAAATCCACTGAAGAACTTCCAGCAGTGAAACTATCAAGCACTGAGACTTGAGATAGCCTTTTAGATATCTGGGCCCAGGCCAGAGAGTCTTGAAGATAAGAGTGGAGAGCACAGTTAAGCCTAATTCTCTGAAAAGCCAGTGTAAGGCAGTCCCATGTGTTCCTGGTGGTCTGAGCTGCTGCAATCTTTTGTACTAGATAATTTTCCCTAGCCAGTAAGAGCTTTATGCTCAGGTATACTGTGCTCCTATCATCCAAAGGAGAAGAAGAAACACAAGAATAACTGCAGACAGTGCAGCATCCAGCAGGATGAGGTAAACTCTCTTACCCAAAGAGGGAAGACGGAGTTTTATTACCAGATGCCACTACTTAGCAACTTTTGTGTCCATGCAGAATACACAAGTACTCCTAAATTATGGAAAGCATTGATGAAAAAACAATATATAACTTTCACCAGAAGCTCCTACACTGGGCCTGGAATCTCACTGACTTGTCACTTTCTTCTGTCTGCCTTATTTAGGTTCAGTTTCAGACAACTATTCTTTATTTCTGTGCTGGTTTATGCAATCAGTTGCCATTACAGTGAAACTGGAATGGTTACAGACCTCAAAGGACAAAAGGAAATGTACGTGATCTGCATATTTCTCAAGCATACCATCTGACCTGTTCACACAGTAGCTGAACATAGATGCCAAAAAGAGTTAGCAATAAAATTGATTCTTGAAAGACACCGGAATGAAGAACAGAAAGGCGGTCTGCCCTGACTGCTGGTTGGATGTGTTCAGCTGGGAGTAATGCCAACCATTTTAGTGTATTACTTTGGATCCTGCTACCTTTCTCAAGCAAGAAAGGACTGTCTCATGATCAACTGTGTTAAATGATTCAGATATGTCTAAAGTGATGAGAATAGATGTCTGTACTGTCTCCACTGACAGAAGCAGATTACACATGCCACTACAACCATTTCAAGTCCTGCTTTAAATTCAGATTGTGCTGGATCTAGAATTTTATCTTAATTTAGTTAATGCAGTTGGCCTTTGGCTAGCTTCTCTATGAGCCTGCAAAGAGTTTCAAAATTATTCTGTGTCTGTATGTGGGGACAGACAAAGAAAGACGATTACAGTTTGCTCTAGGGTGGAATGTGGAAACCATTACAGAGTACATGGAAATGCTACACAAAGATTTGGAACAGGAAATGAATAGCTAATCCAACTGAAGCTACAGGGGGAGTGACATGGATGTGAGACATAATTATTCAAACTGGAATTTGCTTAGGACTGAGGTAAACGCCTCTCCTCTTGAAAATTGTGTCAAGTCTACAGCTGACAGGACTTCAGGGGTTTTAGTTCATTTGAAAAGCAAGAAATCCAGTTGCAAAATTCTTTCTTCCCATAAGGACTATGGGTTCGGCAAAATACAGTGAGAAAGAACTATCTTCTGAATCATTCTTAGCACTTCTTTCAATATTTGGATTCACACTGCAGGTATCCATTTCAAGTAATAGTACTCCCTATTGTAACTCAGTATGATAGGTGAAAAGAAACAGTTTAAAGAAGCATAGCTACAGTGACCATGAGTCAAATACTTGTGTAATTTAACATTGCCAACCAACTAACAAAGTAACAAAACCTAGCAAAATAAACACTGGAGAATGTATACTGGAAAATTTCTAGGTTGTTACTTTATATTTAAACAAGAGTGGTACATAAATGAAGGAAGGTTATTAAACCCCATATGAATGTACACACTCACATATATAACAGAATCAATTTCATTATGTTCAAAGCTGTGCAAAAACTACTACGTCTTTGTGGGATTTTGATGATCTTTCAAAAATGACAGATCAATTTGTTAAAGGAAGAAAAATGGATTGAAAACCCACAATGTTTTAAAAAGCAATTCCTTTCAGAGCTCTACTTTTTTGATAAATTAACTATGATCAGCAATGAAGAAATCCATTTTCCTTTCTATCTAAGCTTCAAGTAACGATATATAATAATAATAAAAAAGAATGTATATAACCAATTAATGCCAGTGCCCAAATCTCTTGAAGTAGCCTGTAATTTTCAATTACTTGGTTTTTGTAACTCACATCATGATTTTCAGAGATGTGAATTGCCTACAAGTCCAGCGGCACTTCAGTTATACAGTAAAATAATTTTGACAAGAAGTCTGGTAAGTGTCTGCTTTGTTGCATCCCTGAGACACTTGGTGCAACATGAACTTATGTCCTATCACCACAACTCCTTTCCTGACCCTTTGAAAGAAACACCTCCTCACAATAATCACTGCTGAAAATCAGACTGTGGGCATTAATCAGTGGTCATTCGGCACCTGAAGCATCCAGAGAAACCACATTTCAAAACCTGGATCATATTTCTACATAATCAGGGAATTATGTCATAATCTGTAATCTTAGAGACCCTCCTGCAGGGGTTTCATGCCATGGAGCAAGTTAATGACCCATAGCAAAGCAGCTCCTTATAATATGATTCCAAACTTCATTTTCACACCTTGATTATGACTGGCATCTTCTTGTTTCACCTCCAGGAAGGTGCTGAGTCATAGCAGCACAGGATATGAGAACAGAAGTTTTAACATTAACAAAGCCAGGATAAACACAATCTTCCAAAGAGTTAACTTAGACACTACATAAGACTACGCTATCATTATCTGTAGCAGAAAAATCTTTTAGGATCTAGTTTTTGTGCAACACAAAGGCCAAACTTGTTTAAAATGCATTTTAAGACCAGTTACTACTAAGGATCATAAATTTGCCTTCTGGGTTTGAACCACTGATGGCATACTATCAAAAAAAAAAAAAAATATATCCAGTTTGAACTCATTTAACTGTAGTACCAATGTAAAGCAGTATATCCAGGTACTCCTTATACTGACTACAACATGGTTTGTCCTTCCACAAAGTGTAAAGAAGTGTTTCGATGAAAAAATGGTGAAGTCAGAATACAGTCAGACCTATTTTTAGCACCAATGATGCAGATCTTACAGATTATAAAATGTTAACAAATGCAACATTCATTTAAAAGTAAACAAAATGGGGACAAGTCTTTGCTCGCCTTCTAAATTTACACTATCCAATGAAACAACACTTTATGCTTTATCAGTCTTGACATCAATATTAAAACAGATCTACAAAGTGCCATAATTGTTTATACATCCCTTCCAGCCATTTCAATGTGAACAGTGTCCTCCTTGTTTCTCCACCCTACAAACAGCTATTTCATCATCTCCAGTTCACATATCAATTACCACACTTGTGTAATCTAAACAAAAATTTTTCTTTTCTATGTCCAACCTCTCTTAAGCAATAAAAAAATACCACCATCAAATTACAGGTGAAATGTTTCTGAGAAACCAGAGAACATAACAAAATATATTTTCCTAATTAAGAAAGTAGGAGTGGAAGGGTACTTTGGGATCACTGTATCCAATCACCTGCCATCTCAAGCAACCATATGATGTCATTCCTTCCAAAAGAATGTCCACACCCCATCTTAAAATCAGATTATGTCTCCCACTACTTCCATCAAAAGGCTGTTTCAGAATCTCACTGGTCTGATGGCCAAAGTTAAGATTTCCAGCATAAATATCTCATGTTACAAAGTCAATCATTTGTTTTCACATCTATACTAGTCATTCCATTAAGTTGGCATTTCATTCCTGATTTTTTCCCAACATTCAATCCCAGTATATTTCTGAATACTAGTGATATCTGAGGCAGTAAGGACTCCCTCTCTGTGATTCCTGTTGAATATCATGTGAAATAAAGGGAAAGGGAGAAGAAGAAAATTTGGCACTGCACATAAACATGGCTCTGTGGACTAAAAATAAGGACATTCCTAAAGACATGGTAGAAGCACAATAAAAGCAACTGTTAAAGAAGGGACTTGATTCTCCCATTTCACAGGTTATGGTGTAGTGCTGGAACAGCATTTCTGAGTCACAGCACCCTATTTTAACACAAGGCTTAGCCTGTTCTTTTCTCAAAAAAAATCATGAACAGTGGCACACTCACCTCAGGACAGGTTTTCTGGCTCTCAAACCCACATACACTCCAGAGCCAAATTAAAGGCAGACGAAAGGAGCTATGTTTTCAGCTAAGCAGGTCCAACAGCTTTTCTTCTGGCATGTTTCTCCTGAAACCTTCTTCTGAGTCACCTGACTTTCTAGAAGCAGAGGGCTAAATTTCATACTCTTCTTGATCTCTCCTAATAAGGGGCTACTGATAAAATATTCTGGCTCTCCTCTGTGCTCAAAACCACACTACTCCATCATTTCCTTTACATGAGATCTTTGGAACCAGACCTGAGAGTAAGAGGAAACTGTTCTCTTGCCTCCTTCCCATTGGAGTCATGAATACTAATGCAGGACCCAGCATTCAGCACACAGGCTCCTTCAAGCACTTTGTTTCTTTTTCATCTGTGAAACTGAGCTAATTATCATTCCTTAATGTAGTGTTAAACTCCCTGTTTCTCCATGCTCACAGAGATGACCACAGTGCAGATGAAATAAAAAAAGGGTCAGCTCTGATGAAGTCCATGTTGAACTCAAACTGAAGATAAGTTATGTTTTACAAGTGGTCAGTCTTGGACTTTTCAGAAGAAAATAAATTTGTCAAACTCTAAAATATAAATTACTTCACACTTGTTAAAAAGAAACAAAATCTAATTTTTTTTAACTAAATCTAATGTATAGGTGGCTTCATGACTATTTTTAAAAACTGATCTGCAGTTCATTGTCATTAATCATACAGCCATTACCACGCTTCTGCTTTGAAACTGTTTTGGTTTTTTTTTAAGATCAGTTGAAGACAAGAAAGCAATAACAACAATACAGCACCTAATGTCACAAAAGTGAAGAATTTGCTTTCAACTCTTACAGGAGTCTAAGCTTCATCTGTTTCATTTTTCATCACAGTTAATCTCTGCAGATATTACACTATATTAAATCTGTACCACAGCCACATATATCTTCAGTTTTTCTGTTATATGTATGTTCATGACAAAAACAAAGAAAAAAACCCCAAATCAAATTCCCCAAGATGTCTCATGTGATGAGGATATGTGAATGGATTTCTTTTAATACATAACTAGTTACCAAAATCTAACTACTCCTCTGTTTTACAGTATTAGATCTGACTGGCTGTATTTTAATTTATAAAATACAACAAAAAAATTAATCATTTTACCATCTGTAACACTTGTAATCATCTTACATTACTACTATTTTTCTTCCTTTCATATCCCTCCCCCAAAATGAATTTAATAATAAAATTAGTGTTGATTGCCTAAAAGGTTAATTTCCTGAAAGGTTAAAATGTATTTTAGAACTGCATTTTCAGCTGTTCCTAGTATGAAATTACACTTGAGACAATTCAGTGCAATAATCTATAAATCTGTGTAACAGATCTGTTGCCAGATTTTCCAACACTGGCCTGCATTTTAGTGCAATCTGTAGGCAACAGAAACTGAGAGCTATAGAACACAATAAAAAATTAATATTCTAACTCAAAATGGATGCAAGTTACAAGCAAAAAAAAAAAGAAAATCCTTAGAGAACTCCCTTGGGCAAAAAAAGAAATAATAATGTGTAACACAAGCTTCTCTGAGATTTTTAGTATTTCGCATATGTGCAAATAATAATTACTGATGTCTATGGAGTCATTAATAATATTGTCAAAGAAAAATATTGTTTGTAGTTGAACAGTTTTTTCTTAAAAAAAATTAAAATTATATCACCTACTCATTTCAAGGTTAACAGAATAATGCAAATTCATATGGGTCCCTGATGATCAAGGTAGGATTAACATATTTTCACCTTCTCTAATAGAACTGCTTTGGTACAAAATACATTGTTCTGCACTGTCATGATGTATGGCTCATATTTAGAAATCTGACAGTTTAGGAGTGCATTATGGCATTCCATTAAACTGAATACATTTTTGTGCTGCACAGAAAAAGATAAAGAGGCCACAATTCCTGTCTTCTTTTTAAAGAATAATGACTTTTCTCACTAGTGTAGTGAAAATTTCAGAAAATGTGGTATTTAGTGGACTGCTAAGTTCTACTCTCTGTGCTTCAAAATCCATGAGGATAACTCTTTATTTAATATAAATACTATTTTTTTTACAAGAACATGAACCATATTAATTGATAGAGATGTCAGCTAAAACTCTCATTTACAATTATTATAACAGTAATTCTGAAAACCTTTGGAATTCACCCTGCAAGTGGACTGTGATGTTTCATCTTCTGAGTGATATTCATGACTTTAGTAATTGTAAAATTCCAGAAACACTGGTGATGCACTGTTATTTCACAAAATAATGCTGTCACTGACATAAGAAGGAAGGGAAAGAAAAGAGAACTAGAAAAACACGTGAAACTTCAGGTTACAACAATGTACAAGGACTCCTTATTCCCATGGTGACAGGACAGTGCTAAGTTGTCTACAATACCCTGAAATGTAGACAAGGCATTAAAGAACTTTATCTATCCTTAATATATGTTTGGGGTTGTACCACTACAAACCCAGCTATACCATAAATGTTATTAGCCCATTGTTAAAATGCAAAACAGTACCTCAACAAGAATGTAGAGAATGTTTTAGAAAAGGGTTATAAGTTGATTTTTTCCTTCAGCAATATGCATTTTACCTTCCCTTCAGTCTTTTACCCAAAGTTTTCAAAATCAAGATTAATAAAGCAACAGCTTTCAGAAGATCCCTGTTTCCCCTAGTGAGAATCGTATAATTTAGTTGATCATTAAGAAAAGCAAAATTGTTGTGCATGGCCAGAAGAGGGGAATGTACCGCTGGACAGGAGTTCTTTCATCACAGGATCCAAAAAGGTAGAAGTCCCAAAGCTTAAGCTGAGCATTTGAGTTTCCCCTTATGGCTGAGTCAACAAAATGCAATGTGGAGCAAGAAGGCAAAACAGCTTCACACTGCAAATATATGAGGAAGAATGATGGCTTTGAGAAGGTGTTGAAGGAGGAACCAGGAGGCCAAGGCTTGATGGTTCTGCCTTTGCTCACCATCAGCTGGAGATGTGGGAAATTGTCCTCTGTGTTTGTATCTAAAATTTACCCTGTGATTACCTCCTAATATTAGTGCTTTGCATTTGCTGACCATACATAACTTCAACTGTATTTCAAATAAAAGCAAAAATAACAAAATTGATCCCCAAAGATTAGTATCCTCTGCTGTTCTTTACACCCACTTTTGTGTAATCTTGGAGACAATCAGGTTTAAAATTGCCTGCCCTGCAGCCATTGGAACAGACACTAAAAAAACCTTATGCCCATATGTCTGAACAACCTCTTGAGCTTTAATGATGTTGAAATGTGGCAGAAAGGTGACACCTAAGCTTTGTAACAGTTCCAATATAAAACAAACCTAAGATCTTTCCACATGAAAGATACAAGAGCAATGGTGCTGTCTCCATAAAATTATTCCACTCATTTGGAGTAGTGGGGTGAGAAAAAACATGAGCCATGAAAATGCAGTTTAATGTGACCAATCTTGTTATTTCAGAGTACTGGGTGAACAGCTTTTTAACTGCAACAAGGTCCAGATCTTCCCAGGTGCAATTAGGGAATGAAGGAATGCAGCAGTGTTACAGTTTAAAAACTGCTGTATTAAAGATCTGCTTTTATTCCATGGAAGACTTACCTAGAACACTGCAGAAAGATTCACAAGGGTCAGGTTGCCAAGAAAAGTCACAATTTTTAGTGATTAAAAGCAAAGTTCCAGAAAGAACTAACTATATCAGAAAGGTCACAATCTCAGGAATTTTTTTTAATAAAAAAATGTATTATTAAAATATCCTTAAGGGTTTACTGTGCTACCTGCTCACTGTCTGAAAGCTTCAAGATTCCTGGTGAGATTTGTTTCTTTCATATGCAACATTGGCAGCTACCCAGTGCATCCAGCAGAGATGCAGGAGACGTAAGCTTTCTCAAAAAGCTGGTGATACACTGGACTAGTTCTGTTTAAAATCTTTAAAATGTTGAAGGATATAGAGGGTGAAAAAGTACGTTCAGGGAGGCTTAGAAGTATTCCAGCCAAAGAGAATTTGGCCATTATTGAACAAAGAACACCAATACTTCAAGATTAACACGAAAACAAGGGCTTAATTCTATTTTACATTTTAACAAGAAAAGGATAAAACCCCCAAAAACCAAATCATGGAAGATAGGTAACTCTAACCTATCTTTGTATTTATTAAACCACTAGCAAAACAGTATCTGAACGCCTCACAGTCATTAATGGATTTTTCCTCACAATGCTTCTTTGATGCAAAGAAGTTCTATTATCCTTATTCTTCTTGTGAAGAACAGTGTCATGGAGAGATTAAGTCATTTATCCAAAGTAACACAAGATGCCTATGGGAATGACTATGTAATTTATCATGGATCTCAAGAGCCGCAGTCCAGTGCCTGAACCAGTAGACCATTCTCTTCTTAACAGACAAGAGCTGTTGTACAGTACCTTAAATGACCTTTCAAAATGGCTATTTTTGCATGGTTTTTGCTCTATCACCATTCTGAAGAAAGCTGTTAAAGCAACATACTTTGAGAGAGCTTAATTGAGCGCCCTGTATTTTGTCTCAACACCAGCTGTGAAACTTGGGAACACATATACTTTCAGACCAAATATTACATATCTCTTGGAAGTCAGCCGCAAAGCTACAGCTCAGCAGCTTGGCAGCTGGAAAAGATCCTTCATGCTCTGCAAATGACCACACTTTATTCAAGTCCTTTTAAAGGTTTTTGCAAGGCTTTTTATATTCCTGTGACTGAAAAGAGCTACTATACTCGCAATATATGCATGAATATATGGCAGAAGCCATTTGGTAACTACCAAAATATGTTCTTTCCTGGCACACTGAAGAGCTCTGTTTATCATTTGGTAAAGCTGCTTAAAAAGAAAAGGCAATCATTGTTTGCTCTTTATATTCAACGAATGGTTTCGGTTTGAATGTAATTCAAGCTACAGGAGCACCCATGAGACTGGCAGTCTAAAACACTGGGTCAGTATCTGCCTCCGAAGACACAAATTAATTAAAATATGCTATTTAAAGAAAAAAAACTAACTAAAGTTTTGTCTTTATCCAAAGAATAAGTACAATTCACATCAGCAACCTAAAACTCTCCGGCCACTATGCTCACCTGAAGGGATCATGACCAGGAGTGAAAAGTTTATTGGGTCACGCTCCTTTAATCTTACCGTCTCTTTTGAGTGACTGCCAAAAGCCTTGCTTATGATGAAGTTTATGAAGAAGAAAATGAACTGAGATCATAATTTAAATTCCACACAGTTCACAAACAACTTTCATATGGTAACAATTTTTGGTCACTGGTTTACTGAATTTGAATTGGTGACCTAGAGGTGAAAGATTCTGCATTCCAGTATCAATCTCCATGCTGTTTATTGTTCCAATTTTCTGAAGTTCAAAGTGATAGTAGTGAGAGTTACATGGTTAAACACAGTTGTCTCCACTTTATATCCACTTTATTATTTTCAGATTTTTTTCCCTTAAAATAATTCTAAGCATAAACCACAATTATACAACATTTTCTTGTGTATGGAGAACTTTTGATTTAAAAAAAAAAATGTACCTCCATTAAATAAGAAAATAATCTTTTGTCACATAATAAAATTATGATATTTAAGAAATTCTGTAAAGAAAAAAGCTGTTACAAGTTCAAGTGGGCCTTTGCAAAACTGTCTGCTTCTTTCAAGGGCTTTTAGTTATAAGCATCATACAGCTTGCTTTGTCTAACTTAAAAATTAGAACAACAAAGAAAAATCTTATGATTTTAAGATTTCATAAATTCCTTCACAAATCCTCATATTTTATTAATTCCTTTACTTTTTTTTTTCTAATCCAACAATTCTGTCCTGTACTTAAAACATGAAACTTAACTAACACACTACTTTATCAGCTCCAGTGATAAAGTCAGTATATTTATTTCCAGGAAATGGACTTGTGAAAATTCTCAAGGAATTCTCAGCTGTATCTGAAGTTTTTTCCTGTCAAAACCTTTGAAAAAAAAATCTTTTTTTTTAGGGAATGGGAAAGAAACTGAGAGGAAACAGAAGGAAAAAAACACTCAGAAAAATTAGAAAGGAATTTCCAAAATACTCAGTGTGTCTAAGCTGTAGGCAACCAAATGAAAGATTTGCACCATGCAATTATTTATTTTTAATCACCAAGGCAATTTTTTTTTCTGTTTTCCAAACACATTAGCTCTTCACCATTTCATAATGAGACGGGCATAAGGAAAAAGAATAACCTCACCTACAAATTTATTGCCATGCTATTTAATCTTCTGTTTCAACAGTACATTTTTTAAAGGTCTATCTTTTACCCACAGAGCAATGCACAAATCTGAACACAAATTGAAATCCCTAATCTGATTTTGGGAGGGAGACTTCTAATTCATCCTGTGAATACACCAGCTTTACAAAGTAACTCTGGCATGCACAGCTCATACTGTGAGAGTTATACATTATTCAAGAGCAAAAAAATGATTATTTTTGGTACCTAGTTTCACAACCTTGTAACTATTTCTTCAGAGACTGATTGACTTTTATGATCTGTGCTTTTATTTATTTTTTTATCAGCCACCATTTTCTACCATTGCCCTTTCCTGCTTTACATTATGCAAATCTCAACTATGTCAACAAAAGCAACTAGACCACAACATCTGTATGAACCCATTAAGCTAAGGGGAAAAAAAAAAGACAGAAAAAAGAAAGGACCCAAAATTTGTTTCATGGCCTATTTGGTTTAACAACAGACCCAATGCCCATTCAAGCACATATAATTCAGAAGGCCTGCCTGCCAGCAATAAAGACTGAAATTGGATACTTTGTGAGATTAATTACCTAGATAGGGCATGATAATGCTAGTCAAATGGGAAGGTAATTAAAGTGCACCTTCCATGAAAATTATTCATTGCTGATGGATCAGGTGACAGATAAATCAAAAGGCACTTAAAAAAGCTACAGGTTAACTTGTGGAAGGCCGTTCCTCCCTGGAAGTCCCTGTAACCATGGCTGCTTGCTCCTGTCATAAGACAAAAGGAGGGTAACGCGGCCTCCGAGAAAGAGGAGCCCGGGCAAAAGTTGCCAGCATTGTGCCTGCACACAAAGGGGCAGCTAGAGTGGAACCAGTCGGCCAGCAGCCTTCAGATTCCAGGATCTCTCTGCTTGTACGCCACAAAGGACTATCGCACCGTGAAAGGCAGCAAGTGATGAATTAATAAGTTGACTGGTCCCCCGGGTGCAATCCTTACAGGCGGAGGACATGCCGCGGTAATCAAACGGGGCTATAAATTGTGTACATTGAATGGCACAGAACGCATCTCACTTCATCACCGTTAAGTCAAGATTTCCTGAATTTGTCATTAACTCTTTGGCTTCAATATATTTATTTAAATGGTAAAAGTAAGAGAAAGAGCTTACAATAACAAAAGGGCAACTGATACTACCCAGCGGGATATACAGTCTAATGGAGATCACTGACTTTTACTTTCTACAGCTACATGGGTCAAAATCCACTCCTTTTACACCAAAGCTCCCCCTGAGATACACCGATTAAGTTCAAGACATTACACTACATGCATTTCTGAACGCAGAAAAAAAACCCCAAAACCACTGGATCAAGCAATTTTTTACAGCTAGCTTATGCAAATTCCTAAGCATTTATTCCCTACTTGAAGAAAATGGAGCATTTACATGGGTAAGCATTTCCCAGATCCCAGATTTTTACAGAAAATTTCAAAACAATCTTACATTAGATGTAACATCTGATTAATAAAATGTATGAAAAAGGACCACTGTATGAAAAATTTCAATAATTACAACCTTCTCTTTATGTTTGTTTTTTTTTAATGTGTGCTAGCTCTCTAGGTACTGACAGTTCAGAGGTAGTTCAATGGAAATCAATTTTGTGCCACCCTTTTTGTCCTTATTCATTTTAAATGGCTTAGGTACCTATGAGAGTTAAAGAGAAACTTACCACTGACTTTGAATCAGAGCAAAAGGAGGCAAGAGAGTAATTTTAAAAATTCTTTACTTAATTCCTTCTATCAAAAATATACTTGAGGTCTTCCCACATTTTGAAGCAACAGTTCTGTGTGCTTTATCAATATCTTCAAAACTATTTTATGCATCCTCTGAATATTTTTACCTTTCCTAGGCTTCACAATAAATAGAGGAAAGGAAAATTTACGTGAGTATTGAAACGTTAACTCAAACTTAAAAAATAGGAACTACAAAATGAAGTCTTTTCTGTGGGTCCAATGGAAAGCATAACTCTTTTTCAACATAGTATTTATGACACAAGGTATGACTGTTCCCAGGAGTGTTCTACATTCACAGAAATTTATACGACCATGTGACCAAATAGAGACATGGTACCAGTTTACTAAGTTCACTGCAGCTGGCAGCTGTGGTATTTCCTCCAGAAAAGGAGCTGTGCTGATTTTATGAATAGGTTTATCACTTTGAGATTAGCTCATTACAATATTTTGCAAGAAGTCAAATTTTATAGACCTCCTGATCTATAAATATACCTCAGGAGACTTGGTAAACTTAATCTAGTAAAGTAAATGGTGCTAAAGTTGAGAATGGAGTATGAACACATGCTTGTCCATACTGTTAGTTTGTTAGCATGCTTAGCTAGCTGGGCATAATTCTGGGAATCACAACATGGGAACACTGTTTTGAGAGATAAAGAAGTTAATTTTGTAAGCATGAGCCTTGACATGCCAGGAACAGAGGATGAACCCTGATCCCTTTTCAAGCAGGCATGACATTGGCAAACAGGGAACCTCTTAGTTTCTTTAAGAGTCCCACTTCCTGTCTGCTGGTATCCCAGTGGAGTTTGAGCTATTGATTTAGATCAATAGATTGCTAAATGGAATAGGACATATCTGCCTGAGAGATCACCACCGACATATCCGTATAGGTATGAAAGGTAATCTCTTTGGTGTACAGAATTTACCCTCCAAAGCATTGTGAATGTGACAATATTCTGAGAGCCTGGGGTACTTGCTAGGGAAAACACTGAGAAACAGCCCCCAAGAGTTTGGTGAAGGAGTTCACTTTCTCTGCTTATTGCTCATTGAAGATTATCTGACTGTAATTGTTCTGTGCCACTACCTGGCTGATCAAATTCGTTTTTTACACAGAAGGGTGTAACACTGATAAGTGGCCATCACGGCATTATCGTAGGCAAAATAAGGCACCTGCTGCCCTCCTAATGGCAACTCTTAATTAGCATTACAATTAAAAAAAAGCACACAGAATAAGTGTTTTATACTTTAAAACATTTTTAACGTTAATGCTATAAACCGCAATCAAGTGAAATATCCCAATTTTTAGGACACACCTGTATATGAATATCCTCACTAAGCACCTTGGTTAATTCAGTCCTTGGTAAACAGCTTCAAAGACTCTTAAGAACACGAATTATTAATAAGAGAAGCAAATTACTTTTTAGAGTTTTAAAATTCCACAGACAATAAACTATTTTCAAATTTCCTTGCTTGCTTAGTATTTTCTTGAAAATAAATAAAATCCTGTAAATATTTAATGCTAACATTGTGGCAGAAATTAACACTCGCGTATGTGGGGGGTGGAAGGAAGAGGGTATTCAAGTCATCAACTTTTGGCAGTTAATTTAGGTGGCTAAATAGGGAAGGTAATCTAACGCTTCCTCTGTAATTAAGGACGAGTCAATGCACAATTCCTAAACTTGGCTCCTGTTCCAAATCACTCCCTAAAGAAACCTATCAATCTCCACTGACTACAGCAGTGTAAATATCCACCAAAGATTTAAATGCTAATGTGTAATGCCAACATCAAAGAGCATAACGTTTAGCCCTAAAATATTTCATGTGATTAACTCTAGACAATATAAAGTGCAATGACACTTTTCCCTCCTCATTATCAGTTAAGCTGCAATACAAAAAATTAGAACTAAGGGTGAAATTTTGATCTCAGCTACACAAGGGAATATTTGGAATAATTCCACAGGAGGTCCAGAGAGACACATCATTACAGTATTGGCTTTGAAATATTAGCATCCAATTCCTCATTTCACAGCCATGATTAGAGGCTGTATGAACTTAAATAGACTCTTTAGCGAAATAAATGGCATTTCTCCACATAAGCATCAGGGTTTACTAGCTCTGAATCTGGTCTGCTGACTCAGCCACTACTGCCTGATAGGAGCTTGGGTGCTATGAAAAAATATGAGCTCTTCATGATGCATTAGGAAATGAGATTCTCAAAAAAAGAAGAAATGCTTAGGTGACAGACAGAAAAGGTCAAAAGGAGAGATGGCAAATAGATCCATCTGCAGATATGAGATGGTAGATACAGAAACTGAAGGGTCTGCTGCTGCAAATGCATACATGTGAGAGATAACACCAGATTCAATTGATAATTTTGTACAAGCTATTGAAACACAGCTAAGAGTTTAGGAGGAGTCATACAAAACAAAGCTAAGAATCACAGTGACAGGACCTCCTCCCTAATCTTAAACTTACTTCAGAGGAAGTGAGATCTGTCTGAAAAATTCAGAAAAATATACTAACGGGGTAGAAGAAAGAGTGATTAAAAGGAGATTGAGCTACATGTACCTCTGTGTGTGAATGTACACGTGTGTGCATGTGTCTCTCCCCCTCCTTTTCTTATATAGCAGAAACAAGATGGAAGATACGAAACATCCCACTTTGCACTTCTAAGATTTCTTGCATTAACATTGGAAAAATTCAAGCAGTTCTGTGAATATTTTTTCTTAAGATTTTCAGTGTTTCTGAACATGTGGGTTCTTTTGTGTCTGGCACATGATTTAGCTCGTTTAGTAAAGAATGAGATCTTTGTTGACTTCAGGTAAGATCTTAATATTTCTACCTCTCTGTCAAACATAGTTTAAAATGGTCAAAAACCATTGACAGAGGATAAAGGAGCTGAAGGAAAATTTTCCAGAGACATGCATTTAGCATGCTCACAGAGTCTTGGATGTTTAGAAAACTGAGCTAGAAATGACCTTTTCTTAATTACCATTAATATTAAAATGGCCTGAGTCATACGACTTACAACACTTGCTGTGAAAATTTAAATGTACAAATCAAGAGCAGCAAGTCAGGGAGTTTGAAACTACAGCTATCTCTAAAGTCTGATTCATTTTGTAGGCTGCCAATATAAACAAACTACCTTATGGAAACACAAAAAGCAGCTTGTTATAAGCTCAAATTTAGGACATTTATATTGGTCCCACAGTAAGAAGATTTCTGTGTCATTACCATGAGCATGATTTAGTTGTATAATGTTCACATGTAGACACCATTATGTAACACTTAGCTCAGACAAATGGCTCTGTTCTTGATCTTTCTTATTCTACTGTAGTTAATGACCAAATATTGTTAAAAATTGGGACACTAATTATCTGATGTCGACATGTTATGGATAATTAAGAATTGCTCACTCTGAAGCCATGCTAATTGTTTTTCACATGTCTCCTTCTCTCGTCCTTGTGTCCTCAACAAGGCAAGTAGCTACAGGTTTATACGTACATCTCTGTCACGTACTTTGTCACAGAACATACATCATCCTTTCTGGCTCATCCCCGATTAATTTTGCTGGCTTGCAGCAATTATCTCTCCCTTTGTGACTGACCTCCTGGTAAATGGAGTGCATGATCGCTGGGCAATTTTTTCCTGCGTATTTTACCACTTAATTGATCCTTGTTGGCTGACCACAATAGAATACACTAAATTTAAGTCATAAAATGGTTGAAGTTGAGAGAAAGTGGTAACCAGGTTTTAGCAATTGTAGTTGACAGCTGTAAAAATCAGATCTTGATAATGTTCTCTCATTTACCCTATTACTTGGATCAGTTGGTTAAAGCTGTTAATGATCCTCTTGGATCAATGTCGTTTGCTTGTAGCTATAATTTACTGCATTGGTGGATTAGTACAGATGTTTTCATAGATAGCTCTGCATCATTCCACCAGATTGCTGTCTGCAACAAATTTGCTTCCATTCATCACTAACGAAGCAAAGAAAAAGATAATCAGCATCTCCTATCTTAACATTAACTATTGAACTTGGGATAACACTTTTATCGTTGTCAATTTCCAGCCTTCAACCATTGCTTCCTCAGTAAATTGCCCTGAGATTTTCCTCTAGAAATAGAACCAATTAGATATTTTGACTGTTACAGGGAAAGACTACAGAAATGCTTAACTGTACAAAATAACACATAAAGAGTAGTAGATAAAACTGTTCCATTATGAATATGCCCTACGGAGTCAGGGCTGGTTCTATCACATACAAAGCAGAAGAAACTATATATGGCAGTGACGTGTCAAAGTTGGCAAAAATTGTCCAGACTATTAATTACTGAGACTATTCCTGCACCTGAAAAATCTGCTGACACCCATGGGTTGTCACAGTGGGTAAGTCAGCAATGCTATATTAGGGAAGATGTCTCCTTTTCTTGTTATGCCATCATCAGAATGCATACCCATAGCATCAGAAAGATCTTCACAGAATTTGTCTATCTTCACCCTTTCCTGCCAGAGGTGAACCATTTATTCTTGGGCCATTAATACTCTGTAAACTGCCAGAAGGCCATAAGCCAGAAGAAGAAGACTTGTATTTTTCCACTGAGGGCCTGTTTAGCCAAATCTCTCTTTTTCCTTCTAAAGAAGGAGGCTTATTGGCACACGCAACAAATACAAAGTAAGTAACTTAATAAAATATTATGTGCTCCAAAAGAGAAGCAGCACAATCTCTGATTCTATTTCTAAAGAGAATATATATAAAAAAGCAAACTGGAAATATGCTGTCTTAAATTGCTGGACAATTCTACATGGCATCATTTAAGCTTAATGAAGAAACTTCTTTAGCTCTCCCTCCACAAGCTACCTTCTCTCTTCTAAAGATTTCCACAGGAGTCATTACAGTAGCTTGGCTCAATGCCATGCTGTCATCAAATTCTTCACTAAATAGAGATGCTGCAGTCTAAGAATTTTTTAATTCACTACATTCAACCTTAATTAGGATTTCACATTTGGCAGTAGTGCCTTTCAACAGTGATGTTCATCTCTCATTGAAAAAGCATCTGAGCACTTAAAAGGTTTTGTTTGTTCTAATGACAGTGGCACTTGAATTCTTCAAAAGGTCTGAAACAAACAAACGACACTGAGTTCAGAGTTCCTACTGATGATATCCAGTGCTTATTTATATCCTGCATCCAGTTACCATACTACAGTTCACATGAAGCAGTAAAAGGAAGACCTGGAGATGTAGTTCTGCTGTGAAAATCAAAGGTCTGTGGAATTGTATTTTCTTTGCACATAAGTTAATCAGCTGCTCTAGAATGTGAATCATCAAGTATAAATATATCAAGTCATTTCTTGTCTTTGTAGTGAAGCTATCTTGAAAGTCTTTGACATTGGCTGGGTCACCACAGAACTACGTATTAAAGTTCCCAAAGAGTATAACAAAGTGCAAAGAGTTTCTACTCTGTGTAAAAGAACTTGTGGCCATGAGAAAAGAAATCTAATTATGGATGAAGTGAAAGAAGAAGCCAGGCATATTTATGAAGGTCTAAAAATTCATGCAGCAGGTGTCATAAGGGGAGCTCTTTAATTTTACAGACCTTTCTGAGATTGGTCACAGACAGTGTGATATTAACACATATACTTGCTTTCAGGATTAATTTTCGTCACTGTGTTTATGAACACAATTGGTTTAACTCACAAATATTGAGGATATAGCTGGTCCATGTTTTTAAAAGAAAAAGGGGCTCCTAATCCTTTGTGTGACATTAGTAAAGTAACCTCCTTTCCATGGCTAAATTGTACTTTATGTTGCTCATTTTCTTCCTCAAGTACATAGTTTTTTATTGTGCAGCTGGTGAAATTATTCTTGAGTAGTGTACATTAGACCATGGTGACATAACCTGCTTTTTCAATAGCTCAGTGCACAGGAAAGTCAATAGCCCTGCAGCTGTCATGCTTCTCCAAGCAGGTTGCCACCAAACATTTAATATACATAGCCTAATCAGACCATTTCTAATTTGGAGCTCTGGTTCTGTGAAGCTGAAGCTTTACTTTACCTTTGTGTAGTGACACTAGGGTGTGGCTTCCCATTACCTTCACTTCTAATTATTGTAAAATTCACATAGTCTTAACTAGAAAAAAATGAGTTTCTTAGCAAAAATTATTACATCTCTTTCAAAAAAGATTTTATGACAGAGCTGGAAAGGCAAGAGTTCTGATATCCATTTGAGAAAAAAACTCCAACATATTTTTAGTATACTTTACAAAAAATTCAAATTACATTCAGTCACAAACTGATGTGCAAAAACCTGACATAGTCAGACTCAAAATGTGATATGAAGTTAAAATTTCCTTTCAGGATGACAGAGCGCCCATTGCTTTTGATCCTGGGTGTTCTGATAGAGCATAAGGTTCAAATCCTGCTCCTATTGAAGTCAATGACAAAGCTTCCATTGACTTCAGCGGTGCAGGATCAGACCCTAAGCAACACAGTTTGCATCTGCTTGCTTTTTATCTCTCTTATCTTTCAGTGAAAAATATTGGAACATACGAGAACTAAATAGTAGGAAAAAAATTAATTAATATCAACTAGCTATTCTGTGGTACATTTTCTTATAAAACATACCGCTTGTCATTCCAAACTTTTTTCAAATATACATGTTCTGTATATGTATATAAAATGTCATCAAAACTCTCAAATATATGTGCCATACCATATTATATCCTATACAGACGTTTCCTTCTTTGTGAAAATCTTGAAGGAAAATCTAACATTTAATAATCTAATAATAAAGCCCCAACCTTGCAATTCTGTAGTATCTCTATAACCTTGTGGATGTCACCATATTAAATATGACCTGATACAATCAGTGAATGAACAAGCTGCTTTCCTTGATCTGATGGTATTTGCTATACAGAGACTGGAATTCTTATCAAGTTTTTATCCATCAGTTTAATTCAAGCATAAACTCAGTTATCACCTCCTGTAAAAAAATCTGTGATATTAGTTCAAGGTAATGTGATTGCAGATCAATAGGCAGTCTTAGCCCCACAGAAATAACCCAGTCCATTCTTTTAAGGTACTGGAAAGACATCTAAAAAAGTAGAAGAATAATAAATATCATATGCAACTATTTCTACACTTATTTTTCCCTTTTTAGTTGATGACCATGGAGTGCAGAATACTTACATAGCTATGCTGTCTACCTACTTACTGGTCTAGGAAGAATTTTTAAAACATTAAAATATATCTTAAATATTATTGAGATTAAGCACAGACATCCATATAGCTTCCATTAAATAAACTAAGCAAAAAGGTAACCCAAAATGCAGTCATCATCACACATATGTGAGTAAACCTCAGTTTAATTAAAGCATTTATTGAATAATAGTTTTGAAAAGTGACCTTTTATAAAATAATTTCCCCAGCTCAACAGGTGGAACACATTTGGTAAAAAGAAAACATTACTTTTATAATCTGAATTCTTTTTACATGAAGCATTTCTTAAAAAAAAAATATATATAGATGATGTAGCCATATCAATGTGTGAAAACTGATCTACAGTTGGATGTTAGAAGATGAAGCATAGCTCGAAAAGTAAAGTCATTAGCAGGAAATAGCCAAGGAAATCTCTGGCTACACTGAAATCGGAAAACACTGAAGAAATGTGGAGTTGAACACTGAAGCTGTTTGTAATAAGCTGTCATGTATCACCAGAAGTGAACATTAGATGGAAGATGTAGATGAAGGTAGATTAAAACAACTTGGTGGCAGTATGGGAAGAAATCAAAATGGCCTGGGGAAAGGAGGGAAGTGAGAGTAGGACTAGAACACTGAGGTCATAGTGACTGGGAAAGCCGCAGGCATCAATCTTCTTGATTGCTGCCTCTGCTGGGGGACAGTTCATTGCTGAAGAAAAGTCAGGCTTAAATGAGACTGACAGGGAACAGGAAACAAATAGATGGTCAATAGTGCAGAGACTCTGAAAGAAGAGACTTCAAAAAATGAGTAGGGATAATTGAGAGATGGGGAAAAAGCATAAAGAAACAAAGAAAAGAAAAATTATAAGCAGCAAGAATGAAAGGAGAATGTAACGTGAGAGAATGCAAAGTGTCTCCCTCATTTATAAAGACTTCAGAATTACCTAAGAAAGGCAGAACTCACCCCACAGATTTGCATTTATGCATTCAGCCATTTCTTCTTGTCATGTAAATCAACGGTGCTGCTGCTAATAGTCATGATTATATAGCATGCAATGTTTTTTTCAGTTCAAGTTGCTGGGATAATGCCAATTTGAAAAATTCAGCTTTGTTTTCTTAACTGTGAAATTTGGGATCTGTTTTTTTTGTAGCAAAAGGTCTTAAAATTGAACTCTAAGATGTAAAAACGGAATAGCAGCAAATCAACATATACAAAGGAAATTGTTACTAAAAAAGAATGTTTTTCAAGGGTAAGCCTTGATTATGGAACTGAATCGGGTTTTTTAACCACTTGAAGTTGTCAGCATTAAGTGCATCTGAAGGCACAGCATGACCTAAGAGGGCTGTGGGGCACCTTTCTCTTGCTGTGAAGAAGCAGCAAGCATTAGCAAGTGCTCCCTGCACAAGAGCAAAGAGTACAGGGACAGTTATTGGCATTACATTTTAACTTCTGTTTATGTTAGTTGGTTACGGTAATAGAGCATGATGAGTGTCTCCTTGGATTTGGTTTTGTCTTTTCAATGACTATAAAGACAATTTAAACTGGCTCAGGATACACACTTAAATTTGCTCAAACCCTGATAAAATGTCAGTATTCATTCAAAATATCCTAAGCTTTATCAAGGTCAGGGTAGGTTGGGTGTATTATCACCGTTTACCAGAGATGAGTCCATTTTTCATTCAGATAAATTCCAGAGGAAAGGATGCAGAAAGATAGTTTTAAAAACACACTATATTTGCAAAAATGTCAACAGAAAAAATATAAAATTGTTATTGAAGCATATTTTGTAAAATGAAAATGCATGAATGCCAAAATACAATAAATATTCATCTGTAGTCAAACCTACTCAAGTTCCATTCACCTTCTGGGTGTTGTATGAAAAAAATGTAAAATTTGGGAAGGAATTTGATGGATCAAGAGGAAGTACCAGTACAACCGAAAGGTGAATATCTTATTAGGGAAGTGGTCAATTTTATCTTTGGTAAAAACCCATTCAATAAGCTTGCAAAGGTAGTACTTGTCAGCTGTTGGCCAGGTGCAGCTCTTTAGTACATTCGTTTATCATAACTAGAGCTTATTCACATTTAAATCTGAACTCTACAAGGATGCAGGGGTTTTCATAGATCACCTTGCAGTACTGGGATGACATCCTGTATTCTTTATATGATGCTGGATAGGCAAGATATTAAACAAGATGGTTTACTCCGGGGGGACTTAGTGCACTTAATCTTGATCAAAGAAAGAAAACAAAGCAAAACCAAAAGCCTCGTGGTTCTTGGCTGAAGCAAAAAAATGTGTCATATGACAACTGATAGCCTAGTCACAAAGCCTTTTTAAAACAAGGAATGAAAAGCAATGTGTCATATGTGTATATATATAAGTGATTTGAAAGGATACCTACCCACTTGCAGTCATTTTATTGTGTTATTTCCACAAATATAAATAGGTTTTTATCCACCACCTGGTTCTTTTATGTGGCATGCTTTCTTTGTCTCATCAGAAGCTTGTTACATGTGGGTGAAGAAACACTGAATATATTCTATAACCCCATTCTTTTATCAATAATTTCCTGTTATCATTACACAATGATTTGAATTTTGTGACTATAGCCACAAAGGAGCAATTCAATTAAACCAAAACTAAAAAGGGAAAATCTCATTGCAATCCTCTGTGCAACTGGTGAACCCAGTAATTATATATAGCCACCTATTGTGCTAGCATAATAACATGTGAAGAAGGTTTAGTTAGACACATTTACACACATAAAAGGCAATATGGGCATAGAAAAAGTCAGTTTTGCCAGAAGTATAGAACAGTCACACAGGAACAAATGAGACCTGCATGAATCCTAGTTTACTTGGCCATAAATAAATCCAACATTTTCTTTCTCTCCATGGTAAAATAAAAGAGAAGCACAGAAGCATAACAGCCTCCTTTGAGCAACCAGTCTCTTTCTGCTCAATTATAGTCATCAATCTGTTCCACCTAAAATATTTTCCTCCTTGAGAAACCACAGAAATCAGTATTAGGATCCAAAACATGCTGTTGCAAAAATAATGTAAAAGAGGTCTTTCCTTTTGCTAAATGCATTTATTCTGAACGTCTGTATTTTCTTTAACACAAATTTTGTAATTCAGTGAAAAAAAAAAAAGAAGCTGCATTTATGTGGTGCTTCTAATCAGACAATCTTGAAGAGCTTGGTAAGGTAAAGTGAAGGTTACCTTCATTTTACAGGGAAAACTGCAACAAAAAGAGCTTAAAGCCATTTTTTTTCCCAAAATCTGTCCCCTATGTCTATTCCTTTTAGATGCCAAATTGGAAGCCTTTAAATCTTTATATTCCAAAGTACTAAACAGGCAAAGCTTCAGTTGTACCTTTTCTCTAGACAGAGTCAAATCCTGGGAAATGGTGGCCTGCGCATAATCCCACAGTAAACTGGAGAGTAGGGAAAAAACAGTCAGATCTCCTGCTTCCTGATGCATGGTCTTACAAAGCTTGTCTAGGAGATTGAAGATTTTTTTTATTGCTTTAAATTTTTCGTAAAGTCTAGATGTTGTCTCTATTATATACATGCATGCTATAGTTTCACTAAAATCTCTGGGCTAGATGTGAGGATCATTTCATAAAATCACATAGCTTGTGTTACTTCTAGGATAGCACGGGATACCCATATTATATCTTCTGGCCTAATAAAACCCCTGTAAATCTATGACTATGACAATACAAGATAATGAACTATAATGAGTTATCTTGGGGAAAACACAGCAAACTTCTGATTAAGGCTTTTTCATCTTCCTGAGATGTGATACTAGCCACTAAATTGCACTGTTTCTTCCTTTACCCTGTGTGCCACTGAACCATCAAAGCACATAAAGTAAAGCCAGTTTGATTCAGCTGAATAAAAAAAAGCCCAAATCCTCTTCTTCATGTGATAGCTCTGTACAGTCATCTACAGAGAGCAGAACACTGTCCACCTGTGCATGTTTGAAGAATTATAGAGAATTATTCTGAAGATGAAAAATCAAGGTGCCAAAATAATATCATCTGTGGTGCAAAAATAGTTTCAGGGTAAGTTTTCTGTGCTGAAAATCTCATCATAAACTTCAAGAACTGAACGAACACAGAGACCAATCCTTTCAGCCACAGAGATGGTTCCAAAATAATATGAAATGTGCATTTGGAATCCATGAAAGCAATATAGGGAGATTAAATATCCCATAAATACTCCAGCCTAACTTTAACAACCATATAAACTGTCCGAAATTTGGGGGGAGGGAAGGAAGGTTTTTAAACTAAATTTCTTGTCCCTTATTTCTTTTTTGAGATGACTATCTTTAAAGTAAAACATAACTACAGTTTTTCCTGTTTGTTCGTTTACCCTGTTTGGTGAGTTTGTTCTTAGTTCAAAACATTACTTTAGGGGATCATTTCTACTGCACCAAACAAAAAAAAAAATAGCATGATCACAGTCACTGAAATTTCTTACAAGATATAAGTATGAAGTATCCTTTAAAATATTAGTCAGCTGTCCTTACAGGAAGCATTGTCTCAGTTATTCACTTTATATTCTCTTTTACAGCATTTCTTCGAAAGCCAGATCTTGCATATAATATTCAGTTTAGGATCTTTTGTTCAAATTACAAAAGGTTAGCTTTACTATCCTCTCTTTAAGACCACAGCATGTTATTGCCCTGTAATTTTATCCACAAACAACTCGCCATTTCAGAAACCTAAATCTGAGAATTCTCTTTTTTTTTTTTTTCATTCAGCTGCAGACAACTAAAGCCCTTTTTTTCCCTGGGGTGATATGCTAGCTTGATTTTATTTCCCCTGACATTTCACCTGTCAGATTATGATAAATAGAAGAAACAAAGAATAATCATCACATTCTCATTGCATCTCATAATCAAATATCTGGAAATATAAGATAAATCAGAAATATTGTCCTGAGGGAAAACATTAACACTGAAAACACCATCCGAAATCCAAGTCATCTTCCAATGACCTAGGACTCCCATGCACGTTTAAAAAATTCAAAAAGGAAGTCTGCATAGAACTGTCACATCTATTTTTTTATCTTCAAATACTTGGGAATTACCTATAATGAAGTAAGAACAACAACAACAAAAAAGTTCCAGAGTTAAGAAATTCTATATAATAACAAAGCTGTATGTCTTCTTTAAGTCTTTTGTGAATGTTTCCTGAAAGCAATCCTGAGGCCAAGAAACAGGCCAGGTTATCCTGAAATAGCATAAACTCAAATTAAATAGCTGGCAAGGTGAAAAGATTAATGAGCCAGAACACATTGAACATGCTCCTGATTTACTGCATCTATAGTTTGCATGTTCCAAATTTCTCTCAGTCTCACAGTGTTGAGATTCATAAGTGATGAAAACTTACCTGCTTGGCCAGTGGTAATACTGACAGCTGCAAAAAGCCTCTGGGAACGACTCAAGTCAGAAACCCCATTCACAGCTTCAACTTCAAACGTGTAGTTAGCATGAGCTAGCAGGTCCATGACAGTGACATAGTTATCTACTAATCCAGTTTGCTGGGGCATATATCCAATGTTACTCCCACAGGGAACACACTCGCCCTGCTCCCAGCTGCACCTCTTGCACAAAATGCGGTAGGTCACATCACTTCTTCCCCCGTTGTCTGCAGGGGGACTCCACTCCAAACTCACAGTAGTCTGGTTGATATTGAAAATTAGGTTCTGTGGTGCAGATGGAGGTCCTACATAACACACAAAGAAGTCCAGGGTAATTACACAAAACCACAGTGGGACACACAGGTAGCATTTTAATTACTGAGATAGAAAACTGTTGAAGCCTTTTTCTTCATATAAACATTTCATTATTTTTAGTACAGGCTGCATAAAAGCTTTCTTGAACTCATTTGGTAAGAGCTTTATTTATTTTCCATTAAGACATCAGAGTAACAATTGTCTGTATACTTACTGCAACGGATTTTAGCTGTTTTTCTTCAGTGCAATTAAAAGGAATGGTTAATATACCTTAAAGGTTCTTTTTTATAGGTTTTCCAAATATGGGATTTGTTCATCTCTTCTAAACATACTGCACAAGCTGCACCTAGTCTTTTGTTATCAGCTCTGATATGATTTACAGAAATATTTAGTGATGTTTTGGATTTAGGAGACTTCCACTGTTTGAACCAACAATCTGTCTAGGCCAATCTATTTGCAGTTAGAAGGTTAAGTCAGATCCAGTTACAGTTCAATCCAACTGCAGACCCACAGAGGTTACTTTTCATTTTTCACATTACCAATTTTGGTATTATATCACATAATGCACATTGTCTACAACAATTTAGAGAAAACCAGGCCTGTATTCTATCTCTTGCAGTGAGTTATGCACTTATGCAACACACAGTGTTTTCCAATGCTGTATCAAGCGAACATGAAAATTATATTTATGCCTATTCCATATTCACTGTCAACCCTTTTTCCCTCTGCCTTTCAATTTCTTTTACCATTGCAAATGTACTTTTCAAACACAGGAAAAGCCAGACAAAACTACTCGCTGCAAGTGGCTGCACCTGGTTGGTTAAGCAACGTCCTTTGCTATTAAATTCATGACTCACTCACTTGTGCATGCGACATATGGTGGATCAGAAGGTGCTCTATAATAGCTATCTTCACAGTCGCATCTGGAAGATCCTTCCTTGTCAGAGAAGCTGTGACTAGGGCAGCGGGAGCACTGCAGATCTTGTGAGGAGGATTTGTAGAACCCACGGCCACAAGCTAAGGCAGAACAAAACAATTTAAGGTTTAGATTTGCATGGACTTCGATCCTGATTTTTTTTTTTTTTCAGTCACATGAGGTACACATTCCTGTAAACATCTAAACTGCCCATTCTGTTATGTTAGCTCAAGCAAGATATGCTCACAATTTCTTTTTCTTCAGATGATGCTGTTAATGATTTTATGGCATTTTTATGCCTTCAAGTATATGCTATATGTACCTCAACAGCTGGTAGTACATTATTTTAAAACAGAGGGCCACATAAATACAAGAAGCATCTGTTTTTCACCAAAGAAGAGTACAATAATGGTGTGAAATGTCTGGATGCCTGCAATAGGCCTAAACAAAAGGAAAACACTCCTGAGATCTGCTCTAAGGCCACTGAAGTGTTTATGGTATCTGAACTAGTTGTTTTGGAGCAAAATTTATTCTTCCCTGATCTCAGAAACCCAAAGAAGCTGTAACTCACCAGCAAACCCTGATCCTGAGGAAAGAATGAGGCGTGAATGCTTGTTAAAAAGATGACTCTGGTAGGAACGTGAAGAAAGAGGAGGAGAGCAGACAGCATAGACTGCTCAATTGGTTTGTCCAGTTTCACAGAAAGAGACAAGTAGGTTGAAATTAACTTACTTACACTTTCAAGAAAAATATGTGCATAAGGTCATTTCGTACTTTGGTTTGTCCACTGTGAACCCATGAAATTAAAAATTGTTGTGTTCCAACACTGACGTTTAGAAATGCTTCTTGCAGCTACTGCCACAGTTCCCAAGGCAGAAACACACATAAAACACACCTACTATTAGACTTACAAGCAGAGCACTGCAACCTAGATAGCCAGCTTAAGAATGTATAAACTATGAGAACTGTAGGGAATGGGGAAGAGGGAAATTGGGATCAGACAACACTAAAACTGAAGACACACTAAGTCTCCATTTCAGCACTGAGGTTATGGGCAAACTTACAAACACTGTCAACATGCAAAACAAAACACAAAAGTTCTCCAGAACTTTCTAATAAAGCAGAGGCATTTTCAACCAGACTATTTTATTCTTTTTTTTTTTTTTTTTCCCAACCCTATCAGACAGTCTAACCTTCTTAAGCCACCACCTGTGTGCAAAGGAAAGGGACAGTGGGTGAAACTTTGTACTGGGTATCAAAATATTAAAGCTAGTTAAATAGTCATTCTGAATTCAGAGGGAGAGAATTTACTTTGGTTATATTCTTATTTGCTTGGATATTTTCTCAGAACAGAAATGCAAAGTATCAAAAGACACTGATATTTGGAACAGTTATTTCAGTTGTCTGGTACTGCAGTGATGGAAAGAGCATGAAAACAATGAGCTTTATCCAAAGCTCACTGAGTCAATGAGGAGTACCTTTGACTTTAACAGCCTTTGGACTGCACCCATAGTGTCGCTAAAGCAACATGAGTCTGTTAGTCTGATTAATTTTACACAACAGAGAAAAAAATAAAAGGCAGCAATACTTAAGATAACAGTAGATTAAAGTTGATGAATTATGTAAATCAACAGTGGATCACACCAGTAGGAAATTTGGGCTATCATTCTATCAATATACTAAGTTTTTTAAGAAAAATATGCTTAAATTGCCATAATATTTAGAGGTTTTTGTGCTGAAAAAACCCCAGTGGATTGAAGATAAATTATCTGGCAGAGCCAATTAGCATGCAAAAATTGTAGCCTTTGATTTTGACAAAGGGGCACAAGTTAGCATTAGAAGAAAATCTAGTCCTGCTTGTAAAACGTTCTATAGCTTGATTCTGCCACAGTAGCTGTTATATATGCTACTTAGAAAAAACAACAAAAAGAATTTTGGAGAAGCACTTTAGATAAACATGACCTGTGAATTCATAGCTGTGGCAAATTCAACTCAGAATTATGCTTTTATACCTTCATCCAAGGTTGTTTCAGAATTTGCTGACCAAAGAACACAAAAGCTGAACTGATTTTTATACATGTACCTAAAAATGTACATTTAAACTTCAGGCTGCTTTTTTTAGTACTTGCAATAGAAATGTAGCTAAAATTACCAAATATTAGTTTCCCACCTTTCTTAAATAGTCATGTTCCTTTCATACCAAACAAAACACTGGACAAATACACCGGAACTTCCAACATGTAGTCCTCTGCAAAGCAAAGAGCAACTTAAAAGGCAAAGATCCCTACTGTGTTTCCAGTCTGTCCTTCTCAGCAGGGAACATTACAAGGCAAAGATGCAGAGAGTAAAATAAAGATTTCGGACAGAAATAACAAAATGTAAACAAAAAACTCCTTTTTGTTTTTTTTTTTTTTTTTCCTGATGACTTGATCAAGACATTTATATGCTTAGTCACTCACTATTTAAAGTAAGTGTGCATTTCTTATTAGAGTTCAAAGGATCTGAGTGTCTGTGACTAGTTTACATGACTGAAAGCCAATTATTCTCCCGCACAGCGTAACACAGGCAGCAGGTTCAGGCATTCATATCATGCTACCATTCCATTAGCTTTTTGTCCACTGAGAGGCTTGTGATGACATTTAATAACCATCCCTTTAAATTATAATAAATCCCAGAGATATAAGGGGCATAATATTCCAGCATCGAAATTTTTAACAGTATGAAAATAGCACTTTTAAAAAGATTTTTAAAAACTTTGTAATTCTTTAGAAAGGAGGGTATGCAGGGCTGTACACTGTAATTAAAAGTACTCATTGGAAAAATACAACTAAATTATTTTCCCATCTTTCTTCATAAAATTAAATTGTGTTTTTCAGGCTAACAGTGGAGTACTTCCATTGCTTAAAAATTGGGGACCTATGGGTTCTTATCTGTTTTTAACATATACCATTGTCCTTGCAAAGAAAATTACAACTGAAAACTCTACCAAGATGTTGTTGCACAGACCAGTTATGAAGGTGTGAGAACTTGCCAGTCAGCTATACAGATAACAGATGGGAAAGAATCATTCAAAAATACTGGTTTGAATCTTTTTTCCCCTCCCTTTTGTCCTGCTTTGCCAAATTGCTTTGGTGGATATTTTTATTTTATGAGCAACTTAGATTGTTTTGTTCTACACTATTTTAATTCTACATATTTTGATTCAGTTTAGTTCTTCATGTAATATTTTTAAGATTACAGGGACAGGCGGTATAAAATCCCCACTGCTACTACCTCCATAAGGGACATTTAAAAAATGCTAATTGTAAAACACCTAAAACAAACATATTAGCCAAACAACACTCAGAGCTCTGTACATACAAATCTAAAGGCGATAAAGACAGCTACTCTTTCACAAAAGTATCTCATGGCAAAGCTTCAGGCAACTCAAATGACGTTTGATCACACCCATTTTATTAGTACAGAGAGCACTCAGCAGCAGAACTTCCCTATAAAGGGAGCCTATTTTGTAAGTCAGGGCACAGAACTCAAGCAATGACAGAAGATATGCAGGGGCATATAACTGGTGAGATGGCACTCTGATGTTGTAGCTCTAATCCTCATTATTGTTGATCTGAGTAAAATGTGAACTCACTTGATGTTCCTCAAGCAAGCTAAGATCCAGCACTGGTTTTGCAACTGAAGGGCTTCTGGGGTACTTGAAAAGGCAGCACAGGGGTGGGGAGAAAGGCAAGAAAGCCAGCACAGAATACAATTCCCTTCCATTTACTGTGTTGTGTCATTTACGGCTGCTAATTTAATAGAACAGCTCTTCCCAGATGAAGCTCCCATTTTGTTCAAAGAGCTGCTCCAAAGTCTAACATGTTACTGACAGCACAAAGACACAGAAGAGCACCTACCTGTCTGACCTCAACCAGCTTAAAACAACACAATTAGGTTTTAATTCTTTCCCCATATACTGCAAAATCAACAATAAGTACAGAAGAAAGTCTTGCTTCAGCCAAGGCACAATTCTTCACTTAGCCTCAAAACCACTAGGGACTGTCCATCAGTGACCTTCCCAGGGCTGACCAGCACCTTGGACTTGTTTACTTGTCTGCAATAGCCATGGCTGCTCCTCAGAGCAAATCTTCTCACCTCCTCCATGAAACAGAGACTTTTCATGTTGGGAAGGTGGCAGAGTTCCAGTGTGAAATACAAAGACAATGTGGACAAAATCTCTCGGATGAGAGAGCTTTCCTGGACTTGGGGTTTGAGACTGAGCAAGTCCTAGATAAAGAAGTACACTATTCTGGCTGTATACAATGAAAAACCAGCAGTCTTTCTTGGCTTGGACTAAGTTGCCTTCTTCTGGTCCATCCAGTAGCACTCAGCCATAACAGGGATGTATCGTGACAGTAGGGCTGGCACAAGGCTGGGCACGGCTGCAGCATCAGTGAGCGGTGCCCACTTGGAAACGTGTTTAGCAAATGCCACTGCAGTCGGTGCATTCGCAAACACTTTTAGCCAGTATGTTTGTTATCCCTTAAGGGGCTACACAAATACTGTAAATAATGGAATTTTGCAAAGCCAAAAGTAAATACTGAGGAATTAACACACACTAACAAGAACTATGATGCCACATCTGTGGCATAAGCTGCTGACTGCACCTAATGGAGAAAAAGAGCAGCTTCTCTGCTGTGAGCTCATCACATGCTTTAGTGGCCTGGTAGAGATAAAATAATGTATACTCCCCTTTTCATATTAATAAAAAAAAAAAATCCAAGGACCTCTGCAGAAGCGAATGAAGGCAGATGTAGACAGCAGCAAACAGCAGTCTAGGGTTGCACTTGTGGGACAGGAAAAAGAAAAAAAAAGGATGTGTTAAGTACTATGCATTTTTATGTAGCCTTTTCACTATAAACACCATGAGATTCATTTTGTGTCTAGGATAGCTAGGGAACTTAAATTGGGAGCAATGATGGAAATATGGTGAGGGCTACGAGTGACATATGTAACAATTGATGTTTATATAAGCAAAGGAGAAAGAATAAACAGTTAGAGGGCACTGACACATTAATCAAGAAAATGATTTGCTACTACAATAAACAATTAAAAAAGAAAAAATTCCATTTATTGAAGTGCAAGGCTTCCAGGTGGCATATCAGCTTAAGACGTAAAGGCCACAGAATTGTTTCAGTGTGTTAGACACTTGATTGAACATGGCTTTTGATAATAACTTTTGAGTTTAAATGAAAGTAATTAAAGAGGTGAATGCACTAATTACTGTTTGATCCCATTATAAAAAGTAGACTGGTATAAGAGGATGAAAATAAATATGACATACTGTGCTAGAAGAGCAAGAGACCTTGTCTGTTTACTCTGGTTTGCTCGCCATTCCCTGAGTTTGCCATCACTAGTAAGCCTTAGTGGTGTGACAGTTTTATGCACACTAAGATGAAACTAATGTTTAAAAAACAATACTTTTCCAAAGTCAGTGTCAAAGGATGACAAAGGAGTAATCACAGAGTTTCAACAACATCAGTATTACCTATGAACTTGGGGTACCAGGCTGGTCCCACTGAGAACCGTGGCAAATTGACTGCCCATCTTGGGAGGGCTCAGGTCTTCCCCTGGGTTCCTTTCTCTCTTCACTTGAATAAGTTGACTATATTATGAGTGATTCTATACATTGTATTTTTTCCTATGAGCAGTGACTAGAATTTGTTTTATATCTGTGTGGGCATAACTCTCCATTCTTGTGATTTGTTTTCCATTATCTTAATCAACTCCCTACCTTTCTACCTTCTCCAAGCCTGAGAAAATAAAAGAGAATTCAGCTAACCCTCTTTTCACAGAAATGATGTATACACAAAGAGTGTGTGCAGATGTTTCCTGGATGAAGTTATGCAGCTGCAAAGACTTTAGTAATTATAAAATGCAAAATGGATTGTTCTGTAATTGAAAATCTCTGGAGCTCTGATACATTTGAAAAAATTAACATACATATATGTATGGCCAGGACATAGATGGATTCTGTTAGATTATTTATTACAGATGGATATTTTAGCTAATGCAGAAAAAAAAAGAGCTGGTCTTTCTCCACTGGAGCTTTCAAATATTTGCCTCATATTAATGTCTATGGTTCCATAACTCAGGACTAAGAGCACAGCTTGCAGAAACAGTACTCCCACTGCTAGTGTTGCTGACCTCATCTACAATGGACGGGTCTAGAATCTTTATTTTAATCCTATTGACAGTGCCTCAGTGGGAGTAATTATAACAGTCAGCCACAAATCCAGACCTCCTGTCACTGATATATTAGGGTTTTTCACAACCAAAATGAGCAGCAGACAAGGAGAATAAAAGCAACATGGGGTAGTGATTATAGCAAGATTTGTCAACCCCCTTCTGTATTAACCTGCTACAAACACATGAAAATTTGGCATGGGAGACATTAGAAATACAAAAGGTTTAACCTTTCACAGTGTCAAAAAAAAAAATTTGAAAATCATTTGTGGGGCATTGTTCTCTTATGAGATACTTGGCAGGTAGATCACAACATCAGCCACAGACACTTTTTAGCTGAAGTCTCTGAAAAGTTTAGGTAAACTGAAAGCAGACCATTATAAAACAATTCCCAACTGCAGATTTCAATGTGAAATATTAGACATAAGAAATCTAGTAACAAAAAGAGACTTTATAACCTCTGATCCTCTTTTCCAATAATTTGTGTATGTTCCAGTCACAGCTATGTTTGAAACTGTAAATTACTTTTATAGTGAGAGATGGCATCTGTTATGCCTTCTCTGGCACCTAATATATATTGTTTTATAAGGAGCTTAGACTGTAGTATTTTGTCTAACTACTATGCAACGCTAAATGTCTAACTGAAAAAGAAGTTTATTTTAGCTTGATTTTTAAACTGCAATAGCATCTAAAGATTATTCATGTTTCAACCAAGGAATTATGTTGTATGTTTTAGTCAGAATAAACTCAGAACTCTTAATGGTGCCTAAGCTATAGCGTGAATGACATATCTAAACAGGGTTGTCCCATGGCTGCATACCATTGTTCACTGAATGTTTGTTGTTGCCTGTCAGGAATCTCTCAGACCTCATATTCATTTCCCAAGCCTACTATGCCCTTGTTTTCCAAAATCCTGATAATGTCTTTTGAGAGATGTTCACCTACTGCTGGTCACACAAACAGAGATCCAGAATGAGAATGCTTTCTAGGTAATAGTAACTTGTTCTGATTTTTCCACTGAATGAAGTGAAAGCTTCACCTCTCTGCAAATCTGCTCAAAAAAACTCCAAAACCAAACAAAACAAAGCCCCAAAAGTGAGCATGTCACCATATGTGTCTTTTTAACTTATCTAGCTGCAAGAAACATAGGCACAAAGTAGTACTCTGCTGTTTTCCTGGCTAATTTATAGACAAGGACAAAGTAATCAGATTGAAGAACATATCCTACAAATCAAAGAATACCCAATGTCACTATACCGTAACAGCAAAATTACTTTGAATCTAATCATTCCGAATCGGTACATAAAAGACTACATCTAAATGGCAATTAAAGACACGGTAGCATATTCTGAGGAGAATTAATTAACTGGGTGAGTTAAAAGTTGTGCATTGAGGCTATGACATAATGTTTCTCTAAATTTTCAGTTTACAAGGATAAGGGATGTGCCTCTCATTAACTTTCTTGGAAATCACAAATATAAAGCCACCATGAAAAATTGGGGGAAATTAGCATGTGAGAGATACAAAGACACTAAAAATGCAGACATATGCAACTCTGTTACTCTGTTACAGAGTTCAAAACTGAAAGGTAAGTTAGAAAAACTAAAGAAGAGATATTCTGGCTTTCCTGTTCATTCTTTTCCTATTTTTCCCCTTTTGTTCAACCATGCCCTTCCCTCAAGATTAGGTTTTCAAGGTGCTTGAGTAGCTTCTGCTCAGAGTTGAGTGACAGCTCAACTCATTAGCCAGGTTGGGAGCAACTCCACACTTTGAGGGACGTGGTATAGATTCATCACCAAAAAAATGAATCCATGCCTGAAGTATTGTCAGCAATAAAAATTTTATCTTTCTTCCTTGAAAGGTTCTCAACCACTCAGAAAATTAATGAAGAAATGCACTTGATTTGCTCATAGCTTCTGCATCTTTAGGTTTTGGTTATTGTTCCTTTCCCTTTTATTAAATTGGTTATATTCAGTTACAAGCATTTTTAAATTTTTACTAAAAAATCTGTTAAAAATACAGTGACTAAGAATTCAGCAAATCTAAAACTAAAAACCAAGTTATGCTTTGAAAGCTATGATAGTCTAATAGGAAATTTGTATGATTATCTAACTGAGTGGAGTAACACATCCCTGGATACATCAGCAGACAACAGACAACTGCTGCAACAAAAAGGAATTGGCTGTGCAAACTTGGATGTAAGTGGTGTTTTTTTTCTATACAGATATATGAAAAATGCATGCTAAATTTGTCATATTTCTGTAATGATCTTTTTGCTGAGTTTTTGTTTTGTTTTTTTTACTTTTTACCCATATAAAATCCAACTCTAACAGCTGTAAGAAAATTAAAAAACAAACAAACAAACAAACAAACAAAACACAACAAAAAAAACCCAACTCAATGGTGATGAAATTAATACAATAGATGGTTTTCATGAGATTTTTCTTTAACTTTTTTGCTTCCCCATTCTAGGGGCATAGCTCAAACAATGAAGCTTACACAGTGTTGTTACTTAAATAATAAACAGCTCACTGAGTTCATCAGGGACTTTTGACAGCGACAATGCTGTGACTAAACTCTTCTGATTTCACACAGGTTCTGTACAGCCATGCCTTGTCTGGCCATACACAAATGAACATTTCGAGGTGTCTAATGCACACTTGGGCTTTGGTATTGCCAGTGTGCCTTAGGTAAGGTTTCCTGTTGTTTTGAAAAGAGAATGAAAAACATCAAAACAGTAATGAAAATAATGTAATTTGGGAAGGGAAGTGGCACATATTTTGGGTTTGCTTGTTTTCTAACTAAAAATACAGTTAAATCTGATCATTGACAAATCGTTTGGAAAATAATTTCTAAATAATTTGAAACCACATCTTTGAATTTAATACAAACAAGATTTCTATGGTCTTCTGGGTCTTCTTACCTGAATTTCCAGTGCAGCAAAGGCCTTTGGATTTAACAAAAAAATCTTTAACCTCTAGTACTGTGTTCAATTCTGGGTCCCTCACTACAAGAAGAACATTGAGGTACTGAAGCAGGTCCAGAGAAAAGCAACAGAGCTGTTGAAAGGGTCTGGAGCACAAGTCTTAAAAGAAGCAGCTGAGGGAACCACGGTTGTTTAACCCAGAGAACAGAAGTTCAGGGGAGACTTTATCACTCTCTACAGATGCCTAAAAGGAGGATGCAAGGAGGTGGGATTTGGCCTCTTCTCCTAAATAACAGTCAACAGGACAAGAGGAAATGGCCTCAAGGTGTGTCAGCAGAGGTTTAATACGAAAAAAATTCTTCACTGAAAGGGTTGTCAAGCTTTGGAATAGGCTGCCGGGCAAGTGGTTGAGTCATCGTCCCTGGAGGTATTTAAATACGTGTAGATGTGGCACTTAGGGACATGGTTAAGTGGTATATTTGGCTGTGTGGGGGTACCGGTTAGGGTTGATGATCTCAAGGGTCTTTTCCATCCTAAATGATTATATGATTCTGTAATATTAAAGGTAGAAATGTACAGTGGATTCCAAAAGTACTGAGTACTAGGTAGGACTGGTTTTTTTTACTCTTATTGATTTTTTTAAGAAACTCCATTATTTTAGAATCTTTTAGCCTCATTACCTCAAATCAAACAGAGACGGTCACACTCTAAATAGCAACCTTATTACACAGCACCACTCCAACACAACTACGATATGACAACCTTTTATACAGAGCAGTGAACATGTCCCCTGACATGAGCATCTCTAATGCCTAGTAAGCCCCCCAAAGGCTCTCATTTCCCTTGCCAAATGAACATCCATAGTCTTGCCAATACAGCTGTCAGAGCCTTCTAATCAGAGAGTCACTGTGTTTTTTCACCAAACCTTACTAAAACAGTTTACAAATATATGAACAACCCTCTCACTCCCTGGCTACCCCTACTCTTCCTTCCTGGGAGCAGCACTTCCAGGAGAAGAAACACGAAATGGTGAAGGGAAGACATGATGACAGCTTTTCTGACAGAGTTGCTTCTAAATTACCATCTGAAGAATAACAGAAATAGGGGTAAGTTTTGCTCTATCATTGAAATATGTCATCTATATCTACCACTCAAGGAGATCTAAGTGTGCAGTATCAAGGTTTCCAACTTGCCTCTCATCCTTCAGATTTGTTCCTCAATGGACAAGTCCGGTGGCTGCAGGGGACAGATGGCTTAAGCTGCCCCAGGAACAGCAGATGCCTGCAGCTAGGTATTTCTCAGGCTGCCTACTGGATATGCCCCTCTGCAACTTTCCAGGAGAAGCCATACATTGACCTGCCTGCCTGACCCCCACGGACAAGTATGGGTGGGAGTGTGTTGGCTCAAGCCAGCTGGAGGATACCAGGCCAAGTTTTCCCTCCCAGGATACCATGAAGTCCACCTAACACTTGCCTCTAAAAGCCTGGACACTCAGTCAGTTGGTTTTGCTCAAATGCTCAATGCTGATGTCCAAAATACAATATAGACACACCTATGCTGACAAAGGAGTTCCCCAACAGCAATCTACTTCTGCAAAACAAAAATTTATTATATGGGCAAGACAATTCATATGTCACTACAAACTTATGTACAAAACCTTGTGACATACTACTGTAAAACTAAATTTTGTGCTGTTTTATTGGTTCCTCAATCCAGTTTACTCTACAGCCATTAAATGTCTGTGAAGACACTAACACAGGGGCCAGAGGGCTGCAAAATGGAGTGGAAAGTGGAAAAGGAGTAGGAACACTCCTTTCAGTAACACTGTGTAATCAATGCACTAATAAAATGTAAAGTTAGTAAAAATATAACCTGAGTAGCTTCTTGTACTTCTGTGGAGAGAACAGCACTAAGCTTAATCATTCTGTCTATTTTTATGCCAGTCTCCCTCTTCACACAGATGATTCCCTCCTAAAACCCCAAAAATCCTATCCTACAACTCTCCAGATATAAATATAATGGAAGAGTTTCCTATGAAAGCCCCAGATAATCTGAAATCCTTTAATGAAATCATTTTGGGCCCTGTGAAATAATGAAGCTCTTTTTGGGGAGTCTCAGATCTCTCTCAGATCTCGTGGTTCAAGGATAAAGTCTCTGTAAAGCAAGTGGTACAAATGGATCTGTTCATTTTCTTCCTGAAGCTTTGAGACAATCAACTTGTTGTGGATGTTTAATTTAATTTAACTGTAATGGTGCTTAATAATTGGCTGGCAAGAAATAAATCTGGAGGGCTTTCTTGTGAAATAGAATAGAAGCAGGCATCTCTATAAGCTTTCCAATTGAAATGAAATTAAAATAACTTAATAACACACTTTTGTTTCCTTTGGACAATGACCTACTATTACCATTCCAGGCCTCAATCCAGAAGAAATTTTTCACAGGTTTCTGTAACACATTCCTCAAGGCCATCATTATACAGCAGGCAAATCCATCCAAACAAAAGACCAGCTTCTAAGAACCCACAAGAGAGAAATTACTCCATTTCTGCACAACAGTGCTATAGAATCTAAAAATAACTTTACTTGCATATCCTGGTCTCCGATATTTCTACATTTAATGCTGATTGTCCTACTTACTCAGAAAAATTATGCTCATGCCTTTGAATCCATTGTGGTGCTTTTGAAGGAATTTTAATGCATAAAAGCAACTGTTCTCCACAGTTACATTTGGCTTGGAATGGGAAGAAACAGAAATGCTGCCAGAAAGGAAACAAAAAATACACTCTAATTTCTTTAAGAAAGTATTCCCTTCCAGGTTCACAGAAGACAGTAAAAATTTTATCAGTGCATAGACTGGAAATTTAACTGTCTTTGTAAGAATTTAACTATAACCCTTCAAAAAAATGGATTTAACCTCTTTATCTAAAGATTAAAGTGTCAGTTTGTTAAGAGATTACAAACACACAACTCCCCTTTAATGAAAAAAAAAAAAAAGGAAAAGCATTACTACAGTAATTCACTGACATGAAACTGAACTGGAACAAAACATGAAGAAACTTCTGGGTTTCAGTAAGCATGTGGCAAGAAAAAACACTGCTAATTCTGACAGATTTATCTCTACCAGTTTTTATGATAAAACTCCTTAGATTCACACAATGCTTTAATTCCAAATAGTACAGCATGAGTTGTGATACTGTGAAATGAAGTTGTCTTTACTAATTGCATACTCCAAACAGAAGTGTGTCTTATAGCAGAGAGCGTATCAAATCTGCCTGGCTGATCCTTATGATTTGAAAATGTCACTTTCTGCTAAGCACAGAGAAAATAGGGAGGGGCAATAAAGTCACTCAAAGATAGCAGCCATCCAGAAAGATAAAGAACACGCTGAGGAAAAGCAGACAACAGATTGCAGAGACAGAACAATCACAGATGGAGGCCAGGTGGGTGGGTCAAACAATTTTTTTATAAAAGGTTTATTTTCATATTTAAACAGTACCCCGTTGTGTAAATGTTCAGCAAAGAACTGATAAGAAAATGGATTTGTAAGTGCATTTGAACAAACAACATGTCTTATAGTCAAGAGGGGCTTAGTCGTATATAATTAAGGGATAATGTGCATGGCTGAAGAGTGTATGATACTGCAAGTGATTAAACACCACTGCAAAACAAAGGAGCTAGATAGCCAAGGAACCTTTATGGAACCAGCACGATGTAATCTCAAAACATGAACTTTATTTTTCTTTAAGAAGACAAGAGGATATTCATCTAACCACACAAAAGATTCTTCCACTGAAAATGCTGTGCACTTCCAACCTGCTCCTGCCATGTAATCAAGCTAACTAAGATTATCACACTTTCTGTTTCAGGGTACACTATTATTACATTTAATCCTTTAAAACCCCTAAGAAAACAGCTCTGTGCACATACAATGCCCAGGTTCTCTGGAACTATGTGCAATCATAGTTCACTGCAAATTTCCAAAAATTTACTTGCATTAGTCAGCTGAGTAATTACAGCCCCGAGGGCTTGAACCAAACCCACTGAAGTAATAGGTGTCTTGGACAATGGATGACCTGAATCATGCAATAAAGACAAGGCAAAAAACGAAGATCAAAGGCCCACTGAGACCACTGGTATTTCATAGCAAAGACTGCAGTATAGACACAGGAACAATCTCCACTGCATCTGCTCAGCTGTCAGGTATATTTTCAAGGATACCAATATTCCAAAACTTTTATAACATTTTTAAGGGTTTGGAAACTTAGAATTTCTATTTTTGGGGTTTTGTTATTATAATTTTTTATTTGTGTCTTGGGTTTCTAAGGCATCCATATTCACATTTTTGTTTGGATGCAGAGTGTACTTTCGAAGGGATTTCCCAGTCATCCATGCTTACTCTGTTTTGGTTCCCATCACATAATCTCAGAGCAAGTGAACAGGTTTGTTTTCAGAGGAAAATAACCAGAAGATGTGCTCCAAGAGTGAAACTTATGTGTTCCAACTGCAATTGGATCAGACTAGACCTACCACAAATAACACCCTTCTGAAATTAATTTAGTGTGAACATCAAGTCCTCAGGACAAACTGTTTTGCTCTACAGTTCATTCCTATTGCCCTATGCTCCTTGCTAGTGACACTATCACGAGGGGAAAACATGAATTCTTTATTTAGAGAAGCTTTAATTGTTGGCTTTGATTGAAAAATCACTATGTAAAATATCTAACAGATGTAGAAGTGACTCAGCATCCTAATCGTGAACAATTTGTATCTCAAATGATTTTTTGTGCAAGTAATTCTTCAAACATTTCTGTGTAGTTTGTTAGAAAGATAAATTTATAGATGTTGGTTCCTCAGTGCTCGAGAACCCGCAAAATTCTTTGAAAGAAGAGCGAGATACTGAAAGAAAAACAACGAAGGAAGAAAGTTGTTATAGTCACAAACAAAAAAAAAGCAGAGAAAGAAAGAAAACAAAAGCTGATTTATGTAAGTGAGGTGGGAGAAAAAGCAAATTTTAAGAAGTTCAATAACAGGCAAGGAGGCCCAGTTTGTCCTCACCTAACACATTTGCAGCTCCCAGAAGAAACTGACCGTGTTAGGGAAGTGCCGTCGCAGCCCATAGCAAAACTCAGTTTTCCACTTAAGGTGGAATTTAAGGTTTTTAATTAAGCAGCTCTATTCAAAAATCATTAATTCATTCTCAAAAGGATGGACTGCTGTTGACTGCCAAGTAAGAAATAAAACATATCCCACGAAGGTGAGAAAGTCAAGGCAATTGCCCAGAGGACAGCAGATACCATCACCGATGAAACGCATTCCCTGGTATCTCCCTAGCCTCTAATGCATTTCCATCTTCAGTTCTGCTACACTACCCTTAAGCATACTGGCTCCCTAGCATGGATCTCCATCTTCCCCATTCTTGCAATTTTCTGCATTAAATAATAAGGTAGGACTTTTTTTCTGAATGATAAAAGATATAAGTAAACTTCAATTGAAGTTAATTTTATAAAAAAAACCCAAAGATGAAACAAATTCAGAGAGTAGAGTGGCTGTAGAGGTCCACTAGGAGCCAAGGAATAGGGCTTAGCAATGGAAAACAAAACAGGAATGCAGTCCTCATGCAGGGTGCTCAGTTCCTCCCCTTCCCAACTTTTTCTAATCACTCAGCCAGACACATTTCCATTACACAACCCACCTCCTTATCATCAGCAAGCACACCAGTCCCGCAGACCCACTGATCTTAAATGGGTCTCCTCTGAGACAGTGACAGGAAAGGACACAAAGGAAAAGGGTTGGCCAACTCTGACACTGGATTTAAATACAAAGTCGGACTGGGACCTGGGCATCCTGAGTCTGCCTGGAGGTCTTCTGCAGGAAAAAAAGGGCGGTTGGGAGGGAAACATCAACAGAAACTGCAGTAATGTGACACAGAGCATGAATATATTTAGAGAAGTAGTCCAAATTATTCCCTTGATCTCCACTGCCCAGCTTACAACAGGCCACAGATTAAACATGCAGGATGTGATGTCTCCCAAGATTTTACATCACCTAAATTTCAGTTAGTGCTTACATGTGTAATGAGTAGCTCAGTTCTCACTATAGTCTATGGAAACCCAGGACTCGGTCCCCAGCTGCCAAAGGCCATCCTGCCAGGTCCTCAGCTATAGTCCAAAAGAATATGGGTCTTCTGTGACTCCTGTATCACATCTGTCAACCTACCTACTGCACACTATACACCACCCCAAACAAGACCAGACAAACGATGTTTACAAACCCAACCCAAGCCTCTTGCAAACAGTCAGTGGAACAGTTCTCCAGGTGACAGCTTCAAATAAATCCTTCTCTCACTTACTTGTCCCGGCATGCCAACATAAAGTATCCAGTCATAAGAATTACCAGTAATCCTCAAATGGCACCCAGATGCATAACCTCACAAAATATCTCCTGTTTTCATATGCACGAAGTTCATCTAGCCTCCTACGAGGCTGGATAGTGATGAGAAATTAGAATAGTGGATTGTCCAAAAATCTTTAATAATAGCTGTATCCAACTAGATCCATACACATAGCGTTGTAGAGCTTTTTATGGCTTGTCACAAAAAATCTTGGTGACTGAATCGAAATGAGTAATGTATGCCTACAGGGAATGAGATATCAAGCTGAGGCTGGCATATTTGAGCTTTTGAGTAAAGAACTGGTGTACTAGTAACTAGTTCTCTAAATTCAAAATAAAATACTGGTGCAGTCAAGTTGTTTATGACTGTATAAGGCTATTATGACATTTATGTGGATGGTGATAAAAATTAATTTGATATGAATGCAAACGCTAGCTGGCAATTTCCTGCATTACAGCAGCAGTACAGATAGGACAGACATTTGAAGAATCTTAATTTGTGGGCATGTGTGCCCACATGTGCATGCTTCAGGATCATTCATATTTCAGTGAAACAATCCTCTCTACTGGCCTATCATGCAGCCAAAGATGAATGGTATGAGTAACAAATAGTTTGGGTGAACCAAAGAACAAGTAAACATACTCTGTTAGTGACTGCAGAAAGTTGCACTGTTGAAGACTTTATCAAGTACACATTTGTTATGAAGAGATATAAAAAAAACCTTTATTTTTCTTTCCATGTCTCATCTTTCTTCTTTCTTTGGAACAAACTAACATACGACATCACTGAAATAGCAGATGCTAAAGCCATTTATTAGGCTTTTTGTCACTATATCTACAACAATCATTAATTATGGACTTTTCTGAGGAATCTGGGAATCCCTGATAAACACGCTACTTCCTGCACTACAAAGTGTGCCAACCGCTTTGCCCAGCCACTAATTCTCATGTTGAATTAATAAAGCACCTTTGTGCATCTCTGTGCCCTTTTGGTTTCTGTGTCCTATAAGGCCCACAAGTGGTTGAAATTTTAATCTCCATTTACATTGCAGCTTTTAATACATGTGACAACTACTGGGAACTTTGTGAAAACAAAATGTCATTCAGAATAAGGAGTTCTAAGATGTAAAAGAAATGTAAAACTCACTGGAATCTGCCTCAAATGCAGTGAGGGATTTTGACGATGTGTGCAAACACATTTGATGTAAGAGTGACTTTACTGGAAATATTTGCAACAATGAGCCTAAATGTACATCAGCACTGCAGGCATACCAGTTTTCAACCAGTAATGTTCCCGACAAGAACCTTTAGACGGACTTAAGCCAATATATCCTCCAATCTGTGCTCTGCATTTACGTTTTTCCAGTAGTACCAGAGATTTCCAACAGCCCATATTTTGAGCTGGATTTTCACTCATCCTCCTTCAGTCCTGAACATAGCATGTATTGTGGATTAGCAGTCAAAAAAACCTGCTTCATCAAAGTCTGATAATGGGAGCTTGTGAAAAAGAAATGGAATTTAATGTGAAAATAGGTATTGCTAGGGTTGCTGTACTGATTGCTTTCTTTTCTTTCTTTTTTTTTTTTTTTTAACTGAATTCACTTACAGCATCTGCTTTGTATTTGCAGTGAAGCTGCTATAAAATTTTCCACCAGCCGTAACTGGTCGGCAGAACTAAGGGTTTCTGCTGCACAATCTAGAAATACAGATACTTGACCTTTTCCATGATTATGTTTCTACAACATCCTTTGGCAGCAAAGGCCCATAGTCTAATTGATTGTATAATACGTCTCCTAAAACTTAATATAAATTATTCCTGACACTGCATAAGCACACAGCACTTTTATTTACATCCAAAGGCATATAGAAAAAAAAATACTCCTTTCTTCTTTGCAGTATTTGTAACAGGTTGGCAGACTTAAGATTTTATGTAGAAATAAAAGTCTGTGTGCACTGACCTACTTAAAAAAACCCAAATCAACACAGCCCAAAAAATATCCAAAAAAATGTCATGATCTTAAAAATGAAGATAACAAATGCCAAATCATACAGGTAGATGAGTAGTTTCCACCAATAACAAAAAATAAAGCAGCTCTTTCAGATGAGAAAATCAGAAGAGAACAGGGAACAAAGCAAAACCTCAGACAAACCCAGAATGCAAGATGATTAGATAGGGTTTATGTGGTTTTACTAGTAAATCAAATCCAATAACACAGAACTTGAGGAAGGGATTGACTTGTGGTATTATCTCAGTCTATATTGTTCAGCTAAAGATTCGACAGGTATATAGCCCATTTACATGCAGCTCTTTGCATATGCAGCAAAATTTATGTCTCCTGCTCAAATTTTATACCAGTTCTGTTAAACTTAGAAGATTGATTGCACTGCTGTTCTCATGAAGGTCACACAGGCGATGCAAACTTCTGCTGCTTTTAGTTTCTAATTTTCTGTAGAGTTACCTTAATTGTGTAGGGCTTAGGTTTACTTTATTAAGGCTGTAGCCTTGCTTAAACATGTCACTGGAGTAGGAAAAGCCAATTTTTCTGTATAAAAGAATAACATAACATTTGGCAATCCATACATCTGCATTATCTCCTTAATTTTCTTTTTGCATCAAAAGCAGATTAAAGCTGCAGTCATTTTCTTTATTCTCCATTTCTTTAAATAAAACTATTTTACATTTCAATGAACTTGGGCAAATATTCCTTTGAAATACCTGTTTCTTGAAAGAATCACAGAATCATAGAATGGTTTGGGTTGAAAAGGAACATAAAGATCATCTCGTTCCAAACTCCCATTCTCCCCCTGCACAATCCACCATGGGCAGGGACACCTTCCACTATACCAGGTTGTGCAGGGCCCCATCCAGCTTGGTCTTGAACACTTCCAGAGATGGGGAATCCACAGCTTCTCTGGGCAACAGATACATTGCCTAGAAGAAGATGAGCACAGTAACTCATCATCATGGTAACTCATTTTAGCTCTTCTAGCTTCTCATTTTTATATCAGAGAACATGCATACTATTCTTCCAGGCAGACTGACATCTTATTGCCTTGTCTTCTTCAGCTTGAATTCCTGACACTGAGTACCTCAAACCTGTCTGTCAATTTTAAATTCCTATTCCCCCATTAGGGAACATAACATACTTTTTCACTGGGTCTGTCTTCATAAGTCCTCGCTCTGAAATGACCAAGCCAACAATAATATATGCACAATGCCCCTATGTCACATCATGAAAAGTGTTTAAAAAGAGAAGTTTAGTCATTCTTTTTCATACATTTTTCCAGTTGGTTGTAATAGAGCAAAACACAAAACACTGTTTTTTCTTCAAAATTACTTTATTCAAATACCTATAAGCCTAATGTATATTTTTGCACCCTTCTCTTTGTGGTAATAGCCATCAAACTAGATTTCATATGAAGAGCTGCAGAAAGGTGGTTACCTACTCTGTTTCAAATTCCACTAGTCATTATGAGGTACAGTACAGCCTGAAAATTTAGGGTTTATGGCCTCTATTCTGTCTTAAGCTGAATTATAAAGCAGAAGTGGAACAAACCCACACTTGATTTTATTTCATTTTGAGATTTCATCCTACTTCTCTTTTAACTGCAATAGGTATTTTGTCCAGTTTATCAGGCTAAGCAGTCTTCTTCATAGGAGAAAATTATGTAGAAGGATGCTCAGTAACAAGAGTCCTAAGTCAAAATTTGCATTTGGGATCCATTCCCCACACTGGCACTTAACAACTTTGTTACCAGACCCAACTCAATTTCTCTTCTCTATCTTCTCTGGTTAAATAATGAAAAATAGGAGCAAAGGTGGGATATATTCCCATGAAGTACGTGAAAAGAAGCACCCTAGAATCAACTGATTCCTCTTCTTGAGTCTGGCTGAAGCATGTAGGCATTAATACACTAAACAGCAACAACAGCCTTCAGTAAAATTTGTGCAATTTCAGAAGAATTTAAACTGCTCAAAGGAAAATATCACTAGAATAGAGAACACTTTCTAACAGTTGATAGAATTAAATAGAATAACTGACTCTCTTCTCCACCAAAACAAGCATGAAATGATAAGTGGAAAAGAGCCTTGCTGTCAGCCATAGGATGTACCTAACAGACAGGCACACTGAAGATAAATGCTTTATTCCTGCATCTTTTTTCTTGTGGGTTTCAGAAAAGGATGTGGAGGTAAGAAGGTAAACAAGGGGCTTTTATTGATTTTCTCTGCTATACTTGGTCTTGCTACTTATTAAGAGCTGTGGAAATTGCCCATAGCTATCTTTTCCCATGTTTTTTCTAGCTGCAATACTGTCACCCCTGTCTTTGTTCATGTCCTGGAAAAGTAGTTCCTCTAAGGACCACTGCTACAACGGCAGCAAACACCTAAGTCACATAAATGAAGACAGTAAGAGATGTGCAAACACTTCACAATATTCCAAATTCTCCTATTAACACCACAGTCATTTAAAGAGGTGAAGACCTTCAACCCACAATACCTACAGTTAAGACCATCCAAAAACACTTGATAGCAAGGGAGATCCCACAGGATCAGGCTGTAAAAGACTACCTTGTTTTTAACTGTGGGTCTTCCTTTTCAACTAGAGTAAGACTCATCACAACTTTCCTTTAAGAATTTGCAATGGTGTCAACAGCAGCGGCAGTAGGGACAAGCAGCTTTCCAAGCATCTGTCGTGTCAGTGCTAGGGCCATCAGCAGAAACAGATTGTGCTAGAGACAGCTGTCCCATGTGAATCACTAAGACTCAGCCAAGTCTCTCCCTTCTGCACTGATCACTGATGGAAAACATTTTCTATGAATTGAAGGATAAAAAAGTTCCTTGCAAAATAAAAAATAAAACCAAAACGAAAACCCTCAGCATGTTTTATGACTTATTTTCCCTGAATTTCTTCCAATATATGCACACTCCAATCTGATAAATATTCCCTGAGAAGCACCATGCATTCTGCTGTCCAGACATGGGGGGAATGGCCGAATTTAAAAAATCAACCTATGGATGACTAAATATTGATGAATATAGCGTGAATTCTGAGGACGATTGTCCCCCCCTCTGTCTTCCACTTACTAATTTACAGTGTCTGCAGTATTTAGAGTCACAATGTCAACCAAAGTCAGAAGAAATAGAATTCTAGAAAGCATTACAACCATCATTAGCACTCTCAATCCTGACTACTTATCAGACACATATAAATCTTGATGCTTATGTGACTCACTATGATGAAATTAAATGAGAGCAAGCAGAGCAAATGCATGTCTACTGCTTTTATCTCTAACCCAGTCAGACAGTCATCAATACATTTTAGCTACTGCAATATATTCTGTAATATTTCAGAATATTGTTATCATTTTATTAACCCAAGTATCTTTAGTATTTTCTTCTGTATCTCCACAGTTTTGTAATGGATAACCCCTCTCCAGCCCTGACTGCATGATTTCATACAACATGCTCCTTATTCTAAAAAAAAAAAAAAAAAAAAATTAAAATATACAACTAATTCATGCCTAATGTCGTGGAAATAGAACTAAAATCAGCATGCACAAAGACAAGGAAGCAAAGCATTTAAGAGTCAGTAAGGACATTAAAGCATGTGGTATCCCTGTTCATAACTGTATGTATTATAAAAGCACAGAAGCTGTATGTTCACACCAAATCAAGCCTCTGTTTACCCTCAGACATTTTAATCTGTTTCCTTAAAAGGACAGGTGCTGATAAAGATTTGAAACAGAGACCGAATTAAGAAAATGACAGGAAAAAAGAATCCCTGCTGCTACAAAACAGCACTCTCACTGGGACTGCATTTCTTGAATATTCTCCTTCGAGGAGCGTATCATTTTTTTTATATTTAGCCAGGGAAGGTGACAGACTCAAATCAGAGTTGCTAAAACCAAAGCAGGTAGTGCATTTCTAAGAAAGTACAGAATTGGATACCTAAAATGAGGAAAGGGCTGAATTTTTTTTTTTTTTTCCATCTTTAGAAAATCAGCCCATTGTTCCAGCTGAGCTAACATGCTCAACTGTACTGCAGGATAACAAGGAAGCTGAAGACAAAGCTTTCATTCACAACTCTACTCTTTTACAAGGGAGAACCTCCTGTGCAGATGTAAAGTCAAGTCACGTCTGATGAAGTTCACTTCTCCTGTGACAGTGGACAACACTTTTGGAATCAAAATAGAAAGAGAAACCTTGATCCTGTATCGGCCAGTGTCCTGTACATTGTTCAGATCAAAATTTAGTATAGGAACTGGTGCATGTAGACAGTCATTACAACTATGCTAAAAATCAGAAAGAAGTTTTTAACCTTCCTTTTCATTTTCACCGCTACATAAGAAAAATATCAACTCTTCCTAACAGCAAGATGTGAAATATCTTTAAACATCACTGAGTTTCCACCATTTATTTTCTCTTACCACAAGTCATTTAAAATAAATCACTGTCTATGAGGCTTAGAAATGTACCTCCTCTAGATGTCTGTTTCACCCATGATGTCTCTGCTTTGTGACATCACAATTAGCTGTCATGAAAATGAATATAAGATAATAAGCAGAATACTTTGGGTCGACTCCTGCTCCAATTAAACTAAGATACACATCATTCACATCACCAAGGCCAAAATTACACCTTTTAACTTCCACCAATGAAAACCCAGTGGAAATAGCTGAACAGAAAATGGCATCCACTTTTTATGCAATGCTTGATAAGTAAATTCAGCAGGTTTGCCATTTATTTTCATGGACACATGGATGAACCTACCTCATGCAAATAAGCCGTGGTGGCAGAAAAACATGCATAAATTGGAATATTTTGTAGAAAGTGATATTTTTCACACAAAGCTTATGATTTTTAGGAACTTATTAGTTGTACCAGTGGCCAAATTAAAAGAGATCATTCTACAAATAGGCAGAAAATTACTTTGCTTTTCCATGACTTACATATAATTTTGTTTTGTTCTGAATTTCTAGTAGTGTACTGTGAGAATCTATTAATTCTTTGTGCTTACTGAGGCAGCAAGGAAGAGTATGAGACTTCTGATCATATTAGATGGTTATATTTTACTACATCATTTTGTAAGTTTGTCAAACTATGTTTAAGCATTGTTTCAAATTGAAAATAATAATGTAAAATTATCCATATGATGTGCTAATTAGGACCTACCTCAGAACTGTAGCAACATGAAAAAAAAGTGAAATGTAAGACAGAAAGCTGACACTAGAAATATTTCTAATCTGTTTCTGGCCTAATACATTAATATTTCTCATTTATCATAGGAAAGTAGCATGTGTGCTGACCTAGCACTGCAACTTTTTGCAAATGCACAGTAGCCAGATACTAATGCTGCTGAATGTTATTAGTGCACTGTGGTGAGAAGAAACGTATCAATGATTTCTGAATGACTTTAAATGAGATGCCTCTGTGAAAGCAGTAAAGACAAGCACAAACATAATACGCTGTGTTTTATTAATAAAAGAACAACCATTTTTAGCTCCTTTGAGATGATCCCCTTCAGGCCTCAGGTGCACCTGAGGTGATAGCTTTGTGACAAAAATAGAAAGGCATTCTCTTAGTCCTAAAATAATACTGCCTAGAAGGCATTACTTTCTTCCTCTGAAGCAGATTATTTTGGACTCTCATGCAGCCCTAAATAGCCCATATCGGGAAAACACATCTTAACAAAAAACTTTAAATGCTCTGGCTAATGAATGATGTGCATACATAAGGGTTAACTAGAGGAGGGTCACCTCTTTAAAATATGAGTGTTTCCACTTTTCTTTTTTGATTACCCCTTATCACTTACTATTGACTTTTGGTATCTTTAACTACACAGCATTTGTCAAACCTCAGAAGTGCTTGACAGCTTACCCTTAAATAACTCAAGAAGAAAACCTGAAATATATTTCTACAGGAGCTGAAACTGTACAGCAGCAAATAGCCATAAAGCTCGCGACAACACTACAAAAGCTGGCAAGACGCACTTCACACAATGAGGCAAATTCAGACTTATTTTATTGTTCAGCATAACTTTACCAAATTCCTGCACTTTATTTTTAGCACAGGATTAAGAGTTACCCTCTCAGTGGTGCAAAGAAACTCAGTGAATGATGGGGTGTTTTGGTTAATTCAGCAGATCAGGAGTTGATCATTCCAGGAATGTAGCTGTCATAACATAAATGGGCAGCAGCAAGGCTGTAAACTTCTAGGGGTGTATACTGAGAGAACTGTGCCCTACTTCAGTGGAAGTAAAAAATTACATGCAAAGTGGAAAATGCAGAGGAACACAGTTCTGAAATAATCAGACTGGTATTGCATATCCAGTAGTTTATCCCCATTTAGCAGCAAGTGATAAAGAAACTAGACACTGGAACTCATAGCTACACATCTGATTTGCAAGCTGAGGATCACTGCAGTCTTCACAGCCAGTTGCTCCTGATTATAACCATGCAAACAGAATAAGACTTGTTCTTGTTTAGCTTAAACCGATTTAAAACCTGGATTCCCCTTGACATGCTTGTTCTGCACCAAGAATTCCTGTTTTATCCAGCACTCTTCAGCATGGAAGAACAGGTGTGCCCTGACCAGAAACCTTCTGCTGCTCAGTGTAGAAGGATATTTCCTCACTCTTAACCTAAATTTTACCCATAGGGAGACTCTAATTACACAGACATTGGAATGTAAGTCCTGTGCTCCCTGATGTGCTGCATGAGAGAGGCTGTGAAAGGGCCAGATCTCATGTGCTCAAAGTCCTCTGCAGTCTGGCTGTAGAGTATTTTACACATGCAGGCTGTAGCAGAGATTTCTCTCCAAAAGGGCCTCTACAGTCATGCGGGAGACAGAGACAACCATTCATGCTTATGGTCTGCTTGGTGAATTCTGCAGGAAATATGCTTAGTTTGCAAGAAAAAGGATGGCTTTTCTATTCACCAGCAACACACACTCAGTTTTCACTTTGGATCTTTCATACTGGTAACAGTGTTTCCACATGTTAAATTATGTCCTCCTTTACACCTATGCAACAAATAAATACTCCCACACGTGGAGACACTTTTTCCATGATGATTTTATACAGGTAAAAGCTGCCTAAATTATGACTAGGCTGTCACTTCCTAAGAAGTCCTGTCACTAGTGTAAGACATGAATTAAGATCTTTGGTTTAGTCCTTCAAGAGACATTGGTTCATCATAAATAAAAGAATATTAAAAAAAAAAAAAACAAAACAAAAAACAAAACAAAACAAAACAAAACCAAACCAAAACAAACAAACAAAAAAAAAGACACAGAAAAAGAATCCCAAACTGACCAAATATGAAAAAATAACTTTGCAGTTATTTTAAATGAGGGTTTTAACATGGGCTTCAAAATCTAAGTATGCTTGAGCATATGAAGTTGCTATTTTCTTACTTTTTTTTTAAATCCATAATTTTAAAACAATTGGTAATCTATTTTATATTCCAGTTCCAAGAATCACATGGTTTTGTTGTTGTTGTTTCTGAATGACCATCTAAACTCTAGCTTAAGGAAAAAATAGCTTCTCATCCTTCCAGTTGTAGAAAATATTTTGAAGAGATGACCCAACTACATTCAGAGACTGAACAGATGCATACAGAGAGATTAAAGAATAATGATGATTTCAGACATTCCTGATATTGTGGAGACCCAATTAATTTCATCTACATGAGCTATGTGTGTCTGTCGAAAGCTAAAGAAGTTAAAAGAAAAGAAAATAAACAGTAAATTCTCAGCTTCAGAACCATTCTTCTTTTACTCAACTCATCTTTAATTTCCAATTTTGCAGGCACTTGAGGATGGTGCAGAAAGAAAAGAGATATTCCAACTTGCTTAATGAGAAGCAGAGAGCCCAATCACCTTAGGCTGAGACCATAAATTCAAATTGCATCTTTTTTTTTTTTAAGTGATATTGTTCCTGCCTCTCGTGCCATGTGGATAAAACACAATGTGGTCTTTTCCATGGGTAGTACAAAAATCTAACTTTTGTCACACCCTCTGCCATTTGAGGAGAAAGAGAAGCAGCAGCAAAGAGGAAGAATGTACCTTATTCTCCTTCACTAAGTAAGGAGAGGGCTGTGCTTACAAATGAGCCCTTCTTTTTGTATTGCTTATGAAAGGTATTTCCACAATATTTACCACTGATATTTCATTTATTAAAACAGGGATCTTTTCTGTGTGCGTAAAAGGCACTTTGAAAACTGTTATAAAAAAAGAAAAAAACAAAAACCAAACCAAACAAAACAGAGGCAGCAAATAGACCTTAGTGCTTATGAAAGGTAAAGACAATCTCCCAGTCATTTCAAAGGGGCAAGGTCAGGCCTCACCTTTATTCTTGTACATTTGAATTATTGACTTTATGAAACAAAGGCAGAGCCCTAAGTAAAGAACTCGTGGGGCAGACCAAGGGTGGCTGTGTGATGCTGTGTCACCAGCAACAGCAGCTCCCAGGCCCACCCCACGCTGGCCGAAGCGCTGGTTATTTGCACAGCATTCAGATACCACTTGCTGGTGGTATGCGAGCCATCAGATGGAATGCCTGCCACAGTGATGAGAACTGCTGCTTTCCATTTGTGTTCATCCTCCTCTTGGCACATCCACTGCCTGGCACACTGAAGTATAGGGTAGAAGCTGACAAACACCACCATCCTCCTCAAGCTCAGCCCCTGCCCAAAATCTTATCTTTAGATTGCATCTCCTCACCTGTCCGCAGTTCCTTATAACTGACTTACCCTCTCCTTCCCTCTCCCCAGTGATAGATTCCCTTCAATCTGACAGCAGGTGCTTTACACCATTCAGTGCTTTGTGTGGGTGAAGTAAATTATATTTCTGACTCAATAAAAAGAAAAATAAAATAGAAAATGCAAAGGCTATCCTTGTTAATATGCAAAAAAAAAAAACCAGTACATTTGATTTTTTTCCCCCCATATGGCAAATTTTGTTTGTTGCAAAATCATGTATTTCATTATTGGTAGATCATTTACAGTATTTTAGATCTGTTCAACAAAATGGTACATGGTTTAACTGTTCTCTTTGAGGTGATTCTTTATTAGTCATATAATCCATTTTTCTACTGATTAGGGAAGATGAGTCAGTACTAAATATTCTATCTCCTCATACAATTGATTTTTCTGTGCTTTTTTCTTCCAATATTATTTTCTCCAACAGAGTTTTGCTGGCTATTTTTTATTAGTACAAATCATCTGCAGACGCGCTAGAGATTTCACACTACAGCTTCAAAGCCGTTTTCTAGAAACTCTGGAGAACAAAGCAATTTTTCATATCTAATTCCATTCTTCTCTTCCCAGTTGATGTAACTGTCAAAGAAAATCACAGCCATGCTAACAACACAATACAAATGAACTCAGATCCATACAGACTGTTTCTGCAGAGGCCCAGAGTCCAGAGGTGAAAATTATATATTATCCTAAACAACAAGAACCAATCAAAAAAATCTGCTGTTGAAGACCTCATCTCTTACAGATGAGATTGGAGCAAAAACAAACTAGTTAAAAGCATGAACATCAGATTCCCAGTCCCTGACAGATCTCCTCCATCAGAACCACCAGACACAGCCCCAATGTCACCAGCAAACCCACTGCTGGTAGTGCCTTCCATCAGCAGGAGAGACCCCAACCACCTCCCACGCCCCTGCACCTTACAGCTAGCTGTGTCCCTATCCCCTAAGGAATCTTCTGCTGACATTTAGTCCAAAACATCTCTTGCTTTGTTCTGTTTTGTTTAAAGAAAGAAAAAAAAAAAAAAAAAAAACACACAAACAGAAAAGTACATTAAACCAAAGACTTTCAATTTATATTATTTTTGGATCACTTCCTCAGCGGCCTGCCCATGGAAAGCTAGCATTTTGCAAACTTTCAACTAAAATAAGAACAATATTCAATACCAACAGGATGAAATGAATCAATCTGCCCATGGGTTAATTCACAAAAGCAAATTTCTCTTTCACAGTCTCCTTCCAGAAATAGGAAATAAACTTCTGTAGTTCAGTATCCATTTCTGCTGGAGGAGAGGGCAGAATTGGGTCAGTTTGATGTTTATTTTGGCATTCTACACTTTTCATAGGATAAAGCCTGACAAAGGGACAGACTAACAAAACTGAGCCAGAAATGAACCGATTTACAGCAGAGTAGTAAAATGAAAATGTGACTCAATCTGGTTATTACTCAATATAACTTACAGAAGAAATGGGTCTTTGTAAAGTCTTAAACAAATTAATTTGCTTGCTTAGCAGACTTAGGGCTTGTTAAAGGCCCACTAAGGTGCCTCATTGCTTTCAGTGCTCTCTGGCTCATTGCACTTTCCACACTGTTCAGTAGCTGGCTGTAATTCTGGATTTCAGAAATTTTCATCTAACTTCAGGTATTTTCAGAATGATTGTAGAATAAACTGAATATAGGACTGGGGCAGGCAGGGAGGGAGGGATCTGAGTTAATCTATCTGGACAAATTAGTCCTATCGGATACCCCATTAAAATCAGTTCAAAACTAAAATTAGCCTTTTAATCATCTGAGCTATATGACTGAGCCATCATATGTCACAGACAGCACACAAATAACCAGAAGCTAATGAAATACAATGCTGTACTTCACACAAAATCAATCACCATTTCTTAAAATTTCATCCAGAAACCTGCTGAATTTATTTCTCTCTCTTTTTTTTTTTTTTTTTTTTGTTAAAACCCATCTGATGTGAGTTAATATCGAGCAAAGACACAGCAAGAAATCTCTAGCTGATGAATTTCTAAGGAAATCTGTTACTACAGGAAACATGTTCACTTCTCTAACAGGTACAAACAAACATAGCTGATGGGAAGAACACAATTAATAACAGGGTTTCCAAAAATACTAGGACTGTTTATCTTAAGATCAGATTTGAGTGATTTCAATTAGATGCAGATCTGTTCTGGTATTTCTCATCTTTGCCAGCCTGTCAGATAATTGCCTCCCAAGCAACTGTGATTATCAAGCCTTCTCAGTTCAACTATTAACTCATTCTTTGACCAAAGGAAAAAAAAATAGAAAAAAAGTCATGCTATTTTAAGTTCTTTTTAAAAAGGACAGGAATGCATCAGAGCCTGAAAGGTGCTGACTATACTACAATCATTATTTAAATATATTTTTAACAACAATACCATGGCATAATAGAGAATTTTCTAGATTTCTGTTAACTGCTGCTGCATTTTGTACACAGAAGGGAAAAACATGGTTGTGAGAAGTTCATTGGTTGATATAGCTGAAATGTTTTATTAATAATGGCTACACATCCTGCATCTGCACTTAATTACTGTATGTTGTTATGCTCATATCTCATAAGGTAAACACACACGTGAGCCAGAATTATAGCTAATTTAGAAGGAAAATAAACCAAATCAAATACTTTTCACGTCCCATGTGTGGTACATGTTTATAACTTTCCTCAAACCAGAACCACAGGCTGCTGAGAAATAGCACTGTGCTTTAAAGAGTGTTTCACCCTAGAGTTACAATATATGTTTGGCACTGGCTTTTACACAAGAAGAGTGTGGATGTGTTCTCTTTCTGTGTCTGCAGAAGGTTTGGGCATCTGTCTGGATGAAATGCACTGTACAAATATGCAGGTATCACCAGTACGCTGCTGTCTTAGACAAATTTCTGGCAAAGTGGAACCTATAAGAATTACTTAACCTTCTGTAATTAAAACATTAGAATAATCATGTTTCACCATGAGAAAATATTACTGGAGACAAAGGAAGACATTAACGGTGGCTTGCAATAGGCCTTTCAAAATAAAAGCTTTCTGTACCTCTGCAAGCAGTATCTTTTTTTACTTCTGTTATATATTTCCTTTCATGGAGGTATGTTTCAAAATAAAATGCTATTCTTCATTTTGCTCTAAAAATGTCTGCTTTGAACTATTTAAACTATTTTAATTACTGTTTTATCAGCATAAATAAATTTTGCTCTCTGACCCATATATTTCTTATCTAAGTGAACCAAGCTACTTCTCCCTGATCATTCAGTGCAGGTTAGCCGGGCTTTGTGAGCAGCATATAAGGATATGCAAACTAAAACCATAACTATGTCAATTTAAGGTCAAAAAGGCCTATTTGTGGTTATTATGGAAATCAGTTTAAATGTGAGGTGCCTAAACAATGCGTCTTTGCGTACTGGCTCAGCAAAAAACCACAAACAACCTGCCAACATCTGCTTTTTGAAGTGTCAGATAACATTATTTCCAGGATGACATCAAGGGCCTTCATTGGCTATGCATAAGGTCAGTGAATATTAACTTCATTTACACTTGGCTGAGAATTGGCTGGTGCCAACAATAGAGGTTTAGATCCTCTGCTGAGCAGGGTTAAAAACTGACAGAAAGCTGCCATTGAGGAAGATGGATGATCGTACTGGCTGACCCTATTCCTCCCCAAGTGTCACAGCTTTGGCCTCTTTTCTATCTCCACAACAAAAGACCCTCTCTGAGCTTCCCAGTGGCCTTCAGCTTTATTGGTGCTAACAGGCCCAGACATTTTCATCGATTGGATTCTCTACCTCTTAAACACAAGAGCTTGCCCTCCCTGGCTAGCCAAACCTTGGCACAGATGTCTTTTTTTGTAATTGCTTCTCTGCTGTCTGTTGGGAAGGATGCAATCGGACAGGCGAACATCATGTCAACACAGAAAATGCTTCACCATTTATCTCGGTTTCCCAATGGCATTTTAAGGAAAGTGATACCCTGCTTGCCTGGGGGGGTGGGGATTAACCCTTCAATGGCTCAATGTGTCTATAAATAAAGAAGTTTCTGTAATGTTCCTGTAATAAAATTCAACTGCATTTGTCCTACATATAGTTTACAAATTATTAATTTAGTTTTCCCAATCAAACTATTTAAAATCTACATCTCCAAATGCACAGAAATCAATTTACTGTTGTTACTGCGTATGCTTCAACATCAGATTCTCAAGGGGCTTTTCAGTCAAGTTCAAAGTATAAATTTAAGGTTTGAATAGCTAATAATGCAAATATCTGTAGAATTTCCAGTCTATTTAAATCTGAGGCCACAAACTTAAGAAAAAACACAAAAATACACTAGGAGTATATATGGATTGGAACATATCTATTACATGAAATGAAAACAATCATTCTAACATTTGAATGACAAAACAACTGGAGAAAGGATATAAAGGAGACATAACAGAGCTGTAAAGAACGCTTTCAGGTTGAAGAAAAGCAAAACTGATGTTCCTTTATATTTTTTTTTCCCAAACATCTGCTACTGGACATTTGCTGGCAAAAGAGTAATGGATTTGACAACCCACCTGTTTGATCCAATATAGCAATTCCTGTCTTTCTGCATGCACCATGGAAACATGCAGCCTCCTATCATAATTTATATATTTTCCCAGATTCTGGGCCGCGCTGCATGTGCTCCTTGCCAGACCGATTGTTCAAAGCCACCCTTAAAGGCACTACAGCCTGCCAGGAGACTGGCCTGCCACTGAGGTGCAATCAACAGGATTATAGCAACCCTTGTTCTGCCTAACAGATTTATAGCCAGAAGCGAAGGAGCATGGATTAAACGCTCCTATTAACACCCATGGCTCAAGTTATCTTGCAGGGACTGGCAGAACTCTCAGAACTAGCTACGAACTGATGGAAAAGCAAATGGGCAGGAAGACATCAAGCTGGTCCTTTACAGAGATATGGGGTTTGTATTAAATAATATGGAATAATTCTCTCAAATATGAAGGTAGAAATACAAAATACAGGGGAGGTCACAAAGTTGGGGGGAAAAAAATGCAATCCAGCCTAGCAGTTCATCCTATAATGAACAGAAGTAACAGCAACCAAAACTACCTCTGCCATGACATGGCATGGCAAGATGGATCAAATTATTTAATTTCTCCAGTAATGCTTGTAGTTATAATTGAGGGAGGGGATTGGAGAGTGTGTGTTTCTGGGGCAGGGGAGTCATCAAGGAAAAAGTCAAACATTTTCTGCCGGAGGAGAGGGAAAAAATGGCACTATTTTCAAACTAGCTGCTATTAAAAAAAAAAAAAAAGGTTTACCTCAGTCATAAAAACAGTAGAAAAGAAAACCCAGTCATAATTCAGCCATAAAATAAAAAGATGTACTAAGAAAAAATATGTGTGAAAGTAGCTGAAGTGATTTTTGAAAATACTGCAACACATATATTTCTTGGAATGAGATGTTTATTGCATACAGCCTACTGCAATATAAAATAATGCAATTGTGTGATTGTACACCAAGATTCATGATGACTTTTTTTTTTCACTACTGGAAAGGAATATTGTCACAGTAATGAGTAAAACACACATTTTTCATATTTGTAGTAATTCCTATTAAACAAACTGCTTTTAGCAAGGACTGCAAGACTGGGCCCTTGCTCTTTGTGTTAATAACAGATGGTTATGACATGGGGCCAATTCCTGTTTTTCTTACTTTCACAAGCAGTCCCAAGGGACTCATTATTTTTTTTTTTTTTTTATGAATAAAGCAAGCAAGATTTTACCCAAGGGAAAATAAGCAGTTTTGCAACAGAAACGTTTGTGGTGCCCTTTTCCACTGGGTAAAAGCAGGGAGCTCTGCCTCATTGGAATACTCTGCCAGACCCAAAGAAGCATTAAGGAACCCCAGTCACAGGTACTTGGAAGAAATACGGAAAGAGAAAACTGGCACACAAGTATGAAATTATAACAGCTCTCAACAGATTTCACCAATATGCTTCAGAACCTGTTACCAGGGACAGAGATTGGCAAGGGATTCCCAACAGCACGCTACTTCCATCTGGAGTGGGTGGAACTACAGTGTGTCCCAAAGCTGAAAGTTATGGGGATTTTAAAGAAGACAAGACAAATCCAATTTCTTTAGCTAAGTACTACCCCTGTTGTACGAGCAGGTGCCCACCACAAGAAGCAGGAGGATTTCAGACACTCTCCCCACAGCACACAGGCTACTCTGCCTAGGGCAAGTGGAATTGGTATGTGACACACTAAGAGCTTGCTTATATCCTCCTTTGAAAGGAGGTGTGAGGGTGCCACGAGGATGTCTTCATTCCACTGAATCTAAATACACTACTGATTCCAGGAGATGGAGACAACTGGTATCACTGCAGATATTTAAAACTCACTTCAAAGAGACCATAGAGATTTCATGATTGAAAAGCCTCTTCCATCTCTGCATTTCAAAGTAATATAAATTAGGAGTTGGGGATTTTCTTCTGCCTAAAGAAAAAATTGTGTTAGTATATATCCATTAGGTAAGTACATATAGCACTTCAGAAAGCAACCTAAAAATATTGCTTCAAGATGAATGCTTAAGCACCTCAATCACAAACAGCTAGAAACAGAACAGTGACATGTTACCCATATTTACTACACTAAACTGAACTTTTCTTAACTGGTAACCACAGTGCAGAAAAGTGAAGGTTTACCCTACAAATCAAGTGAGTCTAGGGTACATGGAAGGACATCCTCCCTTCGGAAAGAAGGACAGCCCAAGCTTTTTGTGTATGTAGAGCTGATCTGTAATGTTTCTGTGTATTCAGATGACCTGAGCAGGTTGTTTGTGCATAGTCCCAGAACATGTCCATCAATCAGTGTCAACATTCTTCCAAGCTCCACTCTGAATGGCAACTGACAGTCAGTTATCTCCTGAATGTTAATTAATAATGAATACCCTTGTCACTGCATAAACATACAAAATGTCTTTAAATGGTGGAATTATAAAAGTGGGGCTTGTTTTGTGACAACAGGCATTGCATTTTCATTTAGTCCTTATATTAAGGAAATAAAATCCCTTACTTAGATATTGCACATCATTTGTGCACCTGTGCTTTATTTTCTAAAACCATTCATCTCTACTTGTCATGGAATTTTGAATCTTATCTTCTTGGATACATGATTTTTTACAACAATAATACACAATGCAATGACTGCAGCTCTAAATATGACAGAAAATCTTTAAGATAAAAGATCAAAAGTAGGTATGTCATTGTCTCCTCCTATGTCACGTTTGCCCAGGGAAAAGAAAAACTGTTTTAAAAAGATGTTATTTCTCTCCCTTGTTTACCAGCATTATTCACTAGCAATTCCACTGACAAGACTTTTTCAATAATAGGCCAAGTAGAGACTTATTTTAACTGACAAACAAAAGCAGACAGACAAGCATACATATCATAAGAAAAAAAAAAAATGTGCCTTTTAATCGGGAAATTAAGTGATATGCAACTAATTATAAGTGTTAAGTAAGGAGAAGAAAGTCAGAGATCACAGATTGAAAATCCTATTCCATCTGTACAGGGGGACATGATTTTCAACCCTGTTTATGATTTTAAGCACATGATACTTTCACACTTCCCAGCATCAGACTGCAGATGAAATCCGGCTGAGATGTCCATAGGTGAGATAATTAGGTGACAATGTGGAGCCTTGGGATTTGCTAACAGTTAAAACAATGTCCATTTCCTTTAGTTATCATTTGGAAGGACTTTATCACTACTCTTTTTTTCTAGTTAGTGCCAATAAACCTGACCACACTTTGAAAGCTGTCCATTTGTCTGTATAACAGACAAATATGTCCTTGCACAATCAGCACAGAACAATGTCACAATTATAATATACTCAGTAAATAATATAATGAATGGGTTTTTTCCTGAAGACCTACTGGTATGGAACAAACCTTTTCAATAAATTGAACAAAAAAATAAAATTAACAGTTATTTAATTCATTTACTGTGCAAATAAATCAATCAGAAAAAAAAGTGTTGACACTTTGAAACATAAGAAATCAAATATCCAAGATTCAATGCTTGATTTCAGCTAAGAGGCTGTATCATGGGCCTGATCCAAGACAATAAAATCAAGTAAGAATACCCTCTCTTTGAAAGTCACATCCCAAAACTATTTCTATGTAGTAATTAAAAACAAAATACCAAATATTATCTGTTCCATGCAATCTTTTTCTTTCTAGTTAACATTCTCTTACTTGATGTTTTAAGACTTCAAACAAAACTATACATTCTAACAGAAACAAGGGAAAAGATCAATACGTCTCCATTTGCTTTGACATGCAAACATATCACTCTTATACGCAAATAAAAAATCAGTAGAACATTTTCTCCAGTTCTACCATTCACCTAATCCATACATACATATATACACAATGCAAATGATTATCAAAACAAAATTATGTCAACACTTAGAAACACTAGAACTCAAATAGTCAAGATTAAATGGTTCATATTTTATATGCACATCTGTGTGTTTTATATATTATATACATTCATATAAACATATATATTTATATAAAAAAGAAGGCTCTAAACCTAAGGGACTGGAATCCATCGCTCCATATGAATGGTTATAACTGCTACACCATGGGAAGAACAAGTTTCAGCAGTAGCTAATAAAACCTTCTAACAGTGACTGCGTGTTGGTTAATAGACATGCCCTATTTGAAGCAAGAGATCCAAGGTTCAAATTCTCCTCAGCAAGAAAAATAATTGACCTAAGCCTGGAAAACATGAGTTGAGTGAGATCATGTAAATATGGCCAGTGATCACAGCCACATGTTGCCCACTCAGACCATGTTCCACAGAAAAATTTTTGAATATGCAATTTGTTCCAGCATTAACAGAGCCGAGCTGTTCAGCACAAAAACTGTCCAACTTTTAGGAATAAAAAAAACTTACTTATAAAGTCTCAGTTGCCAATATTCTTTAAGAATTTTCAGGGTAGCTAAGGAAGGGTTCCAATATTTTAAATTAGAGATTTAATGAATTTCTCAACACCAATTATATCCCTCTGTGGACACAAAATGATTGATACAAATAGGCACCACACACACTTTCATTAAATGTATCGTTTCTTCTCAAAATCTACCCATAAAATAGTTCAGTGCCAAAAAAAAAAAAAAAAAGATGGCACACCCAGGAAGTTAAAAATTACTACTGTGTGCTTACTACTCACAAATGAACACTAGCTCACAAACTGAGGGATTTGGAGGGCTGGAAGCCACATGCCATTCTAACTTTTCAGGTCAAGTGGATCAGGTCATTAATACAAGCTCCATACAACTCCTGAGTTTTGTTTTGATGGTCCATCACAAGTGGATGAAGGACATCCTGCCCTCTCCTACACATGGGTTTAGGCTTCTATAGGGAAAATATGCACATTTACACTCTATTATAAGACTGGAAATAAAGCATATACATGGTCATTTGAGGAAAAATTAGCTCTATCAACTGTCAGGGGATGCTTGCAGTTTAGTCACATTATGAGAACACATCCAATAAGATGAAGGGAATGTACAGCAGGTCACATGCATATGGCTACATAAGGGCACCATATTAGTCACCTGCCAGAAGACCTCCAAAAACCACTTTCAAGGGCCACCCCCCCGGCCCCAGTTTAATTCACTGTGCTCCATCCACTGTAAAATGAATACCAGTCATCTACACTGCACGATATATCACATTCACTACATGCAGGGAAAGAATAATAAGAAGTTATAGCCACTAATCATGCTCAAGATTATACATGTCACCAGTGGATCAGTGGAATTTTAGGGTCCCGTTTATATTCACTTCTCTGCATACATTCATAGCAGCACAATATTACAATTCTGAAAATTCTAATAAAGCATGCATTTAAATATGTTTCATCAACATAAAATTTTCAAGTTTATGTATATGCTTACACTTACCTAAAACTTTAGCACTTTCCTCAGTAGGAAAACATCATCACATGATGTTACTCTCATTAAGTTAATGGGATTCTTGCTATTAAGTTCTGGGGATGGTGCCTCAGCCTGCAGTTCTACAGATAGTTTCCTGCATTAGGCATTGTTTCCTTAAAATACTTATAAATTGTTTAGTGAAAAGTAGAAATCCAATTTTTACACTTTCTCAGCATGTCTATTTATGGTAATACATAGTATCAGAATTTTTTTTTGTTAAAAAAAAAAAAAAAAAAAGAAAAAACCCAAAAACAAAACAATCAGCAGCCAGCCTGCTGTAGACTTACTCCAGCCTCTCAAAAGCCTCAGTTACACCAAGAAATAACTTTTGCATTTATGTATAATGAATGCAATGCAAAATATTAACGGTAATTATGTTTCTCAATCATGTACTTCCTTTTTTTTCCCATCAATCACACACATTTGAGGTATGTACTGGTATCAGATGATACTAACAATTAGAGTTAATTAGTCTTTTATTGGAAAAATGCTTGATACTATTATTGCAGGAGAGCCACGTCTTGCCAAGAGACACATGTAACTATTCCAAATCATAAAAATTAATAGGTTAAAGTATCAAATTACCCTGGGTAAAAAACACTGATGTTTGTTATAGATGTGAGCAACTTTATCCTCCTTAAGATAAGCAGCGGGGCCACCCAGCTAAATAAAGCTGTACAGGTACATGTACTGACAGAATTTGAACTCAAGAAATACAATATTTGAGCCCAATTCTTATTGCACACAAGTTTTATACTTGGTTGCCTTTGCTACTCTGACTTAGAATTATAAATTAGCTTGATATTAAGCAAAATTTTCCAAAGAGCATATACCTTCAAAGAGATATTTTTTCCTAATGGAAAATCTCTTCTTAATGAAGAAAAATAGAAGGAAAAAAGTGTTAAACACTGAACAGACACTCTCCTTTTTGTTGGTGTGTTGTGTTTATTAGGGAGACTCTATGAAGTCAGAAACAGTTATTAATGGAAAAATATACAAAAAAACTTTCTCTAAAGCCACCAGGCACACATTGCTGATACGTCTGAGAGCAAGAAATGAAACATGAGATTACCACAGTTTCTGCCATGAACTATTAGCTGGATACTATTCACTTTCACATATAACATATATTTTTTATTAATATTAGGGACAAGAGAACTCCCTGTAACAGACAGCAGCAGCACAAAGATTAGGAAGTGCACAGGGATAAAAGCTTATCTAATTAAGGAGAAATGCATTCCTAAAAATGTCTTATGCTATTGCTGCTGTTTTCATAATAATGCAATGTTATAGAAGAAATTAGACACACCATTCTGCTAAAGAGAGGTTTCTTTTTATGAAATTAAAGACAGGTAATGATGACTTAAATAGTGAACCTGCCCTTTTTTTTTGGTTCTCTTTGACACCACAACACTCTGTGAAGGATTAAAGCAGAAATCATATACATATTTTTCTTGTTTGGCTTTTAATAAGCTCCCTGAATACAGTTTTCTAATTCTTTGAAGGAAACTCCTACAAACTGTTTTACTCTCAATTTGCTTCCAGCCTAAAATTTTTATAAAAGTAATATTTATAGTATCTCTAAGGCAAAAAACAACACAATTAAGATATACATATAACTTCTTATAACCCTTCAAAAGATCCATTTTGACTTTGCAGGTATTAGTTTCAACGTGTTTTATTTCTTTTTAATCTAAAAAGTGTTAATCCACAATAAATTGTGTATGGCTATTGTTTTTAAGAACTAAATTAGCATTGCAGACAGAGCCTGCACAGTATAAGGCAAGCCAGCATTCCAGCATTTAATGCTAAGAAATCAAGAAGCAAGAATTAATTTTTACTCTATAGTTCAAGTAATAATAAGCAGGATATTAACTGAAAACCTACACTAAAACTATCTCCACAGTTTCCCAAGTGAAAACAGAGAGATATTCTTAAGGATTTAATACTGCTTAGTATATAGGAACTGTTGTTGGGGAGCCAATATTTTCACAATAACAGAGGAAGTTTGGGATGCATCAAAATTCAAAAGCTAATCTAGTTAACCAAACATTTTGCCCACATAATTTCCATTTTTTTTTTTCAGCTTCAGTACCAGACATAGCTCTCTCCATATGGTTGTCTCACTTCTTAAATAAAAACCTCAAATTCAGTCCTTTACTTAAGGGTCCTTATTTTCAGAGAATAATATATACTTTGAACTGCAGATTTCTTGAACAACTTTCAACAGCATTTCACTATAGAAATAATAGATATTTTACAGATACATAAAGTAGATTAGGTACTTTAACATGTTCTTCTCTTTTCTATGATTGGGTCTTCCACTAAATGATCAGTTACAGTTACAGTTTCTCTGTAACCTACTAACTCTCTTTTTTTCCAATTCCTGAAACTTTGTTTTCTGGATGGGTTTCGTTTTGCTTTTTCTTAAAAAGCTAACAGCCATATTTAATGGAAGGCATGTACACTTATGATCCTCCTCAGGAGGATTATATGTCACTTCTCCCATTTGTACTCAGAAATGAAACAATAATTAAATTTATTTTTAGTGGCATAATTCTGAGAGGTTAACAGAAACCCTGGACAAAAACAAAAAACCCACACCAAAACAAACAAACCAAAAAAACCTCTCAGAATTTCCAAGCAAGCAGCTTCTTTTTCATGTAGGAAAACTTTTTTATACTTAGAAACACAGCAAACTTAGAAAACAATCGCAAAGCCATAAGATGCCTATTGCACCCTTCACAAAAGATTTCTGGGCAGGAAAGTTTTGTTTCAGAAGCAAAACGTATGGTTTTGGGCAACAGACTTGACAAGATGAGATTCCATTCTAAATACCAACTAAAGCTTCATTTAGAACAAACAGCAGATCGACTTTATGGCTAAGGAGTTAATGGCCCAGCTGTTGAGCAACCATAGCGAATTCAGTAGAGGCATCCCAGACCCGTAAAACAGACAGTTTTAGTGCTTCCCCTGTAACTGAAGGAGATATTACTAAAATTCTCTTAGATTTCATTGCTGCCTTTGTTTTCATTTGTTTTCATTTCAAAATCTGTGCACAGCAGTGGATCTGACCAAAAAAACCCAAACAACAACCATGCAGCAAATTTAGTTTAAGAAATTGGTATTCACCAAACCTCAAGCAAAATGCAAAACTAAAATTAATTCCTGGAGACAGCAGAAGCTGGGAAGAGGGACAGGCCAGAGGGCAGTGGAGAAGAAAGGCTGGAAAGGGAAAGAGCTCGACATTCAACCACATTATCCAACAACTCCACTTCTAGGATCTGGGCTCCTGATAGCCCATTTGTGCATGCTATTTTACCTCTTTCAGCCCTTCTGGAGCAAAACAACTAGTTTATTGAAAACTCAATCTGTCAGTTTAACTCTACAATTAATTCATCTTAGAGATCACTCTGATAGCATTATCAATGAAAACTAGATGGTTTTGACTGCCTTCATTACTTATCAGTTCAACTTCTCATCACCCTACTTCTCTTATATCTTCATTTCACATTTGGGAGAGGATGCTGTATCACCAAAACTATGACAGCCTATAATCGTACTTAGCAAACTAATTCAGATACTTCTGGCAAAGCAACACTACCAAAAATCAATTGTATCTTAGGGCCAAAACACAATGCAGAAGAGACCTGAAACAGGTTTTATGAAGCATGAAGGCACCATTTTTTCCAGGAAAATCCTGACCACTGAGAACACTAGCCATTTTATGTTGCTTCATTTGGAAACAACTTTTCAAAGAGGTCATGTTTAATGCAGCTCCTTTCCCTTTCTATTCTCTGCGCTTTCACATCCAAAAAGCCAAAGAACATGAACAAAATAGGTCAAAGAAATCCAAACTACTTAGAGAGACTAATAAATTTGTGAAAATCATCCTCTCTATGAACACTAGACTGGTCTGAAAGAAAGATATAGCAAGAAAATATATCTTTCTACCACACTTCTCTAACAAGAGGGAAAAGTCAGAAGACCACAAGGTGAATAATGGCCAAAACATTCACCTTTCTACAAATTCCAAAGGGGGCTTGAAGCAGAAATCAAAGCTCTGCATTTCACGGTAGAAATACCTTCAGTACTTCTTGACCATCTAGCTAGAAGGTCTTACTTTCACCTTAAAGGTTTTTTTTTTATTTTCCAGAATGCTGCTAGGATCCTTGGCAAAGATACCTACCTTTTAATGCTACTTTTTAATCAAATAGTTTATATTCAGCTGCATGTGGTGTCTGATATCAGATCCCACTGACCTTTATTTAAAAAGGAACAGAAAAGTTATTTAATATGTTAGGGAATAAAAAGGGAAGGAAATAGATGCTCTGCTGTTGAACTTCTACCGGCTTCTGAGAAAATGACAAGACTCAGTGACACAGAGATACCCTCATTCTCTGCTCAGGTTCAATTAGCTGAAACTAATTACATTCTCTTCCCTAGAGTAATTTTGGAGGCAAATGGAAGAAAGGTAACTCTTCTTCAAAAAACGAAACATTCAGAGTCTTGATGATATAAATGCCATTGAAACTTGAAATTTTCCCCATCTCCACAAAGCAAAAAATTTTCAAGTTAATAATGCAGGAATGTCAGCATAGGTTACTCAAGTTGCAGGTCACCCACAGCTTCTGTGACAAGCTCCCTGAGCTGAACTCTACACTCAATTCACAATATGTGCAACTTGAACTTTTTAGAAGCATGGTAATATTTGTTTTAGTGACAACTTATTCACATTCCAGTCTTAATTCATTGACCTCTACCAATAAATTCATGGCACATCAGCTCCTAAATGGAGTAACATTAAAAAAACAAAACACACAAGAAAGAAAACAAACAAGCAAACAAACAAAAAATCGACAACCACACTTACTTTACCACAAATATGCTGCACATAAGGCAAATTCAGTTTCTGGATCTGTTATCAAGTAATATCTTACAAAGTGAAGACATAAAAAGTTTGTCCCAAGAAGAAAAAAAAAAAAAAAAAAAGAGAAGGAACAGATGCAGCTTGCTCTTTGGCACAGTGTATAGCACTTGACAAAGTCTGGAAAGAAAAGCCTGTAGCTCCCTTTTTACCTCACCAAGACAAAATGTGCAAATAGCTATAATCCCCTCCGCATTTCGAGGCCAATAAAACAACTGTTAATGCATACAGCATTATAATACATTTAACAGTAAAATGCGCCCATTTGGCTTTCCCTAGGAATTTGAATTTTTGGACTTGGTGCCCAGTCATCTATGTAATTTCTCAGTTCAGTAATATTAAGAGAAGATTCCTACCTTCTGAAATATCATTCTACTGCTCTGATTGAATAAATTTAATTCTCTCCCTCTCCACCCCCAACTAACATGAAACAGATGGAAAATACATTATACTAAAAGCTCTCATAGAATTATTTTCACCTTCAAATATCAATCACTGATTGCACTGTACTCCTTTACATGCATAACATATCAACTGAACTCCACTGTGAGAAAAAGTCAAAGTTAGACCTATTGGGAGTCCACTACATTTGCTGAGAAGTCCATGGGCTTTTTGTGGCTGGCTTTTTTTTTGGCTGGTTGGATGTAGTTTTTTCAGACCATTGGCTGCTGGTTTTTTTTCCAGAACAGATGCAATACATGGTGTTAAAAGAACTGAATATGTCTAAGTACCTTTCTGGTACCGCTGCTAGGTTCCCTTCAAGATAATCATTTAAAATATAGGACTTCCACACCTAAACCTAGGGCTACACACCAGCAGACCTAAGATCAACATTGAAGAAATAGTCTCCTTGTACATAAGCAAAACAATCTGCAACTGAAAGTTCAGAGGCTCACCTAGTTTTCTCATGTTTGTTTCACACAGCTTTTAAGATCTTGCTTTAAATTGCATTTGTGAACTCTCTAAAATTTGGCTCTCTTATGTACATGTTAGACCACAGAGGTCACAAGGATTCTTTGGTACTCGTATAGTGAGAAGTAATCAGTGTACATCCAAAACGGAAAAAAAAGAAGATTAACTCAGTTTGAAAGATCAAGCAATGAAGAGGGAACACATGGGACCTCATTTTCCAGGTTATGTGTTTCACCACTCACGACTGTTTTCTTCCTTATCTTTCCCAGCACTACAAGTTACTTACATTCATTAAAAAAAAAAAAAAAAAAAATAAACATCTCCAGTACAGACTTGTGTATAAATCAAAATTCAATTGTTTTAGTATCTGAACTCAGTAAATTTCACAAACAGGAGAGGAGCTGTATGCAAAAGGAACACATTATTCAATCACAGACAGCCAATCAAGCTAGCCTAACACAAATGAAAATCCCTGCTGACTTACAGGCTGAAGAGCTATTTGGAACTACAATGTGGCCATCTACTCCTACCTTTGCTACAACACAGCTAGATAAGGTATTATTCTGTATCTTTAAAAGACCATGCTATTGTGTTAAGTTAATTCAGCAGAGCTTTAGCAAGTGCGAGAGAAGAATCACAGACTTCTGCCCATCCTGACAGAGCACAATGCTTTCTGCCCTGAGTCGTCCCAAAGAAGTCACGCAGCATGCCAGGTACAAAGTATCTGCAGAAGTGAGCCCTCAGACAAGGCTATAAAAGCTCTGGGTTAAGAAGCACACACCAACTTGCTTCTGCTTGATCTGTTACACAGCTTGACAGTAACAGATAGCCAGTTGCATTAGTGTCAATGTTCAGATAAGTTTCTCTCAATATCTGTCACAAAAAACAGACGCAGTACCAGTGTGCCAGCTTATTATCGGTCACTACATAATTGATCATACTTAATAACATCCTCGAGCCCAGACAGGACACACAGACAGCAATTACAAGCATGTGCCACAGTCACCCAGATCATTCTGACTCGGAGCTGCCAACTCAGCACGCACTCGACGAGTGCCTGCCTACCACCTTTTCCCTCTCAAACACATTAGCTTGCCTCAATATGGGGCCAGAGTTTGTTTTGAAACTCTTAACAGGATCACTGAAAGAAAAGAGGAAAAATACCATAAATGATCCTCTGGACTGCTTCCAGAGTAGCGTGTTCTCCTAGCGATTGCTTTGGAAGCAAGCCAGAAATGGGAAGTGTTCTTGCAAATGAGCACGCCACCAGGCTCAAGTACAAGTTATCATTTAATTCTTTTGTCAACATCAGCGTGGTTAGAAATTAAGAAGCCTGTTTAATAAACAGGTTACTTGAATTCCAGTTACCAAACATCACTTTCTTTTCTATCCATCCCCGCCATGCTCACTCAGCTCATGTCCCCCACCCCCTTCCTAACATACACTGGGGATTTTTTTGGATATTTTCTCTCCTTTATTGAAAGTCAAATAAAATTAGAATATTAATTACATCAATGATAACTAGGTCTGTAATCAAGAGCAAGTTAACTTAAAAAAGGAAAAAAAATCAGTCACTCAGAAAAAAAAATTCTAAAACCTCAACACAGACTTCTGTGGGATGCAGCACTTAATATTTTTAACAGACCTCTAATACAATCTACTGAACGGTTTTGTCGGGGCAGTTTTTCACATTACAATCACTCCTAATGAGATCACCCTCTGCAGTGTATAAGACTTCATCCCTTCCCAACAAACACAATGAAAGATTTGTGTGGAGCTGCAAAGGCCTCAGATCAACTCCACTCATTTCTTCTACTGAATTTCCTCGTAAAAACTCATCAAAAGCAGAACTATTTTTTTTCATGAGGACAAGCAATTAATAAAGAGACTAATTTACTTTGTTTTAGGGTGTCCCTAATCCTCTACAGATTTTGAAGTACTCACACAGGCACCTCAGACTCAGTGAGTGCTGCCAGCTTTGTTTTTGAGATTGCATGTTTCTCCTCTTCATAGATTTGTAGGGTATTTTTTTCCTGTTTTTCACTTACAATATTTCTCACCAACAAATGTCTGCCTATCTTGCAATAAACATATGGTGATAGATAACTCCTTTTGTTATCTTGTGATAAAAATAATAGACCTTGTATTAAATGTGCATGAAAATAGCTGTTTTAAAACAAACTACAGGTTCTCTTATTTTTACTGGAAGCAAAGACAATAAAATATTCTTTCTCATGCTAAGCAGAAATGTCTTATGCCTGTAGCCCCAGTGACAGCAATGCTAAGGGTAAGTATAATTCTAAGAACATGGTTAACTGAATTAGTCTGAATCAGGAAGTACAACTCAATAGTCTCTGATCTGCCAGTATTTTAAAACAATCACAATGACCCCACTGCAAGCCAAAAGTTTAGTTAGTTTTGTGCAAAAAAATTATAGAAGGAAACCACACTTTATTCTTAAAATCAGATATTCTGTTTGAAATACCTATCTTGTGTTAGAATTTTCACACACTTGACACAAGTCTCTGGATTGGTTTTGATTTTGTGTGTATTTTTCTCATTACTAACCACACCCCATTCTGTTTACTACATCCATTTTAATTTTCTTATAATTCTGTCAGAGATCATGTGGAAGAACAAACTGTTCACCTAAGCATACCTGTCATTATTGATACAATATTCTGTGATAGGTAGGACTTACTCAGCCTTACCAAGAGGTACAAGAAACAACACCTTAACCAGTTCATAATGTTAGTCCTGAACCTATCTTTTTACTTCTCACAACTTCAACTTTTTTTCTTTAAATTTAAAAGTGCATTATGCAACCACTGATTTTCATAATCAGACAGAATGGATTTAGATTAACCAGTGTAAACTTTATAGATTGAGGATCTGAAAACTTTAAAAGCAGACTGATGATGCATTTCTCTTGAAAAAAAAAAAGGCAAATAAAAAAAAAAAAAAAAAAAAGAAAATCTGGTAGAACATGACCTGTAATTTACAGCAAGTTGTGTGTTTACTTACGTTCACACGTGTCTCCTTTCTGCTGGTATCCTGCTTTGCAGATACATTTTCCAATAGGCACTAACCATTCTCCCTCCGCACTACAGTGCATCTTCGGCGAGTTCTCCGCCTCCTCCTCCGCACTGCTGACACAAGTTCCTCGCACTTCAACTAAAGAGGAAAACTCTGAGCCAGTCACTGTGTCAGGAAAAATAGCTAAGTTCTCAATGATGGACCAGCACTTCTTGTAGTAGACTTTGACAGAGACCAAAGCAATGCAGGCCCCTACGTCCTGAAATGCAAGATAGAATCCTTTTTTGGACAAAGGTCCAATTTCTCTCACCTCTGTGTTAAGTTTCATTTTTCTCTCCCCAAGATCACCCTGGGTAAAACTTTCATCTGCTGCAATAGTGTCTATTTTTACATATTGGTTTTCTCGGATATTCCTGCCAGTGTCGTAGTCTGTTTCATAATAATACAAGTTAAAAGTTTCTTTACAAGTCCCCAGAACTCCAGGAAGACTGTTACAATCCCTCAGAGTGAATTTCAGTTCTACAAAAATCCTTTGTGCATTGCTTTTTGCAATCCAGTTAGTCCGAAGCCAGTTGTTTTGGTTTGATTCCATCACCTGGCATACCTGGTATGTTCGTATAGGAGTGTAGTTTTCATCCAGTCCACTAATTTCTTCCCACTAAAATAATAACAAACAGTTAGTAATAAACAAGAAGTATGTCACCAGATGTAACTACTGTGCATTTTAAAAAGCTTCACACAACTCATGTCTCCCTTCTTTTTAACAGTAAGTTATTGTTAAAAATACTTTTAAGCACCTAAATGAAGAAAATATATATTAATGCAGGAGTAGGCTCTCTCTCCCTTCATGTCTTTCCCACATACAACTTCAAAAATCATGGTCATATCATGGGCACATTTGCAAAGGGGCAGCTTCAGAAAAGGCTGCTTAGCATACCAGGTTCTGATTTCACCCTAAGCTCACACACATTTCTTTAAGTTCACAATGGTTTTGAGTAAGCAAAGACCAAAAGGAGGGAGGCAGTTTCTCTTCCAAAGAAACCTAACATCAGTGAAGTCTTAGAAACTGAAATTGCTTAGCATTAGAGTACATAAAACTTGTGCATGTAAAACTTCTGATGAAATTTGCAGTTGTACAGAAAGCATGGAATCAAGGTCCTGGAACTCATGAGTCAGATGATTCCCACCTCTATGTGATCAAAGTGGCATAAAGAGAGAGCAAGAGAAAATGGACAGAATTAAAAATCTGAAAGCAAGAAAACATTTTGGTTGTCTCCATTTTGTTCAGTCCACCTTCTGTTTTATCTACAAACTGAAAGGTAAGCGGCAGCTCCTCCTCACCTCACCTTTTATCCAATGGCTGCACCCATGTTAGAAGGGGCAAACTTCATTTAGCTGGGAGCTCAAATGAACCATGAGACTACACGCAGAATTAAAAACAACCCATATGACTGAAAGTTCACTGGTTCAAAGCCTGAGTTTTGTGGATGTTCCCTCTTTAGGTTACCAACTGTGTAATGAGCTGGTAAGCCTTTAACAATCCCAGTCTTTAACAGCCTTTGGTAGCGTGGGAATTTGCATCTCCAGCAATGGCAAACTTTCCACTGGAATCAACCAGGCAGATCTGCCCAGGTGTAACCAAAGCAATCCTTGTCTCTCACCTTTTTTCACATTTCTTGTAGTATTTCAGTGCCTGAAGAAACTGCAGCTGTAATAAATTTGAGGAGGGGTCCGAGCTATTGTCATCCCAGGATACAGGCAACCATGACTTCCCTGGATGGCACTTAGCCCTCTGGCCCTGTGTCAATAATGCACTTAAGCTCATGCTTAAGATCAGTGACTGTACTTATGAGCTTAATGGTAAGCACATGCTTAAATGCTACGTGGGACTCTTATAGTCAGCACCTCTGCAGGATTGAGCACCCACCAACATTCCTCACACCAGCAACCAAACATGGAAGGCAGTAGTTTCCCAGATCAGGAGCCACACAGTGTACATTACACTGTAAGCCTATTTGACAGCAAATGAGACCATTTTAATGTTGTTGTCTGTTTCAGGAAAAAACAAATGTGGCTGAATTGGTGCTGGAAGTTATCGCCACAAAATATAGCACAGCTGCAGATGCTGAAATGCACAGAAGTTGTAAATATCAAAGCACATTTCAAGGACCTACAGTTAATATAGATGAGATACATATATGGCATTATACATGCACATGGTATAAAGTGATTGAAATAGATTATTAAATGCTCATGGAGTTAACTGAAGTGATTGCATATAGAACTGTATTAACCTCTGAACAAAAAAAAGTCTATCTTCATAACAGATTTATTAGAGCTGAATGAGTCATTTTTGTTCACCTCTATAAGAGCTAGAACAAACAAGAAAAAGAAAAAAAAAGAAAAAAAGGGGCCCTGGACCGAGAGGGGTTTGGCTATACCACAATAATAAAAAAAAAATCTCCCCATTAAAAAAAAAAATCCCATCAAGATGACAAAAAAGGCACAAAACCTAAAATTGTGGTGATTTTCATCTTCTCCATTTCATATCAGGAAGTGCTATGTCCTTTGCAGTCTTTGCATGTCTTTGAGATGGTTGGGGGTTTTTTTTGTTTTATTTTTTTATTTTGTGTAAGCATTCTTCCCTTAAGACACCAAGCCAGATTCTGCAATAAGATATTCAGTAAGACAATGCACTGTATCTTTGACATGGAAGTAACTCTCATGCACCACACAACAGAATCAGTCTCCTTGAGTTTTGATGTGGACTGCTCCACCAAAAAAAATCACCCTCCCCCCCCCAAAAAAAACAACAAACAAAAAAATAAAGCAACACACAAAATAAATTTTACAAAATCAACCTAGACTTCATGATACAATACAAATGAGTTTTCTCAGAGTCAAAATCCCACTACATGAGACTAGCTAGCATCAAAGACATTCTTATGTTACAGTCAAGGAAAATAATACAAAAAAATTAAATTCACACAAGAAGCACTACTTTTTGTGATCCCTAGCATTAAGCACTGGAACTATTTTTTCATATTATCCCAAAGCCAAAAAAATAAGGAAATATGATTCATGATGCAATTATGTAATCAGAACACTCTGAAAGGGAAAAAAAATATCAGTACTTCAAGATGTTTTCACCTATGGCAGCTGAGGTCACCATTCACTGAAGTCTTCTTAGAGTGACCAATTTCACAGAAAGAAAACTCCACTTTTCTTTGTCCTACTGCAAAATATGCCGATATATATGCAATTCTATTTGAATATGCCCTCTTCTATTGGTTTCAATTTATGGTATTTTAACTTCTTAGTTATCTTAACAGTGTTAAATGTAGCATTTGCAGTTGAATGAGGCATTTAACGAGTGTCTGACTGATATATTCTGTGCTGTGATGATGCATTAGTTTCCCTCAATATTTTCTGTCTATTCCCACGAAGACTTTGTTGCATAGTAAATAATTCAGTAATTAAAACTAGAAAAACATTTATTTTCAAAATTACATTATTAAAATGGTACTTTTATGTTAATTTACAGGCAACTTTTTCTGAACATATTCACACATACATATCTAGCCATTAGTTTTGATTCACTTTTCCTGATTGAAATCAGCTTCTACCCCTGAACTTGCCTTTTACTGTTCGTTGAATTTGACTCTACTTTCATCTTTCAGTACACTGACATGTGTAACATGTGTTGACATGTCTTTCATTATCTACAGGTTAGCTCAATATAAGTGCCACCAAGCTAATCTTTCAAACACCTCTGGTAAAGGCTTCAATCAGCGCAAAATGCTAATGCTGAGGTTATTAGCCATCATACACATTGAGCCTGCATTACATTCTCTCTGAAGTCCTCAGATTAGTTTCCAGTTTATGCTTGCATTGATACTACAACCTTGCTTTTAAAGAAAGACACTTTCACATTTTCATTCTTCTTATTTAAAGGATTTGTTACACTTTTATATCCCTACTCACACTTCACGCTCTTCTGGCTCCAGATTTCTTAATGCACTGAAGATTAAGGGACTGATCCCCCAAGTTCTTGTTCGTGCAAGGCGTCACAAAAGATTCAGCAAGACTGTCTCCATGAGCAAGAACTGTCCCCTATAATTTATTATTTGTCAGACTGACTTCATGTAGGACTGAGTTAAGGTAAGACAGTATATCCATTATATCTTTCTGAAAATGTTCTTCCTCAAGGCTTGAGGAAGAAGAGGTTTTTCAACACTTTTAATTCAGACTGAAAGCAGCACTTATCAACTTTACAGATACAATAAATAAGACACTAACACTGATGTTTCTAAACATCTCATTTTTTATAATGATGTATTTTACAATGGTACATTTTGTAGAGTGCCATGAGATTCATTTGTATGCAAGCTGGAGGTGGCCTTAACCACATAATTCGTGCCTAGTTCCAGATACTGAGGTCCTCGAGACTTAGGGATGTTTCAAGTTTGGAATGTCATTTCAAACACATCTGCAATATAAATGTTTTTATTTTAGAGCACTTCAATCTGTGCTATTCAATTACAAAGAAAACATCGTAAACATATTTATGATCACCCATTCTATAGAAAATTAAAAACATATTTTTAGAAAGTTTCCACACAGAAGCAGATCTGTTGTTTCTAAAGGAAGAAAAAAGAAGTGATTTAAAATACTGTGTTACAAATATACAGTGTAATCCTTTGTACAGCACAAAGAAATACACTACAAAACATAAAGGTACCAAAAGTTTCCAAAGAGCCACTTGCTTTTAATTAGCTTGTACATTTGTACACTGTAACCTGAGGTTTAATTCTAAGAATGAAGAAGCCATAAACACTTGGTATGATTACTGAGAGAAATATGAGGGGGAGCTAGTTTAAAGCAGGTCTTTCAACTGCTTCAGTAAAATAACTACTCATCCTTAGGAACTTAAGTTTTGCCTGTAGTACTTACCCCATTGGGAGGAGAGGAAATCCATTCCAACTCTGTCTGTTGTGCTTTAGAGTCCAGCAATATTACTAAAAAAAAAAAAAAAAAAAGAAGAAGAAAGAAATGAAATTCCACAGCTTGTTAAATTATAACAAGGGGGGCAATATAAAACTAAGGAACAAATTAAGAATTTTAAAAAGTGATGGAATGAATATAATTTTTGTACAGATTAATATTTCTTCATATTATCAAAAAAATTATCTGCAATCACAACTAGGCATTTATTTGTAAATAGACAATTAAATTATGTACCATTCACATACAAGCAAATATACATAAATCTTTATAATTTCATTGCTTAAAAAAAAGTGAGGGATTTTTTAGTGCTCTGAAGTGCTACTAATCAGTCATTAAGATGCATGCTCCCTCCCTCTCCTTTTTCATAAGGACATTTTCCATATGCTGGTTATTACAATCAGCTTAAAGCACACAGACACACAAACATTTCAACACATTTCCAAACCGATTTAGACGGGACTGGTCTATACCTTGCCGAGAGTCGCACTGAAAAAGCAATGGTCTTTTTTGGGTGTCAAAGTGAAAAATACTTCCCTTTGGTGATAATGCAATAATTCTGCAAATAAATGACAACCACGAATACAGAAAAAAAAAACCACTCTGCAATTACCTCACACCTCGCATACACAAAATCAGACTAATTCACTTTATGGTAATAGCTTCCTAAAATCTTCATGTCATGGTGACATTTATATACAGAAATCTATCAGTTCTAGCAGCACCACAATTATTTTCAGCTAAATGTAACCCTACCTCCAAAAGTGGTTAATCACAGCCTAATAAACCAACTCTTTAGCAGAATTCCTAATTTTAACCTATTCCGTATATCTTTAGCTATAAAGCTATTTATAGCTTTACACATAGCATTTATGCACTAAGATATTTAGATGTTTGACTTAAGGGTGTAACTTGAAGCAACTTTTGTCAGGTCTATCGAAACAATTTTAATTCTGGCTTTGGTTCTTTCTCCAAGCAGAATTTAACACAAAATTTCAGTGAATTACTAAAAAGATAAGATGCCTAAAAAAGTTATTTAATACAGTAATACATGGAATGTTAGCTGAACACAAAACGGTAGCTTCCAGGCCTGTATTTCAGTAATGAAGTGGAACTACTCATTAAGGAAGTTTGATAGTCTCCCTCTAGAAAGATTACCTGCTTATGTCATTAAGGTTGGATTCAAGGGGCTTTACTTTGTAACACTTTCTTTAGAAAAGCAGGTGGTGTATGTGGCTTGTTAAAAAAGAACACTTATAATGGTATGAAAAAAAGGTACCACCAAAAATTTAACCATTTCAGCACCAGCACAACACACTATGGCTGCAATTCATTATACTTTTTATTTGGCAGTAATTCTCCATCACGTAGCAACGGGTGAGCACATCAGAGAAAGAAAAGACAACAAGCAAACAAAACAAACAAAAAGAAAACCCACAAAGAAACAACAACAAAAAAAAAACCCCAACACACAAACCCCTGCTCTGCAAACACCCCTGGCAAAGAAATCCTGGCGTTCCTTCTGGCATCCAAAGTTACCGGGGAAGAGCTCTCCAAGCCAGCGGCTGCTGCCCTGCTCCCAGCCCGGGGAGCCCCGTGGCCGTCACGGCTCGTTCAGCAACGCGGGGAAGAGATGCGGCGGAACAGCGCCGCGCCCCGCGCACTCCGCCGGTAGCCGCGGGGGATCCGCAGCCTCCTGCACTCGGAGAGCACTGGGACCCCAGCGCGGTCCCTCCGCGGGGGAGCTGCTCCGCGGCGCGGCGGAAAGCGAAAGGAGGCAGAGAGGCGGCGGGAGAAACGCGGGGGCGCGGCCGCGGAGAATGGGCTCCGCGGGGCTCCGCGCAGGCGGGGAGCAGCGGCCTCTCGCCTCCGCGGGGAGCCGCAGTCGCGCTCCGGGCGCTGCGCGGAGCTGCGCGCAGGCTGCCGAAGAGCGGGGCTTGCACTGCCGAAGAGCGGGGCTTGGCTGCCGAAGAGCGGGGCTTGGCTGCCCCCGCCACACCCCCGACAGCCGCGGTTTTGGGAGGAAGCGCCCGGGGCAGCGACCCCAGAACGGAGCCCCGAGCTCTCGCAGCCACGGAGCGAAGGGACAGCCCTCTCCCCGTGTCTGCGCTTGCCACGAGGGTCCCGGCCGCTGGCAGAGGGCTCCGCAGGTAACGCGGTCACTCCCTCGCTTAGAGAGACAGGCGGACCCTGCCCCGTTCCTCTCCAGCATCTCACCGCGGTTTCTACTGAGCTACAGAAGGGAAACTCGGAAAACTTTTCAGCCTCTTACACCTCCCATCCGCCTTCCGTACCTAGCGGGGAGGGGTAGGAAACCAAGCGGGGCTGATGCCGCCACCGGCCCTTCGGCGGGGCCCGCGGTGAACCTGCAAAGTTACTTCCTTTTTTTTTTTTTTTTTTTTTCTTTTTAACTCTCTCTTTGTTCCGCGGAGTTTTCTGCGCTTGCAGCAGGTAGCCGGTATCAATCCCTGTCTGCCGCTCGCCCCCTCCTGACCCTCCTTTGGCTGGGTGATTTTCCCCGAATATACAGATATTATACATGAACACTCCTAGGTATAGATGCATATATATAACCACCCACACACGTATAATACAGAAAAAACCGGGACAGGCTACTGCTGGAAAGCACCGGCATAGACCCGATCACGGAGCAATCCGTAGGGCAGAGCGGGGCAGGCAGTCCGCACCCTCCCCGTCCGTCTGCCCGGCTCTTCCCCGCTCCGCACCCCACGGCTACGCGCTAGTGCTCCCCGTGTGAGGGTGTCTGCTTTACAGCCCCTCCAAATAAACTTTCGAAATGCTGCTACGGAAAGGCTCCCTCCTCTTTCCCTCTCTAACCTCGCCATCGACTTCGTCTTTTAATGGCAGAGGACATTTTAATTGAGGTATCTCTTTAAGCTCCAAATGATATTTTATTGCATGCCAGGGGTTTGATAAAAAATACTGACGCATCCAGCTGAGGCGGGGGGGGGGGGGGGGGGCGGGGGGGAACCCCAAACATATACATATGCAGAGGTACCGAAAATGCCCTGACTCCCCCTTGCCTGTCATGTCGTGTGTGTCGTCCCCCCTCCGCCCCCCCCGCGAAGATGGAGACGGACCTTCGCCTTCGGCTGTCAAGCGCGAGCAGGGCGCTCCTTTAAATCATTTCAGATTTTCTCAGCGTGAAAAAAGAGATTCCCAGATGGGCTTTGTGAATTGATTTTAAACACCTCCATCAGTCTCTGATACAAAACTGCCTGGTTTGTCTCCGTGAGCGGCGGAAACAAATGTGCGGGGTTCGCCTTACACAGATACCAGTGTTGGACTGATGGGAACCGGGAAGCCCCGTTGTGATACGCAGATGGTGTAAAACACCCATCCCTAAACCTCTCTCCAGCGATGCCGGGGGAGAGCACACGTTGCAGGCACACGACGCCAGGCCATATGTCCCCTCTAAATACATGTCCAGCGGACATGGCCGGGACGTGTAAAACTGTACCCCGATGCTCCTTCCCGCGGTCTGTGCCCGGCCCCGCTGGGCCGGAGCGCTGCAGGCCCCCGGTGGGGAGCGGCGGGGAGCCAGCGCCGCGCCGTGCCTTGCCTCCCACCAAACGTCCCGAGCCCTAAAAGTCAGCCCCTGCCCAAGGGAGCAGCGAGGTAACCCGCCCTCCCTGCACCTCCTAGGGAGGATCAGGGCTGGCACGGGAGAGCGACGCACCCCTGCACGGATCCCCGGGCCGGGGGCTCTCCCAGCCCCATTCCGACTCATCACGTGCAAATGCCTCGCAAACCTCATTCCTGGGAGCAAAGGCAGTTGTCCCGGTCCCTCACACATACACACGCACAACCCCCAGTGAATGCCGTGTTTTTTCCTCCCTCCCACCTCAACTAAAAAGTCTTTTTTTTTTTTTTTTTTTTTTTTTCCTGAGAGGGGGGCTGAGAAGCAGCTGGCACGGGCAGGAAGGTCCCCTGCTAAGCAACCACATAGACTTCGTGGGCAAAAGCAATAAATAAGCCCAAACTTTTGTTTTCTGCATCGCCTTACCTTCTTTTGCAGCCTGTGCCTCCCCCGTGTGTGCAAAGCGGAACAGCCAGACGGAGCACAAAATAATCCAAGAAGGGAGCCTACTTTGGAAAGCCATGGTGCAGGAGCGGGGTGATTTTATATTTCTAGCTCTCTATTTCTAGACACTGCCACTGCCGCCGCTTGGTGGGTGCTAGAGGACGGTGGAGAATTTGCTGTGCTAGTCTGTGGGTCGGCGCTCCCTCCCTCCAGGCTGCCTTTTTCTTTCGCCTCCTTCTCCGCCGCCTCCGCGCCGCTGCCCGGCTCCCGCACCGGGCCGGCCGCCCGCCAGCCCCGACTGCAGCCCGGCCGCCCGCGCCGCGCGCCGATAATATCAATGAGGGCGGGGGGGCGGGGCCGCAGCGGCGGGGCGGCCCGTCCCTCAACGTGACCGACAGCCAGCGCCGACCAATCAGCAGCGGCGGCCGGCGGCCGGCGGGCCGAGCTGCCCCCTGAGTCGCCGCGGCAAGGGGGGCGGGGCCGGCGGCGCTGGCCAATGAGCGCGCGGCAGTGTCGGGTGTCCGCCAGTGCCGGGGAGCCGCGGGCTGCGCGCGGGGCGCCGCGCCGGGACGGAGGGGCCGAGCCGCGAGCGGGGAGCCGAGCCCGGGCCGCTCCCGGCGCTGTCCCGCGCGCCTGGAGGCGGCCGCCCGGATCGTCCTGCCAGCAAGTGGACGTCCGTCCGTCCGTTCCCCAGGGTTACGTGTGCTCTTCCCGGGTCGCAGCCGCCGGGGTAGCGTGAGAGAGGGGTCCCGGTCAGGGTCCGGCCAGAGCCCAAAGCCGAGCCGACGTCGGCGGGTCCCGGCGCTGCCCCGGCGCGGTGCCCGCCCGTGGCCGGGCTGAGCGCGCACCTGGGTTACTGCCACCGAAAGAAAAACTTCGGCAGAAGCTGTGGGATGGTGCCCCGAGGCAGCCCTGCCACAAAAATCAAGTTCCTTGGGGCTGACATCACTTGGGATCCCTTCCCTCTGTTGCGTTCGTGTTTTCCGCCCCGCGTCTCCGGGTTGCCCCAAATAGGAAGAACAGGTTTATGGCGATATAGATATTACTTGGGATGGGGAAGGAGCGGCTGCTTCCCCCCTGCCCTCTCCGGGTGTAACCTGAAGCGCGTGTAATCCTCTAACAATGAGACAATTTAAATAGGAGGGGGAGGGGGGGGAAAAAAAAAAAAAGTGAAACCCGAGGGAGAGAGGAACTTGCCTAATCTTTCTTGTCAGCGCTCACCCTGCGGACCGGGAGAGCTTTTCCCGGGGATCCATCATGCCCCCACCCCTCCGCTTTCCTTTCTCCAAACACACCCCTCGCTCCTTCAACGGGTGAAACAACTGCGGGATGGACACAAAAACTTACGGCTCCCCGGTGAGGCCGCGGAGCGGAGCGTGGTGCGCGGGGCGCGGTGGGAGAGCTCCTCTCCCGGGCCGCGCCGGCACCGGGGCCGCGCAGCCCCCGCGGCGAGAGGCGACGGCCCCGGCTGCGGGCCCCGCTCCGCGCCCCCTGCGCACCCCCTGATCCACCCCTGCTTCCAGCTCTGTCCCGCGCAACCTTCCCGGGGCTGATGCCGAGCGGCACGGACCGGGTTTTGTACTGCTCCGCTAAAAGTGCATCGTCGTGTCCTTTCGGAGGATAGATACTGCGATGTAAACAGAATAGGTGACTATCGTCTCGGAAGCAAGCGAAGGCAACGAAGACAGGGGGGTGTAATTGCAATTCGGTGGCAAGATTATGCGAGAATCTGAAACAAGCCTTGCGCAGATGCAGATCCTGATATAGAAAATGTTATGCCATAAATGGGAATTTAAATTATGAGAGGTTTGTTTATGGAACCTTTAGGTAGATAAGGCAAAATTAGAATTATTGCTGGTAGTAATAACAATAATACAATGCTCAGCATTGATGGATAAACAGCCACCATACTCCGGGCTTTGAGCACTTTCCCTGTGGGCTCCTTGTTACTTCCAAGAGGGGTGTAGAGTGAGGCTCCAAAATACGCTGTATTTCTTTCACTTGCTGAATAATTAATATGGCTTAGAATATGACAGTTTTTGTGTTTCATTCAGAATGCTCTGTTGATACTTTGGATACCATAAGTGTAGGCATAGTACAGACTCTTGATTTTCTTCTCATCCTCTGTCGTCTGTCATTCCCATCCTCATGCATGTGTACTCAGAAAGGGGAGCTATACAGAACAGTGAGTAGGCTTATCTTCTTTTAGAAAGGCTATTTTAAATACATGCAGGGATTTTGTGACTTCTTGGCAAATTTTCATGGGTGAAATTAGTTTTCATGTTGCATATATTGTAACAGTGATTAAAGAAGATGTAGGAAGTCTTCAACCTAGTTAGTCCTCGTCAATTTCCTAGCATGAAGTGCTAGCATTTTACTACATTACTAAGCCAAAAAGACAATTTTTAACTTACAGAGTCAACTAAAAAATGCATTGAGGCTTTGAATGACCATGTTTATAAAAATTTAGAAACTTGCTAAATGGACAAATTTACAGGAGAAAGGCTTAAATAGTAATGAGATGTATTCCTGTCCTTCATACAGGATTAGGCCAGACAGTTATTTTTATTGTCACCTGCATTTATACAGGTTATACTGTACTGTTTTATATAATCTAATATTGTGTGTGTATGATATATGTATTGGATCTGTACATATGCAAGGATTCTCAAAGTTATGAAAATACATTAACCACACAAAGGATATGTGTGTACATGAGTGAGTGGATAAAAAAATTAAATAAGAGATTAAAGAAAAATGTATATTCTTCTTCCTGATCAACTAATTTTAAATGCCCTGTCTTCCTGATAACTGTAAATTAAGCTAAAGATGACATATTATATGGACTGCTTTGTTAAAACAGTCGTGAATGTATTCACTGTTACACCAAAATGTTCCATATACATTTAGAGTGTCTGTTAGTGTTGGGGGTGGTTTTTTGTGCTTCTCACACATTAAACCTTTGTGAAACTGATGAAGAATTTGAAATCTTTTTTGTTTTCCTCTGTTTATTTGTAGTGTTTTCTAATACTTCATTGTATTCTATAGGATGCACATCCTGTATTGCATCTCACCCAGCTGTGTTAGACCTTCTGCAAAGGAAAACAGAAAAGTGATATAATACAACTGAACAAAAATATTCAAGCTAAATGGACTACAATCCTCAGATTTGGATTTTCCTTTCAGAGGAAAACCTCTGAGAGAAGAGGAGAAAAAAAGGTAAAAAAAAAAAAAAGAATCTGGGAATTTCATTCAATTCAATGTGTTACTATTCAGGCACCATTAAAGGAAATGGTTAATGGGAAAAGAACAATGTAATCCAAGATTGTCTCTCTATTGTTTTATTCTGTTTTGTCCTTTTATCCTAACTCCAAGACTGTAGGCCAGATTCTGTCTATTATTTTTACTTGTAGTTAGAATGATTTTCTTGACATTACCAAGCTTCCCTATGCTGGTACTAACTTCAAATTAGCTGAGCTTCTCAATACTCAACTGCAAAGCTCTAAGCGGACTTTGGAGAAATATTTAAATAATTTCTTCCTCCTTAAAATTGACTATCTTCCCCACAACTCGATATGAAATTGTGGTACAAGAAATATAGGATGAATTCTAGGGGTAGACAAGCATACATAAAGAAATGAGTGTAATTTGAAAGTTGTTACAAAGTTCGGTTTTCACAAATTTCCTTTTTGCAGGATTCACCCATTCTTTCTTTCCTACTCTGTGCAGGGTTGAAGTGAAATTTCAATAGTTTCAAAAAGGTATTGAAGGTTAGCCTCAGACACAGTTTCAGTAAATGATATTGAATCTTGGTTCTGTCCACAGAAGAATGATCCTTAAACTGGTTTTGACAAAAACCCCCTTGAACTCTGTTTTACAGTAGCAAAGAAGAAATTAGGTTTAAGTAATAGAAGAAGATCTTTTAAGCTCTGAATTTTTGATCTTATTCTAAGCAATCCCTAAGCAGTTCTTTATCTGTGCACAAGATTTTCTATGAAATGTGTAGTACACATTTCTTTGCATTTTTTTCAGTTTTTGTATCCTTTTTAATATAAAATTCAGTGGCTTTGTGACATTTGACTTATAAGTAGTATATGTATAATAAATCATTATATCAGACTTTGCATTTAGTTTTACAGATGTAATGGCACTTGCATTCCAAATCTGGACCAGGGAAGAATTTTCCATACACTATTTCAGATGTTCTGGTGCATTTATAAGTCAGAGTAGCTCTATTCCAGTAAAGAAGGAAATGTATTAAATACATATTATTGGTTCATATAGAAATTGTAGAGAATCAAGACTGTATTGTTTGAAAAGCATGCTCATATAAAAAGTTTTTTTTCTAGTTAAAATGCTGGTTTGGTTTTGGGTTTTTTAAAACTATTTTAGTTAACACAAATCAAAAATAGTTCCATAAAGCTTCACACTTTAAAGTCTTTACTTATATCAGAACAGTAATAAAAATTCACTGTCAAATTTTCTCTTGAGAGATTTAAAGTTGTACTGTGCTAAATAGATACATAGATCATGTTTTCCAAATCTATGAATTTTCAATACACTTTCAGAAACACTGTCCAGAAATAGAGGTATGATGGTGTGTCATCTTGTCATTTAATGGAAATGAAATACATTCTATAAAACAGTACAAATCAAATTCGCATTAAACATACGGTGAACATAAAATGCCTTTGCCTTTCCCAAGGAACAACAGCAGAGGTGTACAGGGTCCAAAAATATGCTGCATTTGGGTCCTGTGAGACTTCTTCCCCTGATAAACCTGAATTTGGAAACTGCTTTTTTGAGGAACAAGAGCCTTTGGAGAACATATGTCTCTTTGTTGATCATTCTTCAGAGACTGTTAGTATATCACATTGTGCTGTGGACCTTCCTCTGGGAAGCTTGAGCAGGACAAGCCAGTGCCATCATCCTGTGATAGCATCTGGAGATATTCTGAAAGGAGATAATTTGCCATTCTCACCTAGGAATTAAAGGAGTGTCTTTGTGTCTGGGTGCAACAAGAAATATCCACACATATAAGTTCTTTGTTGAGTTCAATTCTTTGTGAGATTTAAAGCTTCAATTTTCCTATGATGTTTGTCATACTAAAAATTGTGCACAGAAGAGCCTGACCATAAGGGCAGCTAAATTGTATTTTAGTTAATTAGTTGTAAGTAACAGATAAACTCTAGCAATATGCTCCAGTGAGGTTAGTATCTTCCTGTTCTTATTCAGTACAAGTGACATCCGATCACTTCCATCTGTGACAGTGCTAGATTCTCCTTTCAGCCCAGCTGAGGTGAAAAATCAGACCCAGTAGATTTCCTGTTTCCATATATTACTTTCTCTTAGAGTCAGTCTCAATCTCTCAATTTCCTTCTGTGAAAGAGCATGAAAGCATCTTTTCTTTCAATCTCCCTTCTGTGTTAGGAGGTAGGAGGGGAAAGGATAAAAGAACAGATGCAATAACCCTTATTTAGTTCTGAAAGAGAAACTACAGATTGCAATGGCAGGAGTTCCAGTGCTTTCACCTCTAGATCCAGGAAGTGTAGTGATGTGGAGCATCACTACTGACAGGAAAGCTGCCAAAGTGTATGTGAGAAGGTGTTCCTTGAAGTAGAATAACTTAAGGATTGCATCTCTCAGGAGTACAACCCTCTGCAGATTTCCCTCTTTGCCGTCTTTCATGTATTCTCATACTGTGTCAAGCTTCTGTGCAGATATACTGCCACTTCGGTCCTGGTCTGTGGCTTTACCTCTCCCCAAAACTGATCTCTCATTATCCACTTCAAGTAAACTAGATTTCTGACAAGTAATGCACGTACTAATTTGTGGAAGCTTGTTTTGTTCTCAGATACTTGATGCTTGCCAGATACACTAAATCACAAGACCTTGCATATTTTACCTCCTTTAAATATGAAAGTGCATGTGATAGTGTGTTTCATGTGTAAGTAATGCTTTATTCAGAATGCATTTCCTTTGGCTTGAATTTGCCAACTGTAGTTTCAGGATGTGATTTCTTTAGTATTTACCATAGTGTGACAAAGTTAATAGAAGTACCTAACAAACTGTCTTTATACAGTCAATTCTGGTTTGTCTAGAGTAGTAATTTTCTGATACAAATGCAGGGATGATGCAAATCCTCTATAAAATTAAGCCACATGGCTTTATAATGAAGAAAATAGGCTTTGCTGTAGTAGACCCTAAAGGGCAAGCTAACCCCTGCCTGGATCAGTAAATACAGACAGAAGTATAAATCACAGTATTGCAACATTGCCTCTAGTCCCCTTCTGTCCTTCATGCAACCAGATTAGCTATGTCTATCCCCATGAAAATGTGCACCACAAAATGGATAATTTCATCCCACTCACTATTCAATAGGGTTTTGTTTTTTTTTTTTTTAATTATAATTATATAATGCATTTGCCAAGCAATTTCTTAGTTGTTTCCTGTCTAAGGTCTCAGCTCAGATAATGTTTTCCTCATGTAAGTGGTTCCATTGATCTAGGTGAGAGCTAGGTGATACTCCAGCTGAATGAGAGTGACACTCTTAACTAAACACTAAGTATCTTTCATGCTCTTTCAGGTGAAAAGCACTTAATTTCAAGAAATCCTTTATTTGTCCTTTTGCACGTTTTTCTTGAGAAGGTGATTTGAACTGTAGTGATAAAAAGAGTTAAATGGTGCAGTGGGGTGTGGTTCCTTATACATCAATTTTTTTTATGTTGTAGGTTTTGGTTGTTTTGTGGGGTGGTTTCAGTTTGGGGTTTTTTCTGTTAGGGGTTGTTTTGTTTGTTTTGCCTTCTTTTCTTTTTTTTCCCTAATGATGGCACAATAAGCAGTTGTCACTGAGCTGTAGTGTTGCTAGTGATGTCTAGGTCTTTTTCTTAAGTGCTTGCAATGAATTTAGAGCCCATCAATGTGATTGAATAGTTGTTTTTTTTTTTTCTTTTTCTTTTCTCCTTCTTTCTCATGAATAACATGGCAGCTGTCTACAGTAATTCATCTGTCATTGTGTTGCTCAGTTACTTAGAGTTATGGTTTCTAATCCAATGCATAACCTTTTTTAATTCTGGCTACCCTGAATAATCTTTTGCCACACTGTTATCTACAACTTATCTGATAGGTAACAAATATATTTGCCACTCATAGTATATATCTTGGAGCATCCTCTATTTCCCTTGTGTTTATGATTAAAATAACCATTTATTTTCTAATACCTAATTTCTAATCTCATACCCAGGCTGTAATTTTATACAGGTGTCTACCTTGCACTCTGTAATTATTTTGGTCTTAACAGTCTTCTTTGGGTAGACTCAAAAGACTATCTTGTATCAATTTATTTGAAACTTTATTTTTTCCCTTCTAATAGTAAAAATCCAAAATCTAAAACATTAAAGTCATCTGTGATACATGAATTAACAACACCTTCTATTGTGATACATGAATTAACTTGTTCTATTCTCCTTCCATTTTTAATTTTATTCTTTATCCCATTTCCAAATATAACCAAATATTCAAATAATGTTAAAGGAAAGGAAATGAATTAATATATCTGGCAGATTGAACCTTAAAACCAATGAATTCAGATTTATGCTGTCTGTGAGGTAATATGATTTTGAATTTCTTTCACTTATTTCATTTGTACACTCCCAGAAAAATTTCTATAACTGCTGTATTACTGTAGTAAGCCCCACAGTAAGTAATCAACTTACCTAAGTGAACTTCCAGTATTAAGATAAAAAGGAAAAAAGAAAAGGTAATCTGCCAGACCCAGGGCATCTGCCAAGGATATTTTAGAAGAAAACATACCTCCTGAATTCCAGGAGAAAAGATCTACACTTCTTTTTCCTTCTTCATTGTTAACATACATCTTCCTAATCATCCCATATGGGTAGTGGGAGTTTGTTTTTCCCCCAAATGGTCATAGGCTTGTCAATGCATGTTGCTACACAACAAACAAACAAACAAACAAACAAACAAAAATACCAAAACAAAACCACCCAAAAATTTGTCATTGTGTGCCTCTTACAGCCCAAGGACATGGCAGGCTGAGAGATCATTAAGTCACCTTTGTGTCCTTCTCATTTGGTAAGCTGAAAATGTCCTCATCTTATTCCAAAATGCTCTGGGGTCCTGTAAAATTACAGCATACTGCTAAAGCTGCCTGGTGCACTGCAGGACCAGTTTCAGCCTTTGCTATCAGGAGCCCTGTCCCAACCTACTCTTCCTTCCCCCAGCCTGGCCTTAGCTTTGCCCCTCACTATGATTTGCAAGTGAGTGCTCTGAAGGTTTTCTTGTGGCATGCCTATGCAAAAGCTTTCTTCCCTCAGAGAAAAACAGGGAGGCTTTACTGCTATTCCAGCCTCTTTGTCCTGCCATAAAATGTGCCTTGCATATAACCAGCTGTAGCATAATTAAGCTAGATTTTAGGTGCTTAATCAGGCTCAGCAAAATACGCTAGTTTGTCACATTCCTTCCTGCTGAAATCAGAACATAGCTTTAAGTCTGCACTGCCTCTACTGTACCTGTTAGTAACTGCTGGCAGCTGGCAAGAGCTTCATCTGAATTTGGATTCACTAGGAGATTATTTAAGATACTTTTCTTTCAAAACAAGTACTGTACCGTATCTGTTCATACTGAGACTTTTCAGTACATTTATTTGTCAAATATGCATATGTATGTGTCTACATACATAATTTCCTCATAAATTCAGTAGTCTTAGATAAATGGAACGTAGAGATAATACAGCTTCATGCACGAAACACTGTTTACAGAGGGCCAGTCTCTTATCTCCTGTGAATTGACATAATTGCAACAACATTATGCTAGTTGGGGCTTTTTGGCAAGAATTCATGACAGTTACATAATTCATTACAGCCTATTCTAACCTACTGAAATCTATGCATATTTTTAGGCGTAGCTTGTACATTCCCACTGATTTCTGCTTGTGAATTCCCTTTAGATGTGCCCTCAGGTTCCCCCTGGATATGCTTCTGTCACTGTGTCACTTTGAGAGTCACTGTTGCAATTCTTCCACCTATACAATTCTCTCAGAAGTCAGTGCAGTGTTTAGATGCACGTAGGTAATAGGGCTGGATGTTGGTCAAAGCACAGTAGGTCCTGACAGTCTTCCACACATGCTTCCAATTACCAAGTGCTGTGAGCCTGAGCCTTACCTGATGTGAGCCCCTGGAGTCAGTGTTTTTATGCACCTGCTAAGATTTCTAAGACATCTAACTTGTGATGAGTTACAGCATTTAAAGCTTTCAAAAGCTGTTTATCTGGATATTAAAAAAAATTAAAATCTGTGGTATTAAGTATCTGGATAATATTAGATTTTGAAAGAAACAAAAATTCTACATTCTTCTGTGAGAATGGAGAGCTCTCTCTCCACCTCTTCTCCCATTAGCTTTCCACCTGATTTTTCTAGGAGTCTGGGAGTTGTTCCAGAGGAAGTTTGACTTGCAGTAATCTCCAGTGAGATAGGAGATGTTTGAACTGCCTTCTTCTGCACATCCTTGCTGAGCTGTAGTACTGCCTGTCCTCGGGAAGCACCCTCTCTTACCTGAGGGGACGGCAGATCTACGTGACTCTGCTCGCTCACTGTCTTGGCTCTGTTTCAAGACTGTGCTGGAGGAACGAGAGGAGTGAGGGAAGATAAGTGTACAGCTTGCCTCCTCCTCCTCCCTGCCAAACTGAGGAGAGGGGCAGCTCAGGGAAGCAGAGTAGTAGGAGTAAAGACACAAGAAGGGGAGGCTGCTGTGCTGTGCAGAGGGGTGTATTGGATTATCACCGTGGGTACTGTCATGGTCACTCAACAGTTTTGTTGCTGTTTGGTGCAATTACTGATGATGCCATCGGGTATGCTGTATTATGTGTGCCTTAACTTTTTTTCTCACCTTCAGTTTTGCTGTTCATAGGGAATTACCCAATTCTTAGAAAAGTGTAGCTTTGATTTCGGAAGGTGTCTGTCTGTATCCAAATGATGAAAAGGCGGAAGAGTTCATAAGGAGGCTAAAATAACAATATTATTTTAAAGCTACATTTGCTTATGTTTTTTTGCTGTTACATCTCTCTACCATGCAGATATGTGTGATAACCCCACTTCACTGACAGTTAGGTCACATTAATCAGGCTACTTCTCTAACTGCTTCTTTTTACCTGCAACTGCATGTTGTTGTCCACAGGAATTCCACATAGTTGTGACCAGTGAGGAGACAGCTTTGCTCAGCTACGTTTTGTTTTGCTATATGGAAAGAATTTAGTTTGTTCACATCAAAGTGGAGCTAACTTCAGTAACAGGTAAAATTGGTGTGCAGCAGTTTGAGCTGAATCAATGTGAACTGGTATAAATCTCTGGAACCTGACTTTCAATGGACTGCTTAACACAGCTCAGAAAAGAAAGTCCCAGCATAGTATAGCTCACAGAATTGCTACAAAGGAAATAAATGAATGAAAACTGCATGATTAAATGCTTTCATCTGGAAATTTTGGTGCAATATTCAGAAACTCTACAAATTCTTCTAATTCATCATACTCTTTGTTTATTACTAATAAATTAATGTGCTGATGGAAGGAATTCATTACCCTTTCTACACACTTCACTAGTTGCAGGTCATTTATTAATCTGTGTTATCTGGTAAGACTAAAACCAGCTGTAATTACATTGTTAAACATTGATTAATAAGCAGCCCACATCACTAATATACTCAAGAAGCAAGATAAAAAATCTTTTTAAAGATTTAGAGTAAAATTTGAACATTCCTTTGGGAATAAGGAAATCTGGATCTTCATAAATATTCATTTTTGTAAAATTCCATTTGCTTGCACAGCTGTATTTTTGAACACCTTTTGGAAACAGATTAACAAGCAAATTCAATTACACGAGAGTAAACGAACTGCATTCACAAAGTAGTATTAATGCACTAAGTGAAACATTTAGAATGAAACATTTTTTTAAATAGTCTTCAGCTAACCATATTTTTTTTTGCATTCTTAATTTAATCATATAATTAGGCATACATTTGTTTCAAACCCATTTGTATTTCACAGATTTTAAAACAATATAGCAATTAGAAATACATTATTAAAAACACTGCAGATTCTTAGACCTTGCTTTTGTAGGTTTTCAGTAAAAATCAGTTTGATTGAAGTGACACAGATGAAATTATTACTTGTCAGAAGCTTGGATTATCATTAAGGGTAAATAAGCAGAATGTCTCTGGCACTTGACAAAATTGGGGAACTGATTTTTATGATATAGCTTTATGGGGAATAAATCCGATGGAAAGAAGATGCTTTTAGAAAAGATGTTTTAAGACCATCCTCAATTAATCATAAATGACAAATCTCATTATAGCAGCACTATTGTTAAGGGTCTGTCAGTATTTCCATTACAAACCTGTATTACAAAGATTTATAAATGGGCTATAGAAATTAACTCTGGGATGAAATTTGCTGTTCACACTGTTCATTATAGGATTATACTTTCCTCACAAAACTTTAAGAAAATCTGGTTTACCTTTTTCAGTTGGTCAGCTTCAAAAGAAACAGAAATGAGAAGTTCTGTTGATGACTTGTTTGTTTGTATAATTTTCAAAAAGGACACCATTTAATAGATCAGGAGAACTATGATCCTATAGCATAAGAGATCTAACTTGCCTTTTTTTTCCTTTCTGCCCCTGAAAGGATGACCCATTTTAGTGTGAGTTCAGCTTGCAACAGGACTTTAATAGAACTGCTGAAATTCTTTACTCAGTCTCCTAAACCTTTTAGGTTATGTCTTTCAGTTTCATTACTAGTCAAGGATTTGAGACCTCCTCCAAAGGTGCTCACTAATCAAGGTTTTCCACCTCATCCAAATTTGTGCTAGCCCAGAACATGTTCGGCCACTGGGATCTCATAGGACTTTGAAACAGAGCCTACTATTTCTGCAGAACTGATTCTATAGGGTGCAAAAATAAGTATTGCTAGAAAGCCCAACCAGTGTAAACATCAGTGGTGCTGTAGTTCTTCAGTTTTATGGCTCAGGAAGGTAGATGTCCTGCCAGGCTTTTGAACCCTCTGAGAGAGATGGGGAGAATTCCTTAAGGGCATTTTGAAGAGGACCAGAACCATGCTTTGAGGTATATAAGTACATTCTCTGTACTCAAGGATGTTAGAGGTGATGCAGTCGTTCTTTGGTACTGTTCTGTACTTGGGAGACAGGACTACCCACATACATGTGTCCAGAAAGGTGGTAGGTGCCTTATTCCTAGAAACATTCAAGTCCATGTTGGATAAGGCTCTGAGCAACCTGGTCTAGTTCGAGATGTTTCTGCTTGTAGCAAGGGGCTGGACTAGGTGAGTTGTAAAAGTCTCTTTCAACCCAAACCCTTGTATGATTGTATGATACAGAGACGATGATAAGGAGATCCCATCTTATGGCATCTGGCAGTGGTTTTGTACCTGCTTTGGCCAAGTCTTGGTAAGCCACATCTGTGCACATTGTCTCACACTGATGGCCTGGTAGGGGAGTTTCTGTATCCCAATCCACAGCTGTCTGAATTACCAAATCAGGTAGCCACTTGCAGGCTCCCCATGGGAATTTCATCTGCCCATGCCCAGGAATCATTTAGGAAACTGATGCCTTGAGTTGGCCACCTAAAAACAGAGATTAGACAAGAATAAGAGAATAAAAGGAGGTATTTATTTGAAGGGCCTTCATAGGTACACCCTGGGCAGTCAGAAGGCTACACCCAAGATGAACCCTGGGTCACAGGTTCTTCACACTTTCATATGTTTTGTTCATTTGCATATCAGGGTTAATTCTCCAATTATAACCTCAGTTCATGATGTAATTACCCCCAGTTTTCCCCCTCTTTAGAGGTTTTTAGTTTACAAATTTTGGCGCCTGGTGTCCTTGAGGTGGAAACCTAGAGAGGCTTGTTATGTCCAACCAGCATGAGAGAACAGCAGCTAACAGACCACAAGAAACTTCAGAGTTGCACATTAGGCAGTACAGGATTTGAAAAATATAAAAGTTAAAACCTAAGGCATCATTTGTACTATCTGATCTGGCCACGTTCTGCTCTAACAGCACAAATAGTTGATGTTTGGAGACATTGCACACTGTTCTTTGCAGATAGAGATTTTGAGGTTATTCAAACTGACAAGACACCTAGAGGTTGATTTGGACAGAACTGAAATATGTAATCAAGGTGAAGTTTGCCAGTTCGAAATGGGGGAATCCAGCTTGAGAGGGCCAGACCTTCAATCTGACAAAGATCATGTTACCTCTAGAGCGGGTAGCCTTGAATCTATACACCCACGAGTGCATAGATGTACGCTGATACCTCCACATCATATATCTAAAAAATTCCTGGTTTATAAGGAGGCATAGGCTGTGTTCCTGAAGAGATATGGTGTTTGGCTGGCTGTCCTGGATGTGATCTTTTGTTAAGAGAAAAAATAAGATACTCTTTTATCCACTATTGATGAGAAGTTGTGTTTGTTTCCTAACAGTAGCCTTGGAATAGGCGCATGCTGCAGACCACAGCCTGCTACATGGCAAATCAACCTGCAAATGAACCTACCAATTACCACAAGTGAACCTTGCAGGGACTGAACAAGAGGCTGGCATGTGTGATCTCTGTACAACCAGACAGCAAGTGTCTCCATTAACCACATCCCTCGCTTTGTCTTGGATGGAAGACTTGGCTGGTGAGGAGAGACAGTACCCTAGAGCCAAAACTCAAGTGGAATTAACAAGAAACTAGATTTGAATAAGTAGATTAAAAAAAAAAAAAAAAAAAGAAAAGGAACAAGAAAACAAAGTTCACGGAAGGAAGGTATTCAATATACATTGGCAAGATTATTGATGACATGGTTATTGTGCTGAAAATGACAAACCTGTTGTGTTTAGAAGACAGAATTTATGAAGAACAAAAGGCATGATGTCATGTTTTACTTTATTTAGAAAACAGCATTTATGATAGTTAAAATCTAGGCTGATAGCTTGATTAATTTAGACAGTTGATGCTTAAGGTATTGTGGAGAAATAACCTTTCTATTTTATTCAAGAATAAGTTACTTAATACTTCAGGTGGAGAATAATTATGTTGTGTCACTTCTTACCCATTTGCTGTTTGTCTTTATACAACGTTGGCCATGCTGAGGACAGCAGAAACTTTCTAAAATATGATGTCATCTTCTAAGAATATAAAAACAAATCTGAAAAGGGGTGAAACCAAAGCAAGTGGTAATAAAGGGAAGTGTGTCGAGTGAACAGACATTTAAATAAGTATTTAATGGAATTTTCTTTAAAAATATTCTCTATTCCAGGTATTTAACCAGTGGTATTTTATTAAAAAATAAAACTTACTGAACATCTGTAAAGGTTAAAATGGGAATACAGGCCTGTCAGCAATATGCAGAGGGTCTCTTCTGCATTTTGGGGTGGTATAACCAGAAATAATGTGGCCAAACAGTAAATTTTTATAGATATTCATAGTAAGTGTATTCTAACTTGTGATTGCTGATAATTTTTGAGACTGAAAGATGTGATATGTGAAAAATTTAAAGGTTATTTTTGCAGATAATTACTGTTTAAAAAAGTTACATATCTTTTAACACATATAAGTATTTCTAAGAAGAGGATTATTTCCCTTTATTCCATTATATCTGTGTCTGTCATGGACTAGAATCTATATTGTAGGACTTAAAAAACCGGCCACTTTCTGACAATAGAAATAACTTCATAACATGGATGAGGATCACGCATAACACTTTTGGCCTAAAAATTATTGATCCATCCAAACTTTAACAAAAGCAGTCAGTGATTCATTACTCAAAACATATCTAAATGTTTGTGGACTATTGTCAACCAATAGCTTAATCAACAAAAATGAAGAGGAGTTACTGAGCAATGTTCATTCTAAGCATTGCATTCGCTTAGTGACTCACATGCAAACATTATCAAAAAGGTCCTTTAACTCACTCTTTCACTGCAGAGTTTATTTGGATATGCTGCATTTGAATTATTCTTTTTTGATTAGCCTAGCTTGACTGAAGGTGTATATTACATAGTGGTAACATGTGAGTGCTCAGGGCTGGCCCAGTGCTTGGTGTATGCAATAGCAAGACCTTGGGGTCAGAAACATAAGCACAATCAAAATATTCATGGAGAAATTCATTCTTTCTTACAGACATACAGAAGAAAATTACAAAACCCTGGAGTCTGAGCAGACAACCACATCTAACTGTGTTGTCCTCAGCCTGCTTGTATGAGTAGCTGCTGAGTCGTGTTTGCTTGAATCTTTACCTGTATTACTTCTCAGGCTCACTGCCTAAAACTGAAAGCGTCCATGTACGCATGCTAAGGGATGTCTTTCTATGAATACAACTGAAGTTAGGGGCAGAACTGGAATGGAAACAGCCCCATAGGATACCTTGGGATGATCGGAAGCATGATATCAACTTACGAGAATGCGTGATGTCAGCTGATTTTGATGCACAAGCAGCAGACGCTGCGTGCCTTGCCGCTCTTCTCCCATATGCACGCTTGTGCCTTCTCTGGATACAGCGCTGTACCATGCAGGCTGAAGGCAGTTTAGTGAAGAGAGAAGCTCTGATGTGCTTTTAAGGAAAATACAGAAGATTCTCCAGTTGGGCCTTCTGTTGCACATTTTGAACAAGCATGTTTAAATCGCCACAGCTTTTAGGTGAGTTTCACCAGCCAAGTGATGTAACTGTAAATGTTATGGTATCAATTCTGCCAGTTTAGTTGTCTCACACTGTCTGTTTATTTCTACTAAAATTATAGCCTATCCTCTAGATTATGGGACCTAAGCACAAACATGGCTTTTTGCATCTTATGGTGCTATATTTGTAGGGAACCTTGTAGTCTGCAGCATTTTCTGTGTCCTAAGGCACCTGACTGGTAGTTGTGCATAAAAATGAAGCTGTAGATTGTGCTGAAAATTCTGCATTTTGTTTTCCTGCAGGAAAGCTCAAAAGAAAAATTAAAATATTTTTCTGTTTGAAGGTTTTTGGTGATGGTGGAATTTTATTTTATTTCAAAGAGAAATGAGAAAAACTAAATTGGATTTTTTTTTCAGAGAAATACATTAGGTAGAAACTGTTTATCTGCTTATTCATTAATTTTAATAAAGAAGGTTTGTTTCAAAAAAATCCCCCTAACCAACTGTAATTATATATTGAGCATTATGATGAGGAAGATACTGCAAAATATATGGCTAAATAGCTATAAAGGTGATTTTAAAAGTGAGACAACATCACAAAATATAAATGTAGCTTTTAGATTGACAGAAAACAAGCAAAAGTATATCCACACACATAAATGAAAGAGGCCATAGATTGTTCTTTACTCCTGTTTGCATCTCCTCCCTCCTAAAAAAGGTACTGCTCCTGCAACCAATCCTGCTGCCTTGTCTCCCACCTGAGCTAGTGCTGGCCACTCCAGGCAGTTCCATCTCTGAGCCTCTGCTTGCAATTACAAGTTTGGGTAGGATAGACTATAGATGGTCACAGGTCCTATTTAGAGTCATGCCCTAATTCTGCTTAGTTTCTTAATGAAAATGTAACAGAGAGTTTTCTGTGAACATTTGGTCGCAGCTTAGTTCACCTGCTGAACTTGATCCTCAGTGACTACAGAGCTTTTCTCATGTGGAAGAACCTCACTACAGATAGCAGAGCACAGGAAAAAGCTTGTGGCCTGAAATAGGAGTGGCCTGTTTTAGATGATCATTTTTAATGGAGTGTGAATCACCACCATGCCATCAAGAACATAGCAAAAACGCAAAAATTCTGTCAATAGAATGCTATTTCCATGGACTACTTAGTATGCTTACAAATTGCATTTGCTGTAATAAGTTACAAATGTAATTTATTGCAAGTTAACATCAGGACTAGACAAGTCATTAAAAATGTATAATATACAAAATTTTGTTTCTCCTGATGAATGTGAAGTTTCTGAGCTCAACTTGCCTCCGTAGTACATGACAGTGCCAGGAGATACTTTGATCCAGAAGGCTAGATATACATGCTATATGCCATAAACACATTTTAGTTTTAATAACAATCCAAGAGGTTCAGCATATTGCTTAATAAAAGATCAATGCAGTAATATGATTAACCACTCCGTGTTGCATTCTTTCCATTTGTGAGAGAAGATAGTTCAGGAGGTGCAATGCAGTGAATAGCAAAATGACTAATTGACAGGCAAGATGAAGGTTTTCCTAAGGGTTTTTTCTTCCTCCTCGCCCTCAAGGCTTTCTTTGTTGTTAGAATGCTGTTAACTCTTTTGTTTAGGGTCTCTTACCTTTAAACAGGCTTGTGGAAGAGCTTTTCATATTTTTTAGCAGTAGATTTACTTGCTGAGTAAATATAGCTGATGAAAGAAAAGCTGGTGATCCATAAAAGACCAGGCTGCAGGGATCCTCATTAATCTTCCAATAGTTTTTGCTGTCATTCCTCTTTAAAGTTCCTTGCCTTGTAAAGTGTTTGTGGAAAACATAGGAGCACTTTTGCCTTCCATGAAGCAGTGATTTCCAGCCAGATCCCGACAAAAGCTCTAACTCCCTTTCAACTAGTTTTAACTTCAACTATGTCATTGGGAAGGCTTCTCAGCTATGAAAGGGATTGTTTAAATGAGTTTTACAAAAGGAAGACAAAGAAAAAGCCAAATTTCTTGTTATCTGATGATGGTAATGTGACTACATCATTAGAGGCATAAGTAGGATACAATGATAAAATAAATTTTAAAATAATAGAATATATTCAAATTTAAATAAGAGACTGTCCTTTGGAAATCTTGACTTCTCTTGCAGAGATAATGAAGCATATGGCATGAAATGGAGAAAGTTAATATAATTAGCTGTGATGGATTATGGTAAGAGCAGGAAAATATTAGGATGAGGGCCTGCAGTTTAGAAGCTATTTCAGATTTGGGATTGCTGAGCTGATAGTCTCTCAGCAGGGCTCAAAGCATGGTCTGCTTCTCCTGAGGATGTTTAAACTGATTTGTGTTCAGATTACATCTCCTATCCTGTTCAGCATTTTGGGGTATCCATCAGATATGCTACCAGTAATTCTTTAGCTCAGGGAATCACTCAATCATGGTTTGGGGTGGAAGGGGCCTTAAACATCATCTAGTTACAACCCTCTTTCCAAGGACAGGGGAACCTTCCATTGGACCATTTTGCTCAAAGCCACATCTAACCTGGTCTGGAACACTTCCAATGATGGGGCATCCATGGCTTCCCTGGGCAACCTGTTCCAGTGTCTCACCACCTCATGATAAAGAATTTCTTCTGAATATCTAATCTAAATCTACTCTTTTTCAGTTTAAAGCCATTCCCTCCTTGTCTCATAACTACAAGCCCTTATTTAAAAAGTCCCTCTCTAGCTTGCTTCTAGGTCCCCTTTACTTACTGGAAGGCTGCTATGACGTCTCTCTGGAGTCTTTTCTCCATGCTAAATAACCCCAAACCAGCTCTTTCTGTTGGTCTTCATAGGAGAAAGAGGTGCTTCAGCCCTCTGATCATCTTTGTGGCCTTCCTCCGGACTCACTCCAGCAGGTCCGTGTTTTCTTACGTTGTGGACCCCAGAGCTGGATGCAGTGTTCCAGGTGGAGGCTCACAAGAGCAGAGCAGAGGGCAGAATCCCCTCCCTTACCCTGCTGTCCACGCTGCTTTGGATGCAGCCCAGGGCACAAGTGGCTTTCTGGGCTGTGAGTGCCCACTGCTGGGTCATGTCCAGCCTCTCATCCACCAGCACCCCCAAGTCCTTCTCATCAGGGCTGCCCTCAGAAGAAGTCATATAGAGTAATTCAAGCTCTTTCATGGACAGGAGAGAAGGGAATCAAACGGTTTTAAAGCTCCTTTTGTTCAAAAGGTAAGAAAAAATACAAACTACCAAAATTCTACCCATTTGCATCAGACTAAGGGGAAAAAAAATTTGCTAAAGGTAGAGGAAGAGGATACAATCTTAGATAGTATCTCCATATTTTCAGTAGGACAGTGCAAGGGCTTTGAGACAGAACATACTTTTGGTCCTCTTTCCTCATTTTAGTTCCTCTTTTCCTTTGGTCCTGCCTGTATTTGGCACACTTATTTTCAGATCTGGGTGAAAGTATTTTAGTGGATCAATTTTTCTAACAAAATGTAGAGCCTTAGGGAACTGGAAAATATTTGATCTTGGATTAAGTTTAATAAATATTTTTTGGTGAAGAAAAAAATTTTAGAAAAGTAAAAATGACTGTAATATTCTAGTTCAGCATCCCTGACACAATCTTTTTTTTTGATGTGAGCATCATTGAGAAAATCAGGAAAGTCCCCTTATAGTAGAAGTGGTGGTACTTGCTTCCGGTAACCCGACTTTTGAAGCCTTCTCTGGGACCATGGAGACCAAGGTTTTGACTTATTTTCTTTTTGAAATGAAGCAGAAACACAAATTTGTGAATATTGGCAGTTGATTGGTCTTTCTCCAGTCTCCCACATGACAACTTTTCAGTTGTTTGTGTAGTACTGAGATTATCATCAAGGCACAACCAAAACTTTGAGAGGCAGTTTTAGGTGTCTTAGATTTATACCAGTCAACTATAGTAATTTTGTTTAAACTATCCTCTAGAATCCTTCTGTAGTTAATGTCAGGTCAGCAAAACAGTCTTAAGACCTATCTAAGGATTAGTTTGAGCTCTGAATCTTTTTCTGCTCATGGTAAAGGGAATTAGGATTATAACCTAAAACTTTGTGTCTTTATGAAAGTAGGCCAAGGTTGGGTGATACGAATTCCTGACAGGGCATCTGCTCTTCTAGCAAATCCTAGACGTACTTTCATTTTTACTCTGTGACATATTGAATAGTTATTTAGTTATACAATTGGCAATAATTTAAAAAAAAAAAGCCATAGAAAAACACAGCTCTAAATGAAGAACTTACATTCTTCTAGGAGAATGAAGATGTTAAGAGGAAAAGAGTACCAAATACCCTGCCTGAAATATTTGTTCTTCTAGAACAAACTAAGTGTTAATTTGTCTCTGAAATTTGATTTTACTTTCATTGAATTACTTTTACAAGTTATCATTATCCCCAATGCTATAAAATAAGGTTATATAATAAACACAGCAAGATAATAATGTGTTCAAGAGATGCTTAATAGATGTATCTATCTTTAACATAAAGTAACATAAAATAATGATGGTCTTTTCTACTATTAGGCCGCAAAGTGATCTGTAAACTAAAATTTCTCCTATAGAAAAGAAGTCAGATCAGTCAGATGCAGCAAATATTTGGGGTTTTACAAACAAGCCCTCAACAGCTACAGAAATGACTCTGTGGCAGACTGGCTTATTCAGTGTATAGGTCAGCCTTAGACAGATGGCTAGTCCCTGAGAAAGCCTTCTACAGTCAGTTACAGAACTGCCTGGGGCAAGCTCTCTTCATGGAAATGAGTTCACCTCTTCCACCATTCCCAGATTCCTAATTTTTGGAAACACCTGTTCCTTAACCTGGGGCTTCTTAGCTCAAGAGAGTTACTTCAGCTCGTTCCTTTGTAGCCTTGGCTTTGTATATATGTCTTTGCCTGCTGGGTAGAGATGGAGGGACCTTTCCATCAGGGAAGAAGGCATTGACTCTCTCTGGTGAGGTTTGAGGCTGTTTGTGAAGAACAAAACACACAGGCTCTGATTGTAATTGAAACTTGTTCCCACTGCCAGCAGAATAAACAGGACCAGATACTAACATGAACTGTTATTTGCTAGAACCATTAGTACTGTGGTGCAGGACCTCCATGGTAAGGCAATTATGATCATAAGTGAAAATCTGTGCTGCAGAGACCTGTAGTCTATAGACTAGAACCAAGGAATAGCAAATAATAGCCACTGATATAACTTTAAAGGAATGGATAGGCTCAGAAAATCAGAATGTTAGCAGAATCAAATCACTAGTAAGAAGATCATGTTTAGGAAAGGCCTAACACAGTCTTGATTAACATTTTAAAAATCACCAGCTCAACAAGGCCTTTACATTTTATCTTCTGGCTCTCTAAGACAGAAAATAACCCAAAACAAAACTGAAATGTTTAAATAATGAAAAGTAACCCAACACCACACAAAAATAAAGACTATAATGGCTTTTTTTACTGTTTAGTTCCCAGGTATATAAAATAGGACTTATAGGAAATTCAGGCTAAGTGCTATATTCTGTAAAAAAGACCAGTCCACTCTAGAGGAAGCTAGTTTTGAGCTGGGTGGACATGATGCACCCTGCACGACTTGGCTTGCAGGTCACCAATTGCTCTCTGAGGTGAATCTCCTCATCAAGTTTGCTGTAGCCTCATTTCCTCATGGTGCAAAACACAGCACTACCTCTGCTGGTGAATTTTGAGATGATCAGTATGCTAAGTCCTATTTTCCTGTTTTAAAAGTACTCAAGTGAAAATAGAAATGGGAGGGTAAAAGCTGGGTGAAATAGATCTTCTAGAGGTTTTCAGGAGAACCAGTCATTTCTAATACCACAGTTTCTGTTCTGTGCTCTCACTAGAGAATCTGGGATGTTGTGTGACTGATCTGGCCAGGTCCATCTCCCTTCTCTCCATCTCCTTGCTGAGGCTAGGCTGAAACTTCTGGGCTGTTCTGCTTTTGCTGCTGTTCTGATTGCTCTCAGGATTGAAAAACAGAAAGGTAGAGAGCAAGAAAAGGAGGGACAGCAACAAGAATCTGAGGACAACACAGAAATATGCTGAAGGCATGAAAGAGGATAAAGATCTTTTTTTCTGTGTTTGTAACTCCATGGTCTACTGATCAGGTGTTCTTTGTGGGTTCATCCTGCTGATCATGAGTGCTTAATGGAAGTGTTTTGATGACAGTGATGATAACAATAACAGAAACAGTTATAACACCTTGGTTTTTTTCTTTTTCCTTGGACTCACTAGGTAGGCCATTTGAGAGAAAAGATTTTCTTTTAAAGTTTTGAGAAGTAAGGTTACAGGTGGAATATAATATCCCAGACTATTTCATTCAAAATTTAGTTTCTTTTCTGTAATATTCATTTTGGTTCATTGTTTTTTTTCAGTCTAACCTAATCTTCACATAGGTGCTGAGCTTTTTTAAGATTCCTTGTCATGTAAATAAGTTATATTTTTCCCATTTTCATACCACTTTCCTCAAACAGTGCATGTATTGTTTTATGAATTTTTGACTACTTTGGACAACTGAATTTAGCATTAGGGAAAATGTTTAAGCTCAGATTTTTACAATAGGAAAATAAGGAAACAATAAGGCACATTGGTCAGCCTTGCACACAGTTGGCTCAGCACTAGCAGCCAGACAAGTGGGAAGTATTTTGAAGGCATCAGGGAAAAGGAGAGGTTGAAAGGAAGACAGTGAGTTAGGATTGCAGATGTTTACAAGGATACCTTTCCAAATGCAAGTTAAAAAAAGAGATAAAGAGAAAAAGAACATGAGGACCTGACATAAGAATTAAAAAACTGCATTTACAGAATGAAAATGGCTAAGATAAGCCATAAAGGGCTCTTCCTTGAATGTGAAAGCAGGAGTCAGCGTACAGTGCAAGAAAGAGGGAAAAAAAAATTCAGGAGAAAGACTGAGAGGAATGGATTGAATTGGTCAAAGTGCCAAACTATAAAAAAGATCTTTACAGAACCATTTTGAATGTATTGAAAGAGAACGATTAACTGTCTTAGGTCCTGTGAGAAGGATGCTATGCTAACTAAAATGACCAATGACAGGAACCATCTGAAATAGATAGAAAAGATAGAAAAGGCTTCAACCAAGAGATATTTCAAAATATTTAGACACATTCTGGAAATAAAGATCTAGGGAAAAGTCTAAATAGGCCTAAAACTACCTATTAATCTTCATTAACCATTAAGCAAGTCTAAATTACTGTTTAATTGTTCATACTGATTTCTGTGATGGCTAGGTGATAGATCTGAGTGACAGATAGGTCTTTGCTTGCTTTTTTTTTTTAGCAGAAGGGAAAAAATGGAGGAAGTCTTTAAGAGAAAGAACAAGATTCTATTTTAGCCATATGGAATCTGAGCTGACAACTAGATATCTTCAGGAATGTATGAGAGATGAAACAGTATTTTGATTTGTACAGGAGAAAACAGGTTTAGCCAAAGTAGAAGTGTGATTTGTCACAGCAGAGGAAGAATAAAAACAGTTTGCATCTGAAGATAAAATTACCTGTAGAGAAGGAAAAAGAAGACAGTCATCTAGAACACAGTTTGCAGTTCCACCACACTGAGGTTTCTCCTTTGATGCATGCACTGAAAGGTCAGATGTTAGGAGCAAGAGATGATCCAAGAAAGTATCACAGCAACTAACTGAGACAAGAGTTAAGGAGAGGTCAGTAATATCAAATACAGCTGATAGATTAAGATGAAATAGTATCTGGCAAAAAAGAGTAATTAGAAACTTTAGTAAGAATAGTTTCATTGTACATAAGAAGATATGTTGGAAAACAGTTCAGGTTAGACAAAAAAAATAAGGAAGATTTTATAAACAATGATCAATTAACTCTAAAGTAGATGAAAGTGAGGTTTTTGTTTGTTTTTTTTTTCTAGTGGCAAGGTTAATGTTTGTGTCATTGGGAGGAAAACAGCATGGCATTGAGAGCTTGTAGATAACAGGAAGGAATAAAAATGAACAGTAGGTTTATGGGATTAGAGGGTACCTAAGATTCAAATGGGGAAAGAATAAAGGGGCTTGTTCTGAGAAAGGATAGTGGAATGAAGGGTAGGGTAGGAAAGCATGTTTTTTATCAGATGATACTTTGTATGGGTACTAGTTCAAAATTATGTATATATTTTCTTCAAATACAGATTGCCTTAAAATGGTCTATTGAATTGTAACAATTTTTTTGTATGGTGCCATGAATTATTTTTGAGAAATTCTACGAAAGTTAAAAAGCCAAACAAACTAGGTTTTACTTCCACTCGTTATATATAACACATAACAAGGTAACTCATAAGAAAAAGATCTATTTTTAGCAAAGGGCTTAAACATTTCTCAGACTGCTATGATGGCACTAAGAATGTGTGGTAGTGACACAGAAGTAGTCAGAAATATTAGAGTATATAACATTTCTTGAAATTATCTCTTTAATTTTCAACCATCACTGAGTTTAGATTTACATACTAGAAAACAGTCAGGCACAGCAATGGTTCGAGGGATTCTTTACAAATCAGGCATTCCCCATGAGAAGCAATCTGCACACCTATATTTCTGGGCTGCATTCTCAATCGCTTTTGGAGCAAAGAGAGTATAGCAAAGTGCTCCTCAGGACTGGGAATGAATCCTGCCTCACCATCTGTTACTAATTTTGGAGCTGAAGACCCCATGAATTCTAAAATCACTGAGTTTAAAAAGTTGCATTTAACTGGTGTTAACCTGCTACAGTTAGAAATGTTAAAGTTGCCTAGATTTGGGGCAGGATGTCACTGATGAATAGATTCCTAAAAATATATATCATCTGACTTGGATTTCTTTGTGGCAGAAGATGATATATTTTGTAAAGAATTTTTTCACACTGTGGTAACTGAGTACTGACACAGTCTTGGATAGTAATATATTGTAATCAGTCTTTGCTGTAATACCATGAAGCAGCCAAACACTGAATTACCAGTTAAAGGTATGCTCTCAGCTGTGTCTGATATATGGTGTTATCTGATCTGTGTCCTCACGATGTGATGGCTTTAAAAGGCCATCCATTCCTTTACAAAGGTCAGCTTTTTTGGCCCTGCTGTACTCTCTACATCTTTTTGTAAGCAGCTCAACAGGACTGCAGAGACAACAGAGCAGGAGATGACAATTGCAACTTCATTTGGTGAAGAGTTCCATAGTATGGCAATAGTCCAGAGCATTGCTTGGGACTGAGTCCTTCAATCTAAGTTCTCTAACTTAGTAAAAATGGAGGTATGCTTTCAGTCTGAGTAATTTGTAGGTTTGCCTTCTTTTCCTGCAGGATTTCCCAAGAGAAATACATCCACAAAATACTGGGCTTGCTGCACCTGAGCCGTACAGATGGTCTGCATGTGCACATAAAATCAGATGGATTGACCTGCCCATATGTAGCCTATATGTCTCTACTACTCCTCCAACTGAGCTGCCAGGCATCTGGAATCCTCAAAAAAAAAAAACAAAAAAAAAACAAAAAAAAAACCAACAAAAATCTCCAAAATACTCAAATTCCACCTGGACACCATTTCCGGGAGGAAAAAAGAGGACATGTCAGGAAAAACCTGGACATATGGCAGCCATAGTACAACCAGAATTGTTAACTAAGAAAGCAGCCAAATAAAATAAATTGTGTATTCTGTATTCTCTGTCTTGTGCTGAAAATGTAACATACCTGTCAATGTGATTTTAGGGTGATTCTTTATTTTTTGTCTTTTTTATTATGGAAGTTAGAAAAAAAAAGTACATAGGTCTCTTACAATGTACTGGGTTTCCAGTATTCAATGTCTATATTTTCTATAACATGAAGTTATATTTTTCCTGTTCTTCCCAAGGGTCATTATAACGTGTAGTATGAATGTGTATGCACAATAATTTAAAATAGCTACAGGGGACCTGCAGCTCCTACTGCAGTTACAAAGAAAGCTCACTGAACACTTTTTCAATACCTTTATGTTTTATATATGTAAAGCACCATCACTACTTTTGTTACTTTGCAGCATTAAGGTAATGACTCCTTTAAACATGGAAACACTGTTATAATAATAGTACAGATTGCATATTATGAACCCACAGCACTCAATGAAGAACAAATATCCCAATGGCAAGCAACTACTGAGAGTGCGCAGTAGTTGCTTTAAAACCACAACATATTGCCCAATTTAAATTACTTAAACTGATTATTCTACATTCCAGGCTAATTGCCTGCAAAATTTCATTATAAAAATCACAGCTGTTTTCTCGTGCATGTGTGCATGGGATTTTGTTTGTTTGGTTGGGTTTATTCATTTGAGGAAAGAGAAAGATGTGTCTGAAACAAATTCTTTTTTGGTGTTCAGGGCAACATTTATTATAAAATGTTTAACACATAATCAGTTTAAGCCTATTAAGCCTTAGTGCCTAAGCTTCCATCCACACCATCTCTGTATATAGACACTCACCAACATGTTGCTATGGAGGATGCACCAGTGCATCAATGCCTAAACACACATACGGCTTCAAAGCATATCGACTTAATCTGGGCATAATTTATATTAAAAAATGGACAGTGTCTATCCTTATTTGCATATAGAAAGCCACAGACATCTTCAGATGTGAATCAGAAAATCCATTTGGCATCAGTGGAAGTACATGATCTAAAACTAGCATATGGTCCACAGTTTGTGGAAAAAAGGTGTTCTGGTCACACCATTCTTAAAAGATACACACATAAAGTTCATGTGTTGTACTTTCACTGAGTGCAATATGGAATAAATTTAATTATCAAATAAATTTTTATATTCTTTATTTTGGTCTGTATCTCCATCCAGAAAGACTATGTTTTAATTGAGCATTTAGAGAGACTAATAACTAATGTTTTGCATAGAATAAACTGCTGAATAAAGAGCTAAATTTTATCAGAGGAAAATATGACTGATGCCTTTAAAGTCTACTTCTGTTGCCTGTATAGAAAAGGGTAAAAGTTGCTGCTTTAGAGGAATGCCATTAGCTGCAATAGTAACAATAGTGATCATGGTATGTGAGCAAGGTAAGACTGGGAGTCGTGCCTTATGTAGTAATTACATCCAATCAATGAATCGCTTATTTCTGTGCCATCTCTCCAACTGCAGGCAGTGTCAGCTCCCTCCATAAAAGGCTGAGAGTATTCACACTGTAACTGCAGCTATTACTCACCCAGTGACTGGAGAGGGTTTTCTGGTAGACACTATTTAGTGACTTTTCAAAAACACCTGCGTGACTCAGAAGTTTGAAAGTGGCTTAGACACTTAGGAAAGTCAATAGAAATTATGCACCTCAGGGCCAGATTTTTAAAGGCTACTATCTTCCATTGATTACAGGAATTAGGAACCTAAATACCTTTACAAATCTGGCACAAGAGGCTAAATCACATTTGAAAGTCAATAGGAATTAGACTTCTAAGTGCCTAAATCAAATGAAAAAAAGACGTGTTTTAGGAGTGAGACTCTTTATAATTGTATTCCCGCTAGTGTAACTGCAAATTATGGGTTCAATTATTCCACTTAGGCACAGCTCAGAGGAAGAAAGTGGTATGAAGTTGCAATACCCCAGAGTAAAGCAACCATTCCTAAACTCTTTCAGGAGATGCAGAATACTGCTTCATGAATTTTACGCTTGTGAGAGAAAGAAATAATGGTTTTGGTTTAGGCTGTTTTCTTTAAACCATCAAGATAAGGAATAATGATACTATTGGTCTTTTCTTCTATTTATATTATGTTGGAAATTTAAAAAATTATACAGTTTGTTATTTCTTGCAGTTCTGAAAACTGATATAATACTTAACAAAAATAAAACAAGACTCAAACAAGGTTTGTTTGAGTCCAAGAACTTACAATATAGGGACCAAATGACATCATTTGAATGCTCATGTGTGTGCTCCAATGAGGTAAATCAGTAGGATTAAGAAGTAACATTTTACTCAAGTACTCATTGTGAACAAATGTAGCAAAATATCACTGTAAGTAGATAGGGACAAATAATATTTTAAAAAAAAGTACACAGAAGTGAACTAAAGAATAAAAAATAGCAACAAGAAGGTAAAAATGTTTTTTCTAATGCATTGAAAGACAAATAACTGTATAATGGTGACACAGAATTATTTTGTTTATAATTTTATCATAATTGCATAGGAGAGATAGCCTACCACTACCAATAGGGCAGTGATTATATGCAAAGGTCATCTCTCTTCACATTAATCAAGGAGTTAACAGTGATTAAGATGATTCAAGAAAATCCTAGAATAAGAAGGGGGTAATTATTCAGAGATAGGAAGAAAATAAACAGGAAATATCAGGTATTGAAAAAATTAATAATGAGACTCCAAAATGAATACCACATTCATTTTTAGCATTATCTCATTTGGGGGAAAAAAGGTTCCATTTGAGCTATCAGTGCCACATGCAATAATCTAAATATTTTTGAAGTCCTCATTTGGAAGACTAATAATGGGATCTGAGGATGTCATATAAAGAAAATTATGTAAATGAGGCCTATAAAATCAGATACTGTATAGCAAAAGCAAACTGAGAACTGCTATTCACCAAGTCTCACCATGCACCAGTTAGGGGCAACCCAATGAAATTATCAATTAGCAAGTATAAAGCAAAGAAAAGGAAGACTGATGGTTTTTCACACAAAACATTGTTACAAACCATTACTTTTTGATATATACAGTTGTAGAACTATAAGGTAGAAGTATAAGGATGGTCAAAATGAAGAAGAGGGCAACTGGCAATTTTAATCCTGTTAGGATAGAGGTTAAATCTGAAAATCTCTAACTTTAATGACATCTTGAATCCAGGAAGCAGGTAGAAGAGTAAGCTAATGGAGAAAAGAGGAAAATAAGAGCACCAGAAGAAAGATTACATGTATCCTATTACTGTATTCTTCCCTTAACATAAATTAGCTGCTGGTGCTTCTCTTGGTTCTTTTTCTTATGGACAGATTCATGCCTGGCTAAAATGTCTTTCTCTGAAACCTGAGCTGGGGAAGACAAATAGGGAGAGAAACCCACTCTGGAGCAAGCAGAAGGATTGTGGGAGAAATAATAAGCAGAAAAGGGAGGAGGGTAACAATTTAAAGGTCACAAACATAAGAGCAGGGAAACAGCAGGAGACACCAAGCAGAGTGCCCCAAAAGCACTCATTATTCCTTGAAAGTATCATCCAAGAACAGGTGGGCACTGCCTGCTGCTGTGATGTATGGAAATGTGACAGGATGAGGCAACAGTTATAGTGTCTGTCCCTTGTCCCCATGCAGCTTCCTATTCCTGGTGCCAGGAATGACCAGGGCCAACAAGAAGGTAATGAGATGCTAGGGCATGGCAGGTTCTCAAGCCTCGCAGATATAAAGAAAAGGAAATGGAGAAAAAAGTAACATCAGAAAGGGGTTCTTGAGGAGGCAAAAGAGCAACTGCAGGTGCTATTCACAATATACACTTTCACCACGGTGTGCCTCTTGCTGCAGGAGTCATGGGGACACTAAGAACTGCTCCATGTCCATGAACATACCCATGTGTGGACAATTTTCCATTAATTCACAGTGAAATGTGGAGCATGCTGCTCCACAGTCATATTTTACCAACTTGATAATTATAGAACCTATCAATTAGTGTCTAGATGGAGTGCAAATGCGAGGAAACAGAGTAAAAGAATTATATGTGTGTGAGGAGTTGCTTTCACAGGGCAGTTATGAGTCAGACATCAGGCAATAGGGGCCCACACATACCCACTGCCAGGAGTCCACTTGGTCTCCAGCCTTGCTGACACCCCTCTTCCATACACCAAAGAGATCTCTACCACCTACATACCTGTAGTGAAGGATTCAGCAAGATTCCCGTTTTTTGATGGCAGTAGAGAACAGAGTTAATCCACAGAACCTACAGATCCTATTGACATGTGCTGTGGGGAACAATAACATCAGTTAGACAAAACTTTGGTCTAAGCCTGGCAGTTCTTATTTTTGCTAGAAGTTCTCACCCTTTTATGCAATAAGTCCAAGTTGCCTTTAGAGCCAGCCTAGAGAGGCACCTTCAAATAGTGATTTATTTAATTCTGGAAATGGCTTTCCCTCATGCTAGGGTGATTAACTTAGGTGTCTGGAAGAATATCATATAGGAGGAAGCAGTTCATATATATGGAATATTGAAGGAAAAAATTCTTATTGCCCAGCTAGGTGCTGATCTGATATGAGGGTGGGTAGTTTTCATAATGCCAAGTCTAGCAGTCAGATTGTAGTCACAAAAATAAGGTTTCTTCAGCTTTTGGTATAAAGAAACATTTAGTACCCTTTCAGGCTCACTGTTTTCAGGGTACGGAACAATAAATTATTTAAAATTTATTTGTACTGCTCTATTAATACAATAAAGCCACCCTCTGAGAATTTCCAGTATTGCAACCCTTCCACAGCAAGTGCTTCATTTCCCATACAAAATAAATCAGAAGTCATATAATGCTGCAACAGAGCCCTGTCAATACCAGTTAAGAATACAAGGGGATTTATGAGGTGACAGCCTTCTGATTCCTGAACACAAGGTAACTCAAATTACTCCAAGGTTTGATTTAAAATCAGTGACCCTTGAAGTTTACTCCTTAAATATTACAAAAACTTGCTTCTAATTATCAGGACCATTACTGTCAACAAATCATGACTTAGAAAACTGAACCTGAGACTGTCTACTATCCTATTCACATATAGAAGATTTATAGTTGCAATTCACATGCTGTCAAATCCTTTCATCTGTAAAATGACAGCTGTGATTTATGCATGTCACTTAGCTATTAAATTCAGTGAAATTCCAGGGCTGAATTCCTTCACGTTTCTTTTAACAAGAAAAAGTAATTTCAAATAATTTTTTTCCAGTGAAATGAGCTATCCACATTAATTGCGAAAACATTGCTTGTGGATTCCACAGTTGTAAATAGAAAAGTAATTAGTGTTTGAAAATCATATGGCTTCAGTTCTTGTCATTTTGAATACTTAACTGAGTGTTGATCTTGCAAATATTTGTGTATGTATGTACTATGACTAAGGTTAACAAAGCATCTACAGCTTGATAAATCGGATCATTTTGTGATATATCCAAGCATTTCCTTTTGTCGATTATGGCATACGTAAAATAAAAAACAAAGGATAGTTTGTAAAATCAATTGCTTTCAGTTGCTGCTCATTAAGCAATCTCAAGGTATAATCAGTCATGAAAGGACTTTTTTTCTTTCATAAATCTCTAAGAGGAGATTTGTAAATTTTATTCCTTAATCTCATAAAGTATTTTCCTCTATTCAGATTGCTCATGAAAGTTCTGTTAAACATCTGAACCTCCCAGTTATTAAACATATTTATGTTTCTGATTAATATTCAATTTCTAACTTTAAAAAAGCAACCATAAAAAGTATAAGAATTCTTTTTCCTTTGGGAATTTCAACATTTCCCTCCAACTAAATGATCACATATCACTGAAGAGCTAAACTGCTCCTTATAATTCATCTCTTATGTTGCTTACAATTATATTTTTCTTTCTGTTATTATTTTGCTTTTCTACATGAGGCAAACAAGATTTCAAATAGTATGGTAGAACTAATTAATCCTTTCTGTTAGTCTGTGGTACAGAAGACTGCCATTGTATTCAGAATATGCTAATATTTCTGTCACCTTGCTTTTGTATCCTTATTCCATATCATGGCCTTTAAGTACTATAAGCTATAGATTGTTTCTGATTGCAATAAACAGGAGTCATAAAAATTCTAATGGACTACAGGGATTTTTCATGTATATGTTTATTCACCTAGTAAATCGAGATTTTCCATGACTTTTAAAATGGATCTAAAGAAATCATTCATTATTTGCTAAGAAATGCAAAAATAAAACCTGTCTTGAAAGAAACTGAATCCCTTTCCTCCTCGTGGAATCATTCCATTAGTACATTGGATTAGGGACTATAACCAAGAGGTAAAATTTGTTAACATTAAAGGAAAACATCTCTTCCTTTTGTTCTTGAAATAGTTCATTTGTTTTAATAGAAGTTCAGTAACCTTCCTGCCTTTCCTGAAACAGAGTTCCAAAAGTATGTGGTATTTATACATGTAATTCCCTTTAGTACTAATTAAAACACATAATTATGCATGCAAGATTTTCCCATGTGCCACCTGGTGAATTGTTTCTGTTAAGAAGTTTCCAGTCTAGGGAGAGTGCTGCTTGGACAGGACAGAAATGAAAGAACCCCAAAGCCACTGAGAAAATGTAATGAAGCTATTAGAAAAAAAGTGAATGGACTTTTCTGGTTAAAGAGGAGAGGGTATAGTGGAGTATGTCATGTTTTTGGGAAGTATTCGCTAAGGATTAGTAGCTTTTGCTTAGTGGTGTCATTAGTTCCTGTTGGGTAGCTATCAGTGAACCCTTGGCAGCTCCACACTACTGACAGATACATATCCATTTCTTTTCACTTCTCACTCAGCAACTGCACCCAGCTATGGCATTCATCAGATTCTTCTAGAGCCAGATCAGTGCACAAAGTCTGCAGAAAATTATCTCAAATAAGAAAGAAAGGTAGAAAGGAAAAAAGAAAAAGAAAAACAAAACAAAACATAACATAACAGAGAAAAGCAGTAAAGGAAGGAGGAAAAGAGAAAGGAAAAAAAGAGAATGAGAAAGGGAAGGGACTCTGAGACTACTTTTTCCTCTGCTGACTAGAGAGAGATTGATTAATAATAGATTAATCAATAACAATTGATTAATAATAGATAATAAATTGGTAGACAGCTAAAAAAATATGAGATAAATTTCAGTTTTAGTGGAACAGTGTTCAAACTGGATGCAAGATAAAAGGGGTGAGCTTACATCAATTATTTTGCATTGCAATAGACCACATGACCATTTGTTCTGGATCTCCTTGTTCTGTATAGTGAGATAAAGAGATGTGTATTTGCAATGAGCCACATAGTCCTGTAGAAAGATAAGACACAGGCACACTATCTGAATCCTTCCCCACATCCTTACTCAAAGTATTTTTGTCAGATGACAACATTGCACTCAACTTCTTTATGGAAAAATCTTTTTTCTGATACTAGAGATTGTTTGTACTCCCACTTTGCTACATTGTCTTTTCCCTTCTCCATAGCCCCCATTCCCAAAAATCACCTATGCAGGACTTCTCATAGGACTTGGTGTTCTCAGGCACCTCTCTCAAACTGCTTCTTATCCCTATTTATCATCTACCCTTTCTACTGATCCTGCATGAAGCACCAATTTGCTTCAATACTGTGGGTTAAATATCTGGAAACTTTTTTTTTTTTTTTTTTAATTTATTTATTTGCAATGTTCTGGATTGCTCTGCCTCTGTTACATCTTTTATCCTGGTGATGTAAAGCCTTTCTCCAAACATTGTGGCTAGAAAGCACTTACACTATACCAGTTAATGCACTTCCTCCAGGGACACTTCCAGTAGCAGTGAGATTCATGGTTAGTTCTGTTTCTAGCCTTTCTGCCAGGAACAGCTGTGGCTTCTTCACAAAAGGCAGATATCTGGCTTATAGTCCCAGGTTTCCCCAACTATGTAGCAAAGGAATAATCTTCCCATTAACCCAACATAATGTGCCTATTTTGTTACACTGATTGGTGTTTCCTTCATTCAACTGGCAGTTATTTTCATTGCCAACTTGAAGTCAAAGCTTTACAAAATATCTGTGATCAGATTTCTATTTTAATCTTTAAATTTAATCCTATAACATTATGTTTATTTCTGGTTAATATGCAAAGATAGTTGAGTCACATAGTATTTACAGAATCAATTTATTTAACATTTATTAAATCTGCATATTTTACTGTTTTTAAAACTCATCCACTTGAGAATTTCTTGCAAATTTGATTAAATTGTTGCTTAGGAAAAGTGCTTCAATTATTCTCCTTTTTTTCTCCATTTTTTGAGGAGTAACTGGAACTGAAAATAGTACTCTAAAGTGCACTGATGTACTGCTAAGCAGTGCAGCATAATTGCCTAGCTTGTTTAACATGACACTCCTAATAATGCGACCCAGATAGCATTTATGGTATTTGAAATATGTCATGTTGTTGACTCATTTAATTCATCATCTCCTAAAGTACCTAGATCTTTTTCTCTAACTGCAAAGTTACTGATTCTCATATTTTATATGTATGCATTTGGTTGTTTCTTCTTATCAGGAACAGTTTATCCAATCTCATTGGATTCTGTATTCCTTTTCAGGAATTATATCCTATTTATCACTGTTGCAGTTATTTTTTATTATTGGCAGGACAAACATATCCATAATCTCTGGTCATGGTTATCAGAGTTCTGCAATACTGTTTACTGATGAGGTAGACACAGGCTCAGCTATTTACATCTGTCTTTTACCACCACAATATTTTGATCACTTTCAGCCCTGTATTCATCTACAAATGCAATTAACATATTCCCAACTTTAGTCTCCAAGTCATTAATGAAAATATTGAATGATGTTGAAGCCAGAATGGATCCCTGAGAGACCCAACTTAGTATATTCTGCCAAGCTGATGTTGAGTCATTAATATTAGAGTAGAAGAATAATTCATCCTGACTAATTTACTGGATGAGCCTTATTTTTTAATGTTCTTCTCACTAGCAACCAGTAAACATTCATTTAAATGAAAAATTCAGTTTTCATTGAAAGCCTACTATAGAAGTCAGTGATTACCAGTTTTCTTTTGAAATACAAGAAATTACATGGCAATGTATGCTTTAAACTGTGTACAGTGATATCACTATTTAGGACCTCTATACAGAGAAGAGTCACAGAGCAAGAATCAAGCATGGAAATAATATTTGCCCTTTGTTAATTCCTATTATGGAGGTACACAATGATTTCCCTGCCAGGGACTATTGTTCAAGATGGTGTAGCTACTACACACATTATTCAAAGTTCTCACTAATGCTGTGTCTGTAATAGTGGACTATATGTGCATGAGAATACTTCTGGGTGCTGATGCCAACTGGCATGATGCTGCTCACATCTCTGGTAGCAAACTCTCCTAGCTTCATGTCAGGGTATAGCATGTGAGATGTTTATCGGGAAGGGTCTATTCTGTACAAGCTCTATTCCCAGGCATGGTCTGGACCGTGCTTGTTGGCAGGAGCCAGGTTAGTGCCAAGGAATGTTTAAGTGTTTATTCACATAGACAGTTGCATTCCAGCATCTGGAAACATTTCCAGACATGACTGAATTTAATATGATAGGTACAGTTTAAAGGTCTACACTGAATTTTTGTGTGGCACACTGATCCATTTTAAATTCGTATCCCATTGTGCTGTTAATTATACCTCTTAAATTTGTCTTAAATTCTCTGTCTATGTGCAGATACATGTAGTACCTACTTGGAACTGTTCTCCAGCACAGCTTTCAGCATTAGTTTTACCTTGGAACTTATTCCTTGAGGAAAATCGGGTCATTCAGTGGCCAACGACTCCCTGCTTTTCAGCCCATTTTGTTTCCTTTTCTGTTGAGGTCTTTTACTAGGACTGGAGGTGATCAGCTACTGTTAGAAGAATAAAAAAACATAGTAAATAACCAATATTTTTTGTTATATCTAGAAAGCAATTACATATCTCTTCAACTGAAGAGGCAGAGAGTGATGTTAGTGATTCATGGAAGTATCCAAACCTGGAATACCTTCAGTGTTTATCCCCAAAATACTGAAAAAGTTGGTTCCTTCTTAATTTTCATGACATTCCATATTTTAACTTGGTCAACCTGATGTTTTCATCAAACAAACTATGACAAAATCAAACATGTTAAAATCATGTTTCAGTATCTCCATGAATGTCATCCTGAACCTCAGTCTTGTTTGCATCTCTAATATTGTGCAATTTAATGTCTTAAGAACTTTCCATAACATCTCATTTGATGGTTGTTCTTTAGTAGCTTTTAAACACAAACTCCTCCTCACAAAAAAAAAGAAAAACAAAGAAAGGGAGAGATGAAAGAGGAAGATGGGATTTAACAAAAAGAAAAAGAGTTTTGAAGGAAAAGGATATTCAACAAATCATGGAAGCAGCATAGCCTTATTTCATTTGAATTTTGTTCCACAAATTTTATCCTTTCTTCTTGCCACAGACAGTATTTCCCCCCTCCTCAACATAATTCAGAATTTTTTTGATACTTGCTTTAGGTGGTTTGATGTTTTGTTTGTGATGATTTCTTGCCAATATACAATTGCTGAATGACCAGATGTTTGATTCCACTCAAAGGAGGCAAAAAGATAAGTTGTATTTGCTTTTCCTCGGGGGAGACAATAATTCTGAGGTCTTTTCTGTATCCAGATTCAAATTATCATATGAACTTTGAAAAGTTAAATTCTTTATTAAATTGGTTGAAATTGGTGAGGGACCTCAGAAGTTATTTGTAAGACAGACAGCATAGTAGCATAAGCCTTGCTGCAGCAAGAAAGCAGACTAAAATGATACATCTGGAATAGATATCAGAACTTCTGCTTATATATTCTTGTTATATTTTTGTAGATTTCAGCAACATTCAGTTCATACAGTTCAATAATTTCCAACTAATCAACCTTAAATTTCTCAGTTTTATGTGATGTGACATACAAATCTTGTTATATGATTATTTTAATGTTTTTCAGGATGTTTTACATTATTAGATCTTGACCAAGAATTATTTATGTGAAATGGCTCTAAGCCAATAATATGCCTTTTGTTTAATAAAAATGCACTGTGAACAGTTTAAAAGATGTCTGTGTTTAATGATGAATAAAACATTGAATGTTCATTTCTACGGCCAAGTTGCTGTCTAGCTTGGGGTGCTAAAAAAGAGTAAATCTTGTGGTCTCTGCTAAGCCTGGAAGTGGAAACACCAGAGAAATTGCATGTGCAAGGGGTTTCAGAGCAGGACATAGAAAATGGCTTAGTGGGTAAATGAAGTAATAAGAGCAAAAGGTCCAAAGAATATTCAGGGTGACCAAGGATACTGACTCACAGGATGATTAATTGAGGTTACTGCGCTGTCTTAGTGCCCTGTGCCTTATCCTTTTTCTTGTGGGTGCATTCCCCATGGATAGGACAGCTGGCTCTATGTGAGGCAGCTCCTGAATGGCATCATTTTAGAGCTGGCCTTTTGCCTTACTATGCCAGTGGTAAGCTGTTCAAGAAATAGCCTTCATGTTGGTCCAGCCTTCCCAGCTGCAAACGGCCACATCAGCAAGAAGCAAGGTGAATAATAGCAGGAAATAGCTGCTTCAGCCAAACAAGTTCGATCTCCTTGTGCTCATATGTCAATGCCAAGATGGAGTGAGGTAAGAGTCAAGGCAAAATTTAAGGTGAAATGTTGAGCAGCTTTCATTCTAGCTTTTACCTCGCTTGAATTTTGGAAGTGCAAACCACTTAATCACAAAAAAGTCTTTTTAAAATCTTCCCTGCTTAACTTTTCCAGTTAAAAAGTTACAAAGTGCTAAGTCCTGCTAACCTTGGGGACTAGCCCCTGCACATCTCAGGGCTCTGCTATCACAGAGGTAATTTCTGGGGCAGTGGGACTTCTTTAGCAAGCAATGAACATTCATTTACACGATTCTTTCTGAGATAAGATGTTTATATATATATTTCTAGCAGCATTAGTGGTTTGTGTGGCAAGGTTTTGGTAGTGGGGGTCTACCGGCGTGGCTTCTGTGAGAAGCTGACAGAAGCTTTCCTTATGTTTGACAGAGCCAATGACATCTGGCTCCAAGATGGACAAGCTGTCAGCTAAGGCTGAGCCCTCAGAGATGGTGGCAGGGGGAGGAGGAGGTGCTAAAGAAATCTCAGTTATAGATTTCAGGCTAGTATTACACTCTTAAAGCTGTATGATTCCAAACAGAAGGGGAAGAAGATTCTAGCTTGATCTATACTTGACTCCTACACATAAAACATGATAGATCATGAACACAACATCCAATCAGATCCACAGTTTAAGGCTGTAAAAATTGGAATGCTACAGATTTGGGTTAAAAACACACACACGCACACACAGAGGGGAAAAAAAAAAAAAAGCAGGACTTCACTGACCAGTGTTTTCTCAGCTGGGAACTGTCCAGGGCATGTGGGGCAGATATTCAGCCAGCAGGAGAAGGCAGGGGGTGAGAAGAACGAAATACACATCATTCTTTCTTGTCTTGAAGCATGCTTCCTCCCCAAAGTCTGTTTCATCTGGGGGCCACGGCAAAAAGCTGAGTGGTAATTGGGGGTATATCTGGCAAAACCATCTCGCTGTACTTCTACTCGGTGAGAGGGAAAAGAAAGATCTTTTTGGAGTGCGATGAAAGAAATACACATGCAAAGTCTCAGACATGGGATGTATGGATAACTCTTTCCAGAGCAGGAAATAAAGAGATATTTGAAGGGATAAAGTTGATAGGCGAGAAAGAGACAACTAAAGAGTACCTGCACTTTAACAAAGTTGGCTACTGACAGCAGTCCTTCCAGCAGAGAATCATAGCCCTCACTACCTACCTTATTTTTCTGTTGGGATGTTTTCACAAGTGTCCAAATCTCCTTGGAGTTTTCTTTTCTCACGAGATTTCTTTGTAACCATTTATAACTAAGGTGTTCTGACAAGAGTTGTTTCTGAAGGACTTGTAGCTTGGCCAGGTGTCCCCTATTTATCGCCAGAGGAGAACTGATCGCAAATCTTTCCAGACGTCATTTCCAAAGCTGTACTTGCAATGTCTGGAAAGGAACTAGAGTGAGGCTTGGTGCTTCTGGATATCTTTTCATACTATATGTAAACCTGGAAAGCTGTTTTCTGTCAAAAACTCAGATAAAGATGATCCCATGGTCTGCGTCCTACTAAACCCTCCAGTGTTATCTTTCTGAACACTTATTTATCACAGTAACAGTAGGGAGCTCTGGCTCAATGTAAGATTTTATAGCACTTGAAAGGACACTTAATCAGAGATTCATTTGTAATTTAACTTTATTATACTTAAAGATACTATAAATACAAATTTAGGGACTGAGGCTGCAATTCTTTATTCATGCAAATAGCCCCATTGCACTCAGCAAGACTATTTCTGTGATTACAGAATGAGCTCTTAGGTTATTGGGAAGCTGTTATTAACAGCTGTTAATCAGACAATATAATTTTCATAATAGTTATTCAGAAAAGGGATCTATAGCCATGTTAAGAGGAAATGAAAAAATATTGAAACAGGAGGCATGTAGGAGAAAAATTACAATCATATAATAAAAACATTTATTTTATTATGGACTATAAATATACTCTGGTGTATGTCAATTGTCCTTCACAGGCAAATCTATCTTAGAATTTATTTTTATTTTTGAAAAAAGAATTCCTATTCATCTTCAAACAGTCTAATTCTGTTTAATCATCTATAAGAGGAACTCTCTTAATTTTGTCCAGGATATAGAAATTTATTTTTAGTGCTTGCCTGTCAGTACAACTAGTTCTATGTTAAAAAGTTACTGTGGTACCAGTGACAATCTTTGTATCTGGCATGATTACAGTGCCAGACTTGGTAACTGGCACAATTACAGTAGCAGAGGCTCTTCTGGTATAGACAGTACTCAGATATGTAGCTTTTGGATAAATGTTCTGTAAGTGGTGTCTTTAGCATAGTGGGTGAATTGGTTAGTGAGGTTTCAAGAATTCCTTTTTTCACACACCAAAAAAAAAGTTTCTTTTATCACAATTTGGTCTTTTAATACAGAATACATTCAAGACTAGAATGTATATTAATTTGATTTATTTTTGACTGTACAGAAGTTAGAAATGTGTACTTAACCACCTATATGGGAACCCACAGAAGACAGGAGGTGGGCCTTACCACCAGCATACACTCACAGGGTCACAGAATAGTTTGAGTTGGAAGGAACCCACAAGGATCATCAAGCCCAGTTCTTAAATGAACAGCCCATACAGGGACTAAACCCACACCCTTGGTGTTATTAGCACCATGTTCCAACCAGCTAATCTCAGGCTCATGTGTCCAGCTCCCAGAAAATATCCATGCCCTGCTGGGGGACAGCCTAACACAGGTATCATTCTAATAGA